>NC_090440.1:1486976356-1487279073 GCF_031143425.1 Pleurodeles waltl | reverse complement strand
GTCGACGACGACGATGAGTACTGCACCTAGCACACAGAGAAGGGGGAGGGAAAAGAGAGTGACACACACATGCTACATGCAACACCCCCACCCCCACCCTCACCCATACCACCATACACACAAACACATGCAACAGCAGTACATGTATCCCCCATAACCCTCTGGAAGAACACAAAGACAAAAGGAATGGAGTCAAATCTTTCATATATTAGAAATAGGCAGATAAAGTAAACAATTTGAAAAAACAGTATTTACAAATATTTACAATATGTACAGAAGGCCGTACAATGTCCTTTTCAAAAGAATGTCCTTTGCAAAAAAATCATGGGCGAAGCCCACACTTGACTGCTGCCTCAAAACGGAGAGAACACTGCAGGGGCATCAGGACGAAAACACACAGGCACCTCAGGAGAAAGGGGAGGGGGGGCACCTCAGCCGGAAGATGGTACTACGCCACTGTTAATCGAGGGGGCAACATGCCCACAGCGATGTCCTGGGGAGTGCAAAGCCACAGTCTCTCAAGTGGGTGGTTTGCAAACTGCTTGGTCCTGGGGAGTGCAAAGCCACAGTCTCTCAAGTCTTTCAAGTGGGTGGTTTGCCCACTGTATGGTCCTGGGGAGTGCAAAGCCACAGTTACTCAAGTCTCTCAAGTGGGTGGTTTGCCCACTGCTTGGTCCTGGGGAGTACAAAGCCACAGTCTCGCAAGTCTCTCAAGTGGGTGATTTTCCCACTGCTTGGTCCTGGGGAGTGCAAAGCCACAGTCTTTCTAGTGGGTGATATTGTTCCACTGGTTCTGGCGGGGGCCTTGTGCCCAGTCAGCTTCATCGTGCCAATGATTGTGTAAGTGGATGCATTTCTCCACTGGTTCTGGAGGGGGCCTTGTGCCCAGTCAGCTTCATCCTGCCAAGTATTGGGTGAGTGGATGCATTTCTCCACTAGTTCTGGAGGGGACCTTGTGCCCAGTGACGCTGCACCTGGGGTGGAAGTACACATTCCCTCACTTGGGTGTCTGAGGCACAAGATGTGCAGGGAACAGGTAGCATGATACTCCATGGAGGCAAAGCCACATTCCATCCTGCTGCGACTTAGGCTCCAAACTGCTGGTATTGCCCGTGCTGGTGGTGGTGCCTCAAGTGGTGGGTGCAGGGTCCAGGACGTCTCCTGCAGCCTCGGATGGCTGCCCACTGGGGATGCTGCTGATGTCCGATGTAGTGGCACTGGCTGGGCATGTGGCGGTGCAGGTGGCGGTGTCTGCGGCAGAGATGCTGCTGGTGCTGCCAGTGGTGAAGGTGTTTGCAGTAGTGGAGCGAGACACCAGGCCGTCTCCAGCAGCTTCGGACGGCTGCCCACTGGGGATGATGCTGGTGACTGTCGTTGTGGCAGCGGTGGTGCAGGGGGTGGTGCAGATGGCAGGGCAGGTAGTGGTGCAGGTGTCGGTCTTTGTGGCAGTGCTCACCGTGGTACAGGTTACTGGCCTGTCAGGACAAATGGTGGTCACCAGTCCCTCACCTGGAGGCTACGAGCCCTGAAGTGACTTGCCCTTGCCTTTGTGTCCCTTCCCCACCTTGGTAGATGCTGCTGGGACCTTGGAACTGTCCTCTTTTGTTTTGGATGAGGCCTTGCTGGGTGGGTGTTGCATCTTGTCCGTGCTGCATGGTGGCCCCTTATTAACCTTGGCATGTGGCGGAATTGGGTGTTCTTTAGCATCTGTATGTGGCACACTGCCAGTCCTGACGGGTGCCCCCTTCGATCCTCTCAGACTTGCAGGGACCACATCGGACGCCGAGTTGGTGGCTGAGGTGCTGGCCTTGGATCAAGAAATCCTGGCCCTAGGGGAAGGATGGGGGTAGGCGTAGGGAAGAGGTCAACGTTATCCAGGAAAAGATTTTTGATACACTTGGACGAGAAGATGGAGAGGGTGTGGTAGTGGAGGAAGAGGTAGTGGTTGTAGGAGGTGCACGTCTGCTGAGTTCGGGTGAAGGTGCATGGGCTAGAGGCTGTTGTGAGGTGGATGGCTGTTGAGTGGGTGTGTGCCTGCATTTGTGTACTTTGGGAGGAGGGCTCACAGACACACTGGGAGAGGACACAGGGGATGTGTGCATGGTTGTGGGGGTGGTGATTGCTCGTGAGGGGTGTGTTGTGATGGGCGTGCTGGGGATAGAGTCAATGGGTGATGATGTAGTGCATGCAGGTGTGAGTGAGTGGATACACTACTGGGAGGGAGGTGGACGAAGAGGAGGAGGGGGACACAGTGGAGGAAGTGGATGTTGGTATGTGTGCATGGGTATTGTGCTTGTGTAAGTGCCCGTGTGATGATCTGTGGAGCTCATGTTTTCCTGAGCCACTTTTGTGTGTTGATGTGTGTGCATGCTGGTCTGAAGGTGTGCTTTGGATAGGCTGAGGCAGAGGGGATTGGGGCTGGGTAGTGGAAGTTGGAGGGTGGAGGCTGGACACAGGGACAATGGCTGCCATCAGTGCTGAGGCCAGAGCCTGAAATGCTCTCTGTTAGGCCGCTACGCCAGAATGGATGCCCTCCAGGTATGCATTTGTTTGTTGCAAATGCCTCTCGACACCCTGGATGGCATTCAGAATGGTTGACTGCCCAACAGTGAGGGATCTGAGGAGGTCAATAGCCTCCTCGCTGAGGGCAGAGGGCTCACTGGGGCAGGGCCGGAGGTGCCTGGGGCGAAAGAGATGCCCACCCTCCTGGGTGAGCGGGCACGGGAATCATGCTGAGGGACTGCTGGGAGGGCAGTGCTGGTACAGGGGTGGCGGCTGTTCCTGTTGTTGGGGTGGGCACAGAAGTGTCCACCACCAACAGTGAGATTCCATCGAAGGAGGAGTCTCTGTCACTGGTATCCCCTCCTGTCCCCATCATGGAGGGTCCCTCACCCTCCGTCTCCTTCACCCTCAGTGGATTCGCCCTCCAGGTCCATGTGGGATGCAGCTCCCTCCATCGCCGGTGCCTCTGCTCTTCCACCAGATGATGCTAATGCACATAAGGACAGGGTGACAAAATAAGAAGGGGGGGATAGACGGAGGATACACATGGTCAATGCCTGCAACACTACTACCGTTGGCGTACACAACACACACTCAGCTGCGCTATGCACTAGGCCATGCCCAACCACTCACCAAGGTAGTCAGCAGCCCATCAGGTGCAATACCTAATGCCAGCATCTGCACACATGACACCCACAGGACCCTGCCCAGTAGTAGTTGGCCACTTGTACCGTATGGATAGGCATACTTCAGAGCCTGCAAACAAGGGACCTACCCTGCCATGATCGCCCTGGCCTAGGGGTACCCACAGACCACATACCCCACCCAGCTAGTTCCTAAAGCGCACAAAGTTAGCTTTCTGAAACTGTACTCACCTCCTTGTGGCTGCTGTGATGCCCTCAAGCGCCCATCCAACTCCAGATAGGCATCTGCCAGGATCCGGAACATCAGAAGGGTCATGGTGCGACAGGCACCCCTTCCACGTTGGGAGGCCAGCCCCAGCTGGGCCTCCGCCGTCTTCTTGGTCCAGCGGCGCAGGTCCTCCCATCTCTTGTAGCAGTGGGTGCTCCGCCTGTGATAGACCCCCAGGGTCCGCACCTCCTTGGTGATGGCATGCCAAATACCCTTCTTCTGGTGGATACAGATCTAGAGGGAAAAGACAGTGGAAATTGTAATTACTCACTCGTCCGGACCATCATACTCATTGTCCACCAATTCCCACCCATGCCCTGACGCACATACAGTGACAACCTCTCATGCACCATTCAGGCCAGGTCACCTTAGCACCCCCCAACACGTGGCTTACATAAACACCACTCCAAACAGGCATTGTCAACACATCATGCTCACAATTTACTGACCTGTTTGTCTGGAGTACTGTAGAGTAATGTGTACTGGGGGAGGACCGCATTCACCAGTTTCTCCAACTCCTCCACAGTGAAGGCAGGGGCCCTTTCCCCAGACACTCTTGCCATTGTCGCTTCCAGACTCAGGTCGCAGCAGCACTTGCAGTGTAGGTCCTCTCCTGTTGATGGTCAGGTGGCAAGTGAGTGAATAGGTAGAAAATGGCGGTGATGTCCATGTCAGTGCATCCCGTCACCGCCGGCGTACATCGCCATTGGCTCCTGGGACCCATAGGTCCCAAGGATAACCAATGCGGAGTTGCGCAGCAGTCATCGACCACCTACCGTGACGCAGCACAACGCCAATGCAGTTACCTCATTTCCTCTTGTCCCTCCTCCCAGGTCAGGCAGCGGCCATTTCAGGGGGGCACATGGCATGGCACCTAACTGCATTACAGCACATATTGGCACATATACTGACTCTCAAATTCAAACACACCTTCTGTGACATTAATTCAAACACAGTTTTGCTATCTATGTTGAAATATCACCTTCTGCTCACCGTTCTCCCTCATAGGCTACAACCGCTGAGGCAGATGATGAGATGGTGGCATCTTCCGGTGTACAGACCCCTGGTGGACCTGTAGACAATGGAGGACAGACACATTATCATCACATACAGACTTGATCGTGCAACAATCCAAGAACTGTTTTCCCAATTGGAGCCAGACCTGATGTCAACTATCCGCCAGCCCACCAGATTACCCCTTCTAGTGCAGGTCCTGTCAGTGCTCCATTTCCTGGCAAGTGGCTCCTTTCAAGCAACAGTGGCCATTGCATCAGGGATGTCTCAGCCAACGTGTTGACCAGAGTGTTGTCTGTCTTGCTGAAACACATTCGCAGCTACATTGTGTTCCCCCAGGTGGAGGATTTGGCCACAGTGAAAGCTGACGTCTATGCCCTGGGACATATCCCCAACATCATTGGTGCCATTGATGGTACACATGTGGCATTTGTTCCCCCTCAGAAATGAACAGGTGTACAGATATTGAAAAAGCTATCATTTGGTGAATGTGCAAATGGTGTGTTTGGCGGACCAGTACATCTCCCATGTGAATGCTGAATTTCCTGACTCAGTGCATGACGCCTATATCCTGAGGAATAGCAGTATCCCTTATGTGATAGGCCAACTCCAGAGGCACCGGGTGTGGCTAATAGGTGAGCTCAAGGTCCCCACACAGTATAAGTAGGTGTCTGGGTATGGGGTTGTCCCTAATGGTTAGTGTGTGTCTAACATTTTTCCCTCGATATTTGCAGGTGATTGGTTACCCCAACCTCTTATGGCTACTGACCCAAGTGAGGAATCCCAGAACAGGGGCAGAGGAATGTTACAATGAGGCACATGGACGAACAAGGAGGATTATTGAGAGGACCTTCGGCCTCTCCTGAAGGCCAGGTTCTGATACCTCCATCTGACTGGTGGATCCCTGTACTACTCACGCAAGAAGGTGTGCCAGATCATCGTGGCATACTGTATGTTGCACAACCTGGCCTTGAGACGCCAGGTGCCTTTTCTGCTGGAGGATGAGCCTGGTGATGGTCTTGTGGCAAGGGTGGAGCCTGTGGACAGTGAGGAAGAGGAGACAGATGAAGAAGATGTGGACAACAGAACAAACATTGTCCAGAAGTGCTTCCAGTGACAGACAGGTAAGAGACTGTAACTCCTCTTCACATTTCAGCATACTTTCGGACATTGTACATGGCAGCCTCTTACCCTCTGTCTAGGGCCACTGACAGTTCCCTTTTGATTTCCTTTTTTCAGATCTGTGTACCCCATTCTGGCTCCTGCTTTGTATGCTGCTGCCTACCAACTGTCATACATTGGTATAACTCAATGAATATAGAGGTTACAATACTTTGAGAATGTTGTAAGAATACATCTTTCCAATCATTACACTGACTCCAGTATGGTTTATATTTAAATGGTGTTTATTTTTTGTAATAAATAGTATAGGGAACGGGCAAGGGGCTGGGGTGATGGTGGAGGAAGGTCCATGGTAGAGTTCAGTCTCTTGGTATCACAGGTGCATTTTCCAATGGGGCATAGGAAGGGGAGTAATGGCAGTTCAAGATGGACAGGGTGACATAGTGGGACAGAAGGGGGACAATCAGGAGAGTCTTATTTCCTGGCGGGAGTCTTGGCAATATTCTTTGTCTTCTGCCTGGATCACAGGGACCGTTTGTGGGGTGGGGTGCTCTTGGCCTGTTGGTCCTGTGGCAGGGCCTCCTGTCCACTAGCGCCAGCGGAGGTGGAAGGCTGTTCCTCGGTTTGGCTAGTGTCCGGGGCCCTTTGTTGTGACACTGCCTCCCTCATGGTCTTGCCCATGTCAGCCAGCACCCCTGCTACCGTGACCAGGATGGTGTAGATTTTTGTGACGTCCTCCCTGATACCCAGGTACAGCCTCTGGGTCTCCTGTAACTTGGCCAGCACTGTGCCCATGGTCTCCTGGGAATTGTGGTATGCTCCCATGATGTTGGAGAGTGCCTTGAGGAGGGTCGGTTCCCTGGGCCTGTCCTCCCCCTGTCACACAGCAGTCCTCCCAGCTTCCCTGTTGTCCTGTGCCTCTGTCCTCTGAACCATGTGCCCAATACAACTGACCCCAGGTCCTTGATCGTCCCGGATTTGTGGGGTTGCCTGGGGTCCCTGTAGTGGTGGACACATTGCTGATTGACGTGTCCTAGGAACAGTGGCATGGGCCCGCTGGGCGGGTGCTGTGCTGTGCTGTGCGGGTATTTCCTGAGGGTGGAGGCTCTGTGGTGGGTTTGAACTGTGGCAGGAGAACCAACTGTCCAGAGGTCCCGGATGGGCCAGGTTGGTCATCGTGATCCAGGCGTGCAGAGCTGCTGTCATCACTGTGGGCCTCTTCTGGAGGGGACTGGATGTTGGTGGCACCTCCTCTCCGGTGACACTGGGTAGGGGTCCTGTTGGGATGCAAATGCATTGTTATTGTGTCTGTGTGTGCCATCTTGTGCAATGGGTGTGTTTCCCTGTATAATTGTGCTTTCCCTGTCACCTTGGCCTTGTGTGATTGCTGATTGTGTGGGGTGGGTGATTCTCTCTACTGGGCATGCTGTGGTGATGGGTGTCCATGCAGGGCTGTTTTGGGTGTCCATGCATTGTTGTTGCATGCAGGGCTTGGTATTGGGATGGGTGGATTATGATAGTCGGTTATATGTGAGGTGGTGGAGTGATGGGGGAGGGTAGGAGTTGGCATACAGGTAGGTGGGGGGATAAAGTAGTAAAGATTTGACTAGCAGAATCCAGT
Source organism: Pleurodeles waltl (assembly GCF_031143425.1). Classification (NCBI taxonomy): domain Eukaryota; kingdom Metazoa; phylum Chordata; class Amphibia; order Caudata; family Salamandridae; genus Pleurodeles; species Pleurodeles waltl. The sequence continues at coordinate 1,487,271,902 of NC_090440.1, read as the reverse complement.
CCTTCTGCTACTCCTGTGAAGCCCTCAGGATGCATGTTGCCAAGACTTGATCCTCCCTTGTTATTAGTTGTAGGGTTGGAGGTGGGGATCCACCGCCAGTCCTCTGTACAGCAATCTGGTGTCTTCAAACAACGGAACGCACCTTCCCTCGTAGGTCTTCCTGATGTCATCCCTGGCTCCTGGATGCTGTCCCACGGCGTTGACCCTGTCCACGATTCTCCGCCACATCTCCATCTTCCTTGCAATGGACGTCTGCTGCATCTGTGATCCGAATAGCTGTGGCTCTGCCCTGATAATTTCCTCCACCATGATCCATAGCTCCTCTTCAGAAAACCTGGGGTGTCTTTAGGGTGCCATGGATGTGGTGTGAGTGATATGTGTGAGGTGATGTGTGGGGTGATGTGTTGGGGTGTATACTGTGATGTGCGTGGATGGTGTATGTGTGATGGTGTTCTGTGCCTCTGATTGAGTGTGTGCTCTTTGCTTGTCTCTCTGTGCTTGCTCTCTTTTTTTGTTGTTGGAAGGGGTTGTGGGTAGTGTGGGTGGGTGTTTTATTGTGGTGTGAGTGTGTGGGTGTGGTGTGTGTATATGTGTCAGGTGTGTGTATTTTGAATTGTCCAATGTGGTGGTGTTTTGTAAGTGTGTGTGTATTTTGTGCGTGGAGGTGTGTACCGCCAATGGTTTGCCGCGGTTGAAAGAACACTGCGTTGATTTGTGGGTCGTGATACTGTGGGTGTATTCCTGTTGACGTGACGTGTGGGTTTTGCTATTGCCAGTTTATCACTGACCTTTGGTCTGGCGGACTTGTGTGGGTGTCTGTAGTGTGGCAGTATTCTCTGTGTGGGTCATAATACCCGTGGCGGATTACCGCCGCGGTCACATTATGTTGGTGGCTGTTGGCACGGTGGTAAGCGGCATTTACCGCCAGGGTTGTAATGAGGGCCTTAATGTTTTCTAGCGCATAGAAACAAAAAGCGCCAATCTGGTCATCTGGTTGCACCTCGACTTGGACAAAGCCAATGTTTCAGGTGGACCACAATGGATCCCTGCTCGGACGCAGCAAGCAGGATGCCGCGGTCAAAAGTTTACTTTCAGACTTAGTCGTTTTCTTGAAGATTTTCTTCAGTGGGACAAAGTCACAAATCCAATCCTACCTCCATGGAGCCCACAACCCTTCACAGCTAGCCGATTTCGAGTCAATGGATTGCCTTTCCAGGAGCCACCGGTGCAATCCTGGAAGTCCAGGACTCCGAAGCATTTCAGCAGGACGAACCTGCAAGTCACACCGGGTCGCGGTCAACGTAAGCTGGATCTTCTTCCAGAAGGTCTTTGAAGGTCCTTTAAGAGTCCACAGTTCACCCCAAGGTTCCAGAAGCTCTGAGTTGCTCCTTGAGGGTTAGGACTCCAACTCCCAAAATGCACCTGGTTCAAATCCAAAAATTGGTCAGCTGGTCCGTTCCTTCAGGTTTTAATGGGGCGACTCTGGTTAGCTATTTTTCACCTGTAGCAAGCAGGGAGTCCCTTCTGCAGTGCAGTGTCCAGGTGCAGCCCATGGGTCCAGTAGGGCAATCCTTCTTCTTCTGATGTTGTTCCTTGTACGGATCTGAGGTGTGGGTGCAGCTCTGCCAAATTTATCCTTGCTCCTGGGGTGAAAAGTGTGGAGGAGGCAACTGTCCAATCAAAGGCAGAACACCACCCTCTTGGATGACCACTTCCTGGGAAGTGTGGCAAAAAACAATACTAGTGAACAACATTCATTAAAAATCCAAAGAAGCTGAAACTGAGTTTTGGAGGTTAGGTCTGGCTGATCCCACCCACTAGTGTGGCTCAAAATCCTTAGCATACCCCTCTGCTGCCGTCACATAATTTAATCAAGAGGGCACCTGGTTGTCTGGTTTTCCATGAAATGGGGGTGGTCCTGAGCTGATCCAAATGTTTTTCCCTCCTTTGAAGTCCAGGTTGGATGCTCTTCCCCTCATCCTGTTTACTCCATCTGCTGAGGCATATCCATCCCCCCCAGGCACATTCTTTGTCTTCAGCCTAGGCCACTTCACACCTCATTAAGACAGCCTGGCAAGGCTGACAGAGGCTGGCCAATCAGAAAAAGGCACTATAGAGCTGAAACTGGTAACTTTTAGGAAGAGTTCTAAAACTGAACTAGGTTTATTAAATCCAACAATGGCAAGTTGTTGCATTTCTTACATCAATCGGTTTGAGACCAAACTTGCCATATCTAGATTATTTGGAGACTTTATAAATTAAAAGAAAGTCTCCTCATTTTAGCCTATGGAGCCTATTCAGTACAATGAGGGAACTACAAATTTGGCTATTTTTGCTCACCACGGCTTATAAAACATATTTTATAAGGTGACTGCTTACAGTTACCCTTCCCCCCACCCAGGGGGCACCCAGGGCACACCATAGGGGTGACTTATATGTAAAAATAAGGTAGTTTAAGACTTTGGAAGTACTTTTAATTCCAAAGTCGAATTTGCATGTAACTTTAATTTAAAAGCAGCCAGAAAGGCAGGCCTGCCTTTGAAATGACCCTGGGGATCTCAGCAGTCTACCTATGGGTGCACCACTTATACTGGGGTACCTAAACCTTCATCCCCTACCTTAGACTAGGGGCTGATAGGTAGGTTGACATAGCAAATTATAATTTGCCTAACTTGTATACTCATTTTACACAGAACACATGCCCTGGGACTGGTTAGTAGTACCTGGGCACCATCACAGTCAGGAAAACAACAGCAACAAGTGAAAAATGGGGACTAAAAGTTAGGGGGCCTCTGCAATCATCCCAGTTTTCTCAAGAGCCCAATAGACCACACAGGGCAAACAGGAGGGCAGTGCAGCACAACAGACCATGGAAAGTAATAGAAAGGGTGCAGGGCCATGTACAAGTACAGCAGAGAGCAGAGGGGAAAGTGACAAGTGCAGCAAGCTGACCATACGGATAGACGGGGGCATTGTAGCAGCATAATGAACCATGAAGGGCAGGAGGGAGGGGGCAGGGGCACAACAATGGACAAAACAAGGGAGGAGGTAGGGGACAGGGGCCTGCACATGGAAAAGGAGGGCATGGGCAAAGGGGCAGGTCTGGAGCAGCAAGCTGCCCATGGAGGGCGGGTGGAATGGTCACTGTAAGCAAGCAAGGCACACTATGGACAGCAACAGTGAGACTATAATGGCACAACAGAGGGAAGGTGGGAGGTGGCCAGGGGCAGCAAGCTGACCACATTGGGCAGGTAGGAGGGGCTGTGGAAGCACAGAAAAACATGCTTGGCAAGTAGAAGGGTAAAGGCAGCAAAATAGCAATAGTGGGCAAGAGGGAGGAGCCAGGGTCATTAACAAAGGACCATGGAGGACAGAAGGGAGTGGTAGGGGCTGGATAGAGACAGGAGATAGCAGGGCAAGGAGCTTCACAACAGACTATGCAGGGCAGGCAGGTGGAGCATTTGGTCACCACAGAGCATGGAGGGCAGAAGAGAGTGCCAGCACACTGGGCCATCGAGGACAAGAGGGAGAGGATAGGGAAAAGGAACTTGGACAGGCAGGGTGGAGGTGGCAGGAACAAGTGGCAGCCATATGACCATGCTAAGCAGGTGGGAGGTAGCTGTCACAGTTTAACAGAACGCTCAAAGTAGATAGGATGGGCAGTGGAAATTCCATGGAACATGGTGGGCAAAAAGAAGGGAGTCTGGGTATGCATACATACATCAGAAGACAGGGGGAAGGAGTGAAGGGGCAGCAACCTAAGCACAGAGGCTAAGCAGGAAGGCAATGATGGAGCATAGAATTGGACAGCGGAGGGCAAGAAGAGTGAGCAGGGACCTCAAGCTAAATGAAGGGCAGTGGCAGCACATCAATGCAGGACAGAAGGGAGGGGGCCGATGAATTGACTCGGACAATGGAGAGTAGGGAGGATGTAGATAGGGCAGCAAGCTAACTGCTCCGGGCAGGCAGGAATGGCAGTGACAGAACAACAGCCACACAGAACTGTAATGTGGGAGCAGCGGCATGGACTTGATAAATAGATGGCAAGGAGGAAGGGGCAGGAGTAGCAAGTTTGGGCGAGGGCAGCACATTGCCAGGGCCTGCATGCAACCTCTACCCACACCCCCCACTGTGCATTGCGATTTGCGATGGGCATCTTAACATTGAAAAACCCTAGAAGTTCACTGAAAAACACAACAGTTACTGGGATGTCATAGTTAGGATATAGAATAAAAAAAACTTAGAAATTCACTGAAAAACCAAAGGTTAAACAGAAGTTATAGTTAGGTTCAGATTTTATATGTACAAAACAATACATATTTAGTTTTTATAGTTAGAGTTTTTTCAAATAACTATAAACATGTCCTAAGGTAACTATAACTTGCGGTATGTGGATGCCCCACTTCAGCACCAAGGTGGCCCTTGAGGATGGGTTCTCCATGGGCCAAAAAAGCTCTAGGAAGGGGGCTGCACAGCTTTTCTCCCCTTTTAAATTAGATATCGCCCTGGTGGATAGGGTCTCCATGGCCTAATGAGGCTCACATAGGGAGTCCAAAGGATATGGTTCCAGGAGCCCAAGAGGGTACACACCCTGGGCTGAATAGCCACTCTCAGGCCACCACCCCTGGACTAGTGGGAAAGAGAATTGAAGAAGGATGCCTAAAACCCAAGGTTGTTGTTTCCCACTCCGAGAAGCCTCAGAGGTCAGAGAACTCAGGATCGCCTAGGGCTTTGCTCTGGACAATGACAACTGTCAGTGACATCAATTGGTTACTGTCCTTTTGGGCAGAATTTTCCTTGGGTTGTGGACAGAACTCTGATCCAAGAGTTAGAATGGGCCAGATCACTTTGTTGGCCATAGTGGTACTGTCTGTCTAATTTGATGCATCTGTGAGCAAGTTAAAGTTAGATGTTGCACAGATGTGGAGAAGGGGTCCCTATTGTTTTGGTAATAACTCTGGCATTATTTTATGGTTTGGTGAATCTACACAACATTTTCTGAAGCAAAAGGTAATTCACCTTAACAGCTTCAGATTGAACAGTCTAAGAAAATGAGGAGGGCCCAAAAGTGCAATTTTCCATGGTAACTCACATAGAAATTTCTTCTAAAATCAAAAATCTCCAATCTTATGATTGGCCAAGGAAGTGTCTTCTTCCATTGGCTATTTCAGACAGTTCCATGTATATTAATCAATCTAAGTGGCTGCCAATACAAGACTTGGAACTCAGCCCCAGATTCCTGAATTAAATTTGAAAAGGGGATATTTGGGCACACAGGTGCTTGGCTGTCCTGCAGCAGGTAGGGTCCCGGGCCTGCCGCCACCCCATCAAAGGCTTGTGGAAAAACAAGTTATGAAAATACACTGTTAAAAATAATAAACATTAAGGGCCAGATGTAGCAAAGTCCGATTTTGCGAATCAGAAATTGCGAGTTGGTGCGACTCGCAATTTCCGCTTCGCAAAATCGGATCCAGTACGGTGTCTCAGACACCGACTGCGAGTCACTATGGGGTCGCAAAGACCGACCTCATTAATATTGCATTTTGCGACCCCCATAGGGAGTCCTTGCACTCACAGGGATAGTGGCCTGCTGAAGTCAGCAGACCTCCATGTCTGTGACTGCTTTTTAAATAAAGCAGTTTTTTATTTTTTATTTTGCAGCCCGTTTTCCTTAAAGGAAAACGAGTTGCAAAATAAAAAAAATAACAAAACCATTTGGTTTCGGTTTTTCAGAGTAGGCAGTGGTCCATTGGACCACAGCCTGCTCTGAAAAACCCTTTTTGGCAACATTCACAAAGGGGAAGGGGTCCCATGGTGACCCCTTCCCTTTTGCGAATGGGTTACCACCAGTGTGACACTGGTGGTAACTGCGAATCGCTTTGCGACGGCATTCGCGGTCTCAAAGCAATTTAGCATAGCAAAGCGAGTCGCAAATAGGAAGGGAACACCCCTTCCTATTTGCGAGTCGCATTCACAATTTGCGAGTCGGTACCGACTCGCAAATTGTGAATGTGCATCGCAAAAGGCATTTTGCATGGCGCAAACTGCGATTTTCGCAGGTTGCACCATGCAAAATGCTTTCTACATCTGGCCCTAAAACAAAAAAAATTACAAAAGAACAAAGAATAAACATAAATGTATGGGAAAAACACACCACAAAAACAGTTTTTAGCATTACCTGTGAAAAACACAGGTTATGTACAGAGTGGATCAGGTTGGATGCTTGCACAGAATTGGGGCACCGATCAAGCCTACTGCTGAACCCCTTAATGCATATGGCCATTCAATATGTGCAGTGAGGTTCCTCACCAGAAGAAGACGGCACACATGCCACATGTAGAATTTTATAAACAAGCAGAAGGTTAAAATGTGTCAGTTATAGTCAAGTGAGCTAATTATAGTTTGCACCTACTGTCCTGCACTTCTTATGACGTTACATATTGCAACACATATGACATGTTAAATTGAATCATTGATCATATCACTGATGACATCTCAAATGATATCATTGATGGCATCACTGATGAGAATAGTACTATTCACATAAATACCTAGATGATTTCAGATTTGGTAGTAACGAGCCTACAGCAATATCTACAGCATAGAATTGTTATGTGTATATGAATACAGTAGAAATAGTATAGGCTTGTATTTCATTGCTTGAACATAGGATCTGGATCGACTGCAAACAGTGACCTGTGATTAGTGCTTTACTTTTTCATTGTCCTTTTATTCCAAAATCTTTAACATTTAACAGAAATGTACATCTTATAGCTTGTGGGATTCCTATTGTGTTGTATTTTGACTTTTTAATTGTTTTGATATTGCTAATACTTTATACACTTTTCCTTAATGTAAGTCTGTCTGCTCTGTGTCATAGCTATATGGGAATGAGGCCAAGTGTATTCATGTATTAAAACTAACAAAGTTTTGAAGTTATATATGGGGAGGAATTACATCCTTCTCAACTAGTAACCCATATGTATATACTGTGCTTTGTGTTATTTGGTGTCACTCTATTCAGTAGTTGTTGGGAAATTTAGATAAATATAAATTTGTATTTATGGGGCCGTGAGTACTCCCCAGCTACTTTGCAAATTATAACAAGCTTGTGCAGAGATCTGCAGAGCTCTGCATGGCTGGCAAAACTTCAACCAGGAAGTATTGGCAGCCATCTTGGGACTCACCTTCAGCTGACTTCCACCAAAAAAAGAAAACAAAAGGGGGGACAGGATGCGCAACCCGCTTCCCCTACATAACATGGTTCTCCCTTTAAATTGATAAGAATATGCAAATGTGCTGTGCCCACTTGGCCCTGCACTGTCTACCTTAGTACTATTCATAAGTCTTCCTACCTTTTGCCAGGATCATGATCAGCTTTCCAAAGGCCCCCCGGTGCATTTCCAGCCAATTTTGATGGCATGTTCTTGATGACAAGGAATTGGAGAACATCACAAAACAAACAAAGCGCTTACTTCATATTGATAAGAGTAAGGAACCTGGTTTGTGGAGATTTAAATCTTTGAAGTCTCATTGGCCTCTCTATAGGAGGACTCATGTCATCACAGAATTCTAGAGAAACATGCAACAGGAGCAATCATGTTGAAAAATGCACACACGGTCACTGGTGACACTTGCATGTGCTCCATTACACATCTGTAGTGTAGGATATAGGATGTTGTATAGATATTTCATGCAAGGCTGTGGACTCATGTTGGATAAAAGGGCAGATAAGGTTCCTTGGTGATGGAGTCACACAGCTACTGACACACCACACAGACACTCAAACACCAACTCACTGACATATTCAGACACTCACTCAGGCACTCATACACCCACTTACAGACCCACTCAGAGACTCATACACCCACTCAGAGGACCACTCAGTCACTCATACACCCACTCAGAGACCCACTCAGACACTCACGCACCCACTCACAGTCCCACTCAGACGTCACACACCCACTCACAGACCCACTCAGACTCACACACTCACTTACAGATCCACTTAGACACTCATGCACCCACTCACAGACCCACTCAGACATTCACGCAGCCACTCACAGACCTACTCAGACTTTCAGAATATACTCACAGACCCACACATACACTTTCACACACACTCACAAAGACAGTCTCACAACTAATGTCACACCCAGAGACACCATCTTTTACCTACTCTAACACCCAGACAGACACCCTTTCACACCAATTCTCACACCGAGATAAACAGGCCCTGCGGGCAACTCCCAATGCACATGTCCAAAGGTTGTGTGCAGCACGAGGTTGGGTGTTTAGGGGAGATGGCCGCAGGGACTGGTCACAGGACATACCCTGCAGTCAACTCTAGTTGCGCTTGGCCGAAGGCACAGCTAATTCCTCCAGATATTACGGCAGTCATGACAAATTCTATAACATTCATAAAACTCTAAATTAAACATTAGTAGTCACATTTTTGAAGTAAAAGCTGTTCATGGAGAGACCGCGAGTTATGGTTACTTTAGGGCATGAGTTATAGTTACTTGAAAGAACTCTAACTGCTGAGTTTCTTTGGTTTTGTACATGTAAATTCAGAAACTAACAATGATGTCCCTGTAACCTTTGGTTTCTTCAAGGAATTCATATGTATCTATATATATAATAATAATAATTCACTGAAAAAAACAAAGGTTACAGGGACGTTATAGTTAGGTTCTGAATTTACTCGTACAAAGCCTTAGAAATTCGCCAGGTATAGGTAGAGTTATCTCAAATAACTATAACTCATGCCCTAACATAACTACTACTCGCACCCCTGCCATGGACAATTTTTCATCAAAAAGTTTATTGCAAATATTTCATTGGTATTATCAATTATGTTATCAAAAATGTCATGAGTGCTGTAATTTGGGGGGGGTGATTTGAAGTGCATGGCAAGGGCGTGAGTCAAGGTTACCTTAGAGCACATGTTATAATTACTTGAGGTTTTTGTAAATTTAAAATGTGAGCCTAACTATAACATTTCTGTAACTTTTGTGAATTTCTATGTTTTTTTGCAACTCTATTTTTCAACTACGAAGTCCCTGTAACCTTTGCTTTTTTAATATATAGTAATTTTAATTGCTATAAATTAATCCAACCACCACCGTACATGGCCGATACACATGTGCTGCTGCAGTTGGCCACAGGGTGTGGCTTGGGCCTGGACCTGAGACCAACCCAGTATAAGCACCCAATCCTTGCACCATACACGGCCTTCATCTGTGTGCAGAAGAGGTTACCCGCAAGACAAGACTTGCACCCAGACCCTGCAGCCAACCCCCCTAACCACCCAAACTCACGCTGATGCACATCCCTTGGTTGTGCATGGCAGGCGTTGGTTAAGGCCCCTCTGGGTATGAGGCAGGTTTGAGAGGGTGCATCTGGAGGTGAGAGTGGCTGTGAGAGTGTCTGTCTGGATGTCAGAGTGTGTACATCAGTGTTTGAATGGGTGGGACAGTGTATGCACAGGAATGTGACTGGGTGCATGCGTGTGTTAGTGGGTCTGTGAGTGGGTGCGTGAGAGTCTGACTGGGGCTGTGAGTGGGTGCACGAGGATCTGAGCATGTTTGTGAGTGGGTGCATGAGTGTCTGAGTGGTTGTCTGAGTGGGAGAAAGAGATTGAAAGCGAGAGAAAGAAAGAGAGTTAGAGGGAGTGCGATAGAGAGTTGTGTAGGCTTTGATGTATGATATACTTAGAATGGGCTGTTTCTGCACAATTTGAAAAGAAAATGTATTTGCATTTAAAAAGAGTAAAATCACCTTTCAATATGAGCCTTAAACATTTGTACTGAAAAAACAAAATGAAGGAAATGACCAGGGATACACCTTCACTCTTGAGTTATTGTTTTTTTTTTTTTTTAATATATATTTTTAGCTGTTTATGGGCTATCTGGGACTGTGAGGGGAAGCTTCAAGGCCTTCCCCATGGTCCATGATGATTTTTTAAATTTATTTTAATCCATTCCCTTTATGGGCTATCTGGTACCACAGTGAAAGCCTCAATGTCTTCCCTGCAGTCCCATTGCTCCAGCAAGCAGGCAGCTGCTTTAAGTAACAACTTCCTGCTTGCTGTATGCAGGGAACAGAGATGAAAAGTCCACATTCTGACAGTGGAACCTGTTTGTGCGTTCACGCTGTCACAAGGCAGAGTGTTTGCTGCGACATGGCTTCAGCTGTCAAAGCTGCAGACAAGCCCCAGCAAACAGGTATGTCCCAGGAGTGGGAACACCAGGACTGGGGGTGGTGGTTCCCAGAGCCACCAGTGGCTCCTTGATAGGGGCCATGCAGCCCCCCTCTGAAGTAGAAGTACCCCAGGGGGTCCAAAACAGACCCTCTTTCTAATTTTTTAACATACGCCGAGGGGAGGTGATGGTCCCCGGGGCTACGGGGAGCTACGTGGCCCCCTGCACACAATTAAACAAATGTCAGGGGGAAGTGGTGGTCTCTGGGGCTGCAGGGGACCTAGTGGCCACCCCACACACAATTGCAACAATGCCCTGGGGTGGTGGCAGTCCCCAGGGTGCAGGGGGCCTGGCAACCCCCGCACTCCAATAAAAGAATACCCCGGGACTTGGCCCACCAGGGTGCTTAAAAAAAAAAAGAAGGGCAGGAGCCCATGCTTCATTTTTGAAAATTGTTGCTGGATCCACGGATCCACTACAAATTATGGTGGTGAATTAAAAAAAAAATGCTTTTTAGCACCAGAGCTAATGGGTCAGGGTGTCTGTACCCTGGCCCCTTTTCTTTTCATTTTTACAATTTCTTCTGGGACTCTACTGATGAGTCCCAAGATGGCTGCCAACACTTCCTATTAGATTTTAGCATGAGATATATACAGTCACCAATAGGTAGTTATAGTTAGGTTCTATTTTCTGTTTAAAAAGCAATTTTTTACTTGCATATATCTTTGGTGCCGCCTGGCACCACTTGATGAACGTTCATGAAACTTTCCCCCAAAAAATTCCAATCATGCCAGCTACTGTCTGGAAAGTTTTTGGGTGATCTATCCAGGTGGGTGCAGAGAAAAAGTAGGGTCCCAAAACATGTTTTCCCCATTAATTTTTCTATAGGGTTTTTAAACAGCTAAGGTCCCAAAATTACTGGGCGGAATTATATAAAATTTGGCAGAAAGGTAGGTCATAGTCCAGAAAGCTACCTATTATTGTTTGTTGTAATTCTGTTTAGTAGTTTTAGAAAAATTAAAGAAAATACATAGGGATGGAAAGGTTTTGTGACCCCTCCTGCTCTTGTGCTGAGATCTGATTGGCTGACAACACTTAAACAATGGAATCCGTGAAGTGTTTTCAGTCATCTTGGAACTTGGCTGAAGTTGAGTCCCAAAAAATAGTTAAAAATAAAGAAAAGGGGCCAGATTGCAAACACACTGACCCCTTAGCTCTAGTGGAGGGTCCCAAAGGGACCCCCATGGCTAAAAAGCATTGTTTTTTAATTTTACTTCCGGAACCACAAAAACAAAAAACTAAGCGCAGGCTCCCATGCTTTTTTATTATAAAGCCTCTGGGTCGGCCAAGTCCTGGAGGCATTTGTTTAAAAATGCAGGGGAGCCTCATGGTCCCATCCTCTGCCCCAGGGACCCTCACCTCTTCTGGGCTTATGATCCATATACGGGGTGGGCTGCATGCCCCCGGCTGGCCTGAGGAACATCACCTCCCCAGTGCTGTGAATAAATATGTGAGGGGGCTCCCTGGAGCATAACAGTAATAATACTCAGGGCCTGCCTCCTCCCACTGATGGCCCTGGGGACCGCCACCCCCCAGAGATGGCTCCTGCTATGTCCTGGGGTGCCCACCCCCAGGACATATTTGTTTGCTGTGGCTTGGCTGCAACTCTGCAGCTGCAGTCAAGCTACAGCAAAAACATTGGTGGGACCTGTCAAAAAATCCCGCTGTCAAAAACTGAAGCTTTCATCTCGGTGATGAAATGCTTCTGCAAGCACGGAGCTGCTGTCAAAGCACCTCAGTGTTTGCTGAAGCAATGGGACCACGAGGGAAACCTTACGGCTTTTCTCAGAGTGCCAGATAGCACATAAAGGGCATGTTAAAAAAATAAAAAAATATTTAGGGACCATGGGGCTAAAAATAAATAGTAAAAAAAGAAACAAATAGCTCAGTGTGAAGGTCAGGTTGCAGACCTACGTACTGAGCTCTAAGGTTTTGAGTCCAGAAGGACTCGCTTCCCTATTTGTTTTTTAACCCCTTCGCTGCCAGGCCTTTTCCCCCTGAGGCCAGGCCTTTTTTTGGCTATTTGGGGCAGTTTGCGCTTAGGCCCTCATAACTTTTTGTCCACATAAGCTAGCCAAGCCAAATTTGTGTCCTTTTTTCCAACGTCCTAGGGATTCTAGAGGTACCCAGACTTTGTGGGTTCTCCTGAAGGAGGCCAAGAAATCAGCCAAAATACAGTGAAAATTTTGTGTTTTTCAAAACAATGGGAAAAGTGGCTGCAGAAGAAGGCTTGTGGTTTTTCCCCTGAAAATGGCATCAACAAAGGGTTTGCGGTGCTAAAATCACCAGCTTCCCAGCTTTCAGGAACAGGCAGACTTGAATCAGAAAACCCAATTTTTCAACACAAATTTGGCATTTTACTGGGACATACCACATTTTTACAATTTTTTGTACTTTCAGCCTCCTTCCAGTCAGGGACAGAAATGGGTGTGAAACCAGTGCTGGATCCCAGAAACCTAAACATTTCTGAAAAGTAGACACAATTCTGAATTCAGCAAAGGGTCATTTGTGTAGATCCTACAAGGGTTTCCTACAGAAAATAACAACTGAAAAAGAAAAATATTGAAACTGAGCTGAACAAAACAGCAATTTTTCTCTAAGTTTTACTCTGTAACTTTGTCCTGCAATGTCAGATTTTCGAAAGCAATATACCGTTACGTCTGCCGGACTCCTCTGATTGCGGGGATATATAGGGCTTGTAGGTTCATCAAGAACCCTGCAGTGCGCTTTCATTCTATACCGGGTATACAGCAATTCATTTGCTGAAATATAAAGTCAAAAATAGCTATCAAGAAAACCTTTGTATTTTCAAAATGGGCACCAGATAAGGTGTTGAGGAGCAGTGGTTATTTGCACATCTCTGAATTCCGGGGTGACCATACTAGCATGTGAATTACAGGGCATTTCTCAAATAGATGTCTTTTTTACACACTCTCTTATATTTGGAAGGAAAAAATGTAGAGACAAGAGGCAATAACACTTGTTTTGCTAATCTATGTTCCCCCAAGTCTCCCGATAAAAATGATACCTCACTTGTGTGGGTAGGCCTAGCGCCCGCGTCGGGAAATGCCCCAAAACGCAACGTGGACACATCACATTTTTTGAATGGAAACAGAGGTGTTTTTTGCAAAGTGCCTACCAGTAGATTTTGGCCTCTAGCTCAGCCGGCACCTAGGGAAACCTACCAAACCAGCGCATTTTTGAAAACTAGAAACCCAGGGGAATCCAAAATGGGGTGACTTGCGGGGCTCTGACCAGGTTCTGTTACCCAGAATCCTTTGCAAACATCAAAATTTGGCCCAAAAAACACTTTTTCCTCTCATTTCGGTGACAGAAAGTTCTGGAATCTGAGAGGAGCCACAAATTTCCTTCCACCCAGCATTCCCCTAAGTCTCTCGATAACACATTTTTTCACAGAAAACAGAGGTGTTTTTTGCAAAGTGCCTACCTGTGGATTTTGGCCTCTAGCTAAGCCGGCCCGGGGGGGGGGGTAGAAATGGTCTAAAATAAATTTGACCCCCCACCCCGCAAACCACCCCACCAGAGAGCGACCCTTTCCTATGGGGTCGCTCCCCATGCGTGACATTGGTGCCAAAAAACAAATCCAAGGGGGGCAGAAATGGTCTAGATACAATTTGCCCCCCAGGGGAGCGACCCTTGCCTAATGGGTCGCTCCCCATCTCTAAAAAAACAAACAAACAAAAAAAATACAAAAAAAAATTGCCCTGGCGCCTAGAGGTTTCTGCCCCCCCCCCCGGGGGCAGAAATGGCCTAAAATAAATTTGACCCCCACCACCACCCAGGAGCGACCCTTGCCTACGGGGTCACTCCCCCTGCGTGACATTGGCACCGAAAAAAAAATCCCCGGTGCCTAGTGGTTTCTGCCCCCTTGGGGGCAGATTGACCTAAAATCTTCCAATCTGCCCCCAAGTGGGGCAGAAATGGTCTAAATACAATTTGCCCCCCAGGGGAGCGACCCTTGCCTAATGGGTTGCTCCCCATCTCTAAAAAAAAAAAATAAAAAAAAAAATGCCCTGGCGCCTAGAGGTTTCTTCCCCCCCCCCGGGGGCAGAAATGGCCTAAAATAAATTTGCCTCCCCACCTCCCCGGGAGCGTCCCTTGCCTACGGGGTCGCTCCCCCTGCGTGACATTGGGACCAAAAAAAAAATCCCCGGCGCCTATTGGTTTCTGCCCCCTTGGGGGCAGATTGACCTAAAATCTTCCAATCTGCCCCCAAGTGGGGCAGAAATGGTCTAAATACAATTTACTCCCCAGGGGAGCGACCCTTGCCTAATGGGTCGCTCCCCATCTCTAAAAAAACAAACAAACAAAAAAATAAACACAAAAAAATATTTGCCCTGGCGCCTAGAGGTTTCTGCCCCCTTGGGGGCAGATCGGCCTAATAACAATAGGCAGAAATGGCCTAAAATAAATTTACCCCCCCACCACCCCTCCCGAGCGACCCTTGCATACAGAGTCGCACCCCCTGCGTGACATTGGCACCAAGAAAAAAATCCCCGGTGCCTAGTGGTTGAATGGCGTAGCAAAAAACGGGAAGCTGCCCCCAAAGGGGGCAGAAATGGCCTAAATACAATTTTCCCCTCCAGGGGAGCGACCCATGTCCAAGGGATCGCTCCCCATCTGTAAAAGAAATAAAAAGAAAAAATCCCCGGTGCCTAGTGGTTTCTGCCTCCCTTGGGGGCAGATCGGCCTTATCAAAATAGGCTTATCTGCCCCCCAGGGGGGCAGAAATGGCCTAAAATTAATCCCCCCCCCCCAGGGGAGCGACCCTTGCCTAAGGGGTCGCTCCCCTTGCATGAAATTCAAGTAAACAAAAAAAAACTCCCTGGTGTCTAGTGGTTTCTGCCCCCCTTGGAGGCAGATTGACCTCATCAAAATAGGCCAATCTGCCCCCAAGGGGGGCAGAAATGGCCTAAATATAATTTGCCCCCTAGGGGAGCGACCCTTGCGAACCTAGCGACCCGCTCCCCACCTAAAAAAAACAACAACAAAAAAAAAAAGAAAAAAAAAAAAAGGTCCCTGGTGCCCTAGAGGTTTCTGCCCCCAGGGGGGGCAGAAAAGGCCTTCCTAAAAAATGCCCCCCATTGGGAGCGACCCCTGCCCAAGTGGTCGCTCCCTCATGTCTATTTCACACAAAAAAGACATCCCTGGTGTCTAGTGGGCGTTTCAAAAGCCGGATTGCAAGCAATCCGGCTTTTGAAACGCTTGGAGAAACTTCAAAGGGAAGGAAATAAATTTCCTTCCCTTTGAAGCCTCTCCTTGCCTCCCCCACGTGATCGAAAGAGAAATGCAAAGCATTTCTCTTTCAATCGGGCTGGAAGCTGTGCTTCCAGCGTGATGGGGGAGGCTCTGTGACAAATCAGCGGGCGCTCGCGCGCTGACCTCATAGGGGGGGTGGGAGGGTTCGGGGGTGGAAGGGGAAGGGCTTCCCCTTCCATCCTTGCCTTGGGGGGAGGGTGGGGAGCACAGGGGGAGAGCGCTAGCGCTCCCCCAAGTTCCTGTGACTTGGACGAGGTGACCTCGTCCAAGGCACATGGGAACTGTAGCCTTGGACGAGGTGACCTCGTCCAAGGCACAGAACTGGTTAAATTACAAATTATTTTAATTTGTAAACATGACAGATACATTTTTTTTTTCCGACTGTACAGAAATTCTAAGTAGATCATACAACAAAACCTAAACAAATCTCAAGCTCTCTCCCTCTGGCTCTTTTTTTCTCTCTCTCTCTCTCTTTCAATCTTTTTCTCCTACTCACACACTCACACACACACACACACTCACACACACTTAGACACTTATGCACCCACTCAAAGACCTACGCAGACACTAATGCACCCACTCACAGACTCACTTAGTCCCTCGTGCGCACACACACACACAGCCCCAGTCAGACCTTCATTCAACCAGTCACAGACCCACTCAGACAAATATGCACCCACTTACAGACCCACTCTGACTTTCATCTAACCACTCAAAGTCTCCCTAACAGCCTCATGCACCCACTCACAGACCCGCACACACAGTGGCACAACCTCTAAAACACTAATGTACGCACTCTAACACCCAGACAGACACTCACAGATACACTCTCTCACACCTAGTCTGACAGCCAGAGAGGCCAAATTACGCTGTGCATGGCCAAAGGGCTGTGCACAGCATGGTGTTGTGTGGTTAGGGGGGTTGGCTGCAGGGTCTGGCTATAGGCCAGGTCTTGCAGGCAACCCACACTGCGCACATGCAAAGTCCATACGTGATGCAAGGTTGAGTGTTTATAGTGCTAATAACTGTTGTTTGGCAGTGATTTTTGTTGCACATTGGAATTTTCAAGGTGATCTTTCAAGTAGGGGATGAGAAAATGGCAGTGGGATTAAAAAAAGTGTGCTTCCTCTGTTTACTCCCTTAGGAGTTTGAAACATGACTACTGGCCAAACCGCTAAACGGAATTGTACCAAATTTGGCAGAAAGCTAGATTTCTTTCCCTAAATTGTGATTTTTGTAATTAGGTATAAATCCAATCAGTAGTTGTTGAGAAATTTAAGGAAATAAAATTTGTATATCTAGGGCCACAGTTTCCCTGTGGTGACTTTGCAAAGAATAACAAGCTCATACAGGGGAATGCAGAGCTCTGATTGGCCAACAACACTTCAACCAAGAAGTGTTGGCAGCCATCATTGGACTCGGTTTCAGCCAAATTCCACCAAAAAATCAAAACAAATTAAAGGGGGCAGGGCAGTTATACCCTGACCCCCCCAAGCTTTGTTCTTGGGCTGCCAGGAAGACCACAGCAGGGCGAAAAAGCGTTTGAATAAAATGTTTTGCAAATTTGATTTTTTTTTATTTTTGTTAAAAAACTTGCTTGTTTTTATTGTAGACAGAGGGTGGAAGGTAAACAGGGCCCCCCTCCAAGGACTAAAATATGTCCCAGGGATCACTATCTCTTCAGGGTTAATTTTAATAGTAATCATGGGCTGCACAGACTCCTGGGCCCGGGGTCCAATACCTCCCTGGGAGATAGCAGGAACTGGCCCCTGTGGGGTGGCAGTCCCCAGGGCCATCTGTGGCTCAACGAGAGGGACCACGTGGCCTCCCTACAATGAGAATAGCCCAGAAATGGTTGTTCCTGAGGCTTTAGGATCCCAAAGGGACCCCCTTTTTGTTTTTCTATACTTGCCTTGGTGGGTGGTGGTCCCCAGGGTGCAGGAGCCGTGGGCCCCCCACATGTATTTAATAAGAAACTCTAGGGGGTGATGGTCCCCAGTGCATGGGGGGCTGTGGGTCTCCCGGATCTATTCAATAAGAAGTGTTGGGTAGGTGGCAGTTTCCAGGGCTGTGGAGGTCCAGGGGCTCCCCTGCATATTCATAAACGAAAGTCCTAGGGAGGTGGCAGTGGCCAAGAGGCCCCCCACACTAAATTTTTCATGCCCGGGGGACCAGTCTCACTTGTTCTTTTTTAATCTTTTGCTGAAAATTTGAAAATATAGTGCATTCAAAATAATGTTTTTTCGATCTGGGGGTGTCCCTCTGCTCCCCCCCCCCACCAATGCTAAGTGGTCACAGTGTCTCTGCCCTGGCCCCTTTTTCTAATTTTTTCTTTTTTCTGTGACTCAGCTCAAGATAAGTCCCAAGACGTCTGCCAACACTTCCTGGTTTGAAGTGTTGGCAGCCAATCAGAGCTGTGCTTTTCCCTACACAAGCTCATCTTTGTTCATGAATACTTTGCGGCCATATATATACACATTTGAATTTTCCAATATGTTTAAAAAACTATTGAATGGATTTACTCTAAATAAGTGTGAGTGTAATCTGCATTTGGTGTAATTCTGTTCAGTTGTTAGGCCTGTAGTCATGTCTAAAGAATCCTATGAAGTTTACATGGGAAACACAAAAAAATTTTAGACCCCTTTTTCTCAGCCCCCGTTGACGAATCACCCTGAAACTTTCCATGCACAACAAGAATCGCTGCATCTTTATTTTTTTACATTCCATGTAGATTGGTCAAACAGTGTGAAGGATATAGTCAAAAAATGATTTTTCTATGGAAACATGGTCCTAGCTATAGCTACCTACTGGCAACTGCCAGTAGGTTATGTGTGTGTGTGTGTGTATATATATATTTATATATATATATATATATATATATATATATATATATATATATATATATATATATATATATATATATATATTTCTTTTTGTAAATACTTTATTGGGTTAGATAGATCCAACCATAAAGCAAATAAATACATATCATATTTATAAAGCTTAAAATACATACAAAGTATAATTTCCCATACAAAATTAAATAGATAAAAAGCTATAAAATAGATTAAAAGGGATTTGCACTATTCAGCCAGGTTATGGCTCCCTTTAAAAAGGAACCTACCTCCCAGCACACCAGCACATCAGAAGCCATGCGCAGCCACAGATAAGCTGGGCGATACTGGACAAACCCCCTTTCCCTCAACAGGGGCAGTAAAAATGGATGCCTAAATGGTGCATAAAAATCACAAGTAAAGTAAAGTGGATCAAGGATTGTGGGGGCACTCCATCACATGGACAGATTTGAATGGAGCGTGGATCAAACTGTCCCAGCGGAAAACACAAATTGCTTCTGATTATTCCTAGCTGAAAACACGGGATGAGTGTCCTTTCCCAGACATTATTTATCACTGAAAGATACATCTCTGGTCCCTTCAAAGTTTTTAACATTAGGAAATCCCTCACTGATTTCTTCCTTAGTTTCTCTGCCTCCCTCTTGGCTCCTAAGATGTTGAGAAAATTCTCCTTTACCCAGCGGTTATATCAGAACATGTCAAGCCCTCTGGGGCAGTAAACATACTGACAACGGGACATTGCTACTTCTTTTATGTATGAGAGCCAGGGAATATCCATTGTGTGGTCACATATCATACAGTCACGCAGGATTTCCCTGTTTAAGGAGGCAGCCTCATTAGACCAGATGGATATCCATAACAAAAAAGGAGCAATCTTAATAGCATCCTATGTAAAGTCCAGATCCAATTCTACATGCATGCAAAAACCAAGGTGTTTTGTCCCACACCTAACAGCCTTCTACAAAAGCGATTTTCCTCTATCATATGGGCCTCGTGGCTGAGTAGCCCCAGAGTGGTGCCCATACATTAAGACTGGGAGACATTTATGCTTATACACTTCAAGAGGGGCTCACTCTTGCGGCAACCTCAAAGGTAGCTCCTACCATGGCATTAAACACACACATTTCCTGGCGATACAGGGTTTCCAGGTACCCTTGTGATCAAAGGTTACCCCTAAAAAAACATAAAGTGTGATTTACTACTATTCATCTCTAAGTCTAAACTAGACATAAAATTTCCTTAAGCTTTAACCACCTTGAGGAGGCCATTTATGCAGCGGGCCATAAGACCCACGTCATCCGCATAAATCAGAACCGGGACACTCTTTACATTTATTACAGGAACATTCTCACAACTTCCCACTAAAAAATTAAAGGGCCGATTTGCATATAAAAGAAAGAGGGTGGGGGCCAAAACACACCCCTGTCTCACACCCCTGCTGAGCCTGAATGATTCCGTGCATTCCCCCTTCGCCCACACCTCACAATTGCATTTGTTCCTGAGTGGAGATAGCGAAGCAAGTCCCCAATTTGGGGATCCAAACCCATCAGAGTTAGCTTATCCCATAACTTGCTTCAATTCACTTTGTCGAAGGCGCATCTGAGATCCATAAAAACAAGATACAGTATACCCTTCTTTGCCGGCGTATATTTACCAATCAGCATGAACAGATTTAAACCTTGCTCTTGAGTTCCAAGCCCTTTCCTAAAACCATACTGTGCCTACTTGGTATCTCATTTTCACTCACCCAATATTCAATACGCCTTAACACAATTTATCCCAGAATTTTCACTGAGGAATCAAAGAGTGAGGTTGGGCAGTAGGATTTTGGATCACTATAATTTCCCTTTTTATAAACGGGTCAGGAAAAGGCCACCGCCAGCCCCATCGTCACTGCCCAGGACGAGGCAACCGTCAGCCCCATCGTCACTGCCCAGGAGGGCCCCGCAAGCCACAGCCCAGCTGAACCATGAAGGACCGCCAGCCACAGGCCAGCTGGGCAATGATGGACCGCCATGGCAAGCACCGCTGAACAGGGCAAAGACCGCCATGGCAAGCACCGCTGAACAGGGCAAGGACCACTGAACAGGGCAAAGACCGCCATGGCAAGCACCGCTGAACAGGGCAAGCACCGCTGAACAGGTCAGAAACTGCCAACTCAAGCACCGCTGAACAGGGCAAGCACCGCTAAACAGGTCAGAAACTGGCAACTCAAGCACCGCTGAACAGGGCAAGGACCGCTGAACAGGGCAAAGATCGCCATGGCAAGCATCGCTGAACAGGGCATGGACCCGCTGAACAGGGCAAAGACCGCCATGGCAAGCACCGCTGAAAAGGGCAAGCACCGCTGAACAGGTCAGAAACTGCCAACTCAAGCACCACTGAACAGGGCAAGGACCGCTGAACAGGACAAAGACCGCCATGGAAAACACCGCTAGCCCATTTGCGGCAGGGGCAGTGATGCAACTGGGACCGTCACAGGGTGAGTGCTGCACTCTGGGCACCAGTCCCCCTCCAGAACCAGTGGAGGCATGCATCGACTTGAGAGACTGTGGCTTTGAACTCCCCAGGATGGTACAGTGGGCAAACCAACCACTGTAGAGACTCGAGAGACTGTGGCTTTGCACTCCCCAGGATGGTACAGTGGGCAAACCAACCCCTGTAGAGACTTGAGAGACTGTGGCTTTGCACTCCACAGGATGGTACAGTGGGCAAACCACCCACTGTAGAGACTTGAGAGACTGTGGCTTTGCACTCCCCAGGATGGTACAGTGGGCAAACCACCCACTGTAGAGACTTGAGAGACTGTGGCTTTGCACTTCCCAGGATGGTACAGTGGGCAAACCAACCACTGTAGAGACTTGAGAGACTGTGGCTTTGCACTCCCCAGGATTGATCAATGGGCATGGAGCCCCCTCGTGGATCTGGCATTGTGCACTCATCCGGCTGATGTGCCCCCCCCCTTCCCTTCCCCCTGAGGTGCCTGTTGTCATGTTCAGGTATCTTGTGTGGGCCTCGCCCATGCATTTTGGGCCCAGTGGTCCACGGACTATGAATGATGCATAACCTGCACTAATAATCGTGGTGTATATTTTGTTTATAGTGTATATATACAGTATATATATATATATATATATATATATATATATACATAAATATATATATATATATATGTATATTTTTGCTTACTGATTTTTGATATATTACAATAATTACACTAATTTCCTTTTGTCTTTGCATTCTTCCGGGGGGGGGTTGGGGGGTGTTACTGTAATGTATAGATAAGCTTTGGTGTGTGTGTTGTAGTGGTTGAGGGTCAGGGTGGGGGTTGGGGTGTTGAGTGTGTGTGTCCCTGTTTTTTTGCCTCCCCTATGTCGTAGGTGCAGTACTCACCGTGCTCTTTGCCACCGGCGTTGGTGATCCTCATAGAAGAGCAGGAAGACTAGCGCTGGAAGAATTTGAAGTTCCGGCTCCATGCTGTCCTCCTTCCTCATGGAGTGTGTAGAGGTGAGCGTTTTTCATTCGAAATGCCTGTTTCCGCATGTTTTTATCTGCATTTTATCCACCCCGGAAAAGGTGGCGGATTGGCCTGTCATAATAGTGTGGGCGGTACATTGTCTCCCGCCTGTCTGTTGGCGGTGACCGCCAAGCTGTTGGTCTGTACCGCTGTGGCGTCTGAGTGTTAAAACTAGCTGTGTTTGATGGCGGTTTCCGCCACGGTTGAAATTGCAACATTTTTACCGCAGGCCTGTTGACGGTCTTACCGCCACTTTAACACTGTCTGCCAGGGTTGTAACGACCCCCTTAATCTCCCATGCCTAAAGCCCATGCAAAGCACTCCAATACCTTTGGGTCAAGTCTGACCTATGTAAAAATGCAAAAAAAAAAAAGAAATAAGGCCCATATTTATATTTTTTTAATCAAACCAGTGATGGCTTGCGTCAAAAAAGTTACCACCGGCTAACGCCATTCCCACGCGCCAGGTGGGTGCCTTATTTGAGGATTGACATTAGCTGGCGCTGCGGGCCCATCAGAGTAAAAAAAAATGACTCAAACAAGGCAGCGCTGGTGTAGGGAAAAATGGGGGTTGTGCGTCAAAAAATGGTGCACGTCAGGTTTGAGTCAAAAACCATGGCTCAAACCGGACTTGGGACATTTTTTGACGCACAACCCCTGCCCCCTTGCCCAATGGTCATGCCCAGGGGACTTATGTCCCCTGGGCATGCCCATTGGGCACAGTGGCATGTAGGGGGGCAAAGTTAGGCCCCCCTATGCCACTTAAAAAAAATAAAACAATTATACTTACCCCAACTTGCCTGCACCTAACTGGGATGGGTCCCCCCCATCCATGGGTGTCCTCCAGGGGTGGGCGAGGATGGCAGGGGGTGTCCCTTGGGGCAGGGGAGGGCACCTGTGGACCGCTTCCATGGTCAGTGACCATGAAGTGTGCCCACATGTCCTTTAATGCCTGCCCTCACCCAGGTTTAAGGCCCGCCACCTCCTGTGCGTCAAAATGGCGCTGGAGAATAAATAAGGCGCACATGCCTTTAACGTCATTATTTGGACGGGAATGGCTCCCTTGCATGGCATTAACTCAAGGCAGTTTCCTGCATCCAGAAAATGACGCACACAGAGGGATTTTGACGTTCTCAGAGTCAGGCGTCATTGTATAAATATGGGGCAAGGTTTGCGCTGAATGTTCGTCAAACTTTTTGACGCACATTTGGCGCAGACAGAGTATAAATATGCCCCTAATTGTTTTGTACACTTATGTCATTGGGCTATATTTGTGCTACATTTTGGTGATATTTGTGCTACTTTTAGACTCTTTTTTTCTCTGGTGGCCATCTTGGGAGACTCCTCTGTTATGAAGCTCCCTAATCTCCTCATTTACTTCAGCACCCTCAGTAGAAAATACTTTCAGTTTTCCACTATGATTCCATAAAGATGAAGGTCAGATGTGCCACACTTTTGGCTTAAATTCAGAATGTGCATGTTTCAGTCTACGTGTCAGAATGTTTTAATGAAATAGAAAAGGTAGATATTCGAGAAGTAACTGAGAACATGCCCTAATTTTTCTTTCTACAGCATTAACCATGATTTCTATGAGAAATAAAAAACTCATTTTGTTGCATTCTAAATTAGATGTTTTAGGTTTTACCAGTATGATTCGATCAAGATGGCTTCAGGTGTGCCACACTTCTGTCATAAGTAAGACTGCTAGCACTGTAGTTGTTCTTTAGAACACCTTGAAAGTCTTCAGTATACCACAAGGGAATCAATTGACATGTTGCTCCTGTTGAAGTACAACAGGGAGATATTTGAGAACTCCGTGTCCTAGATTTTCTTTCTCCAGCACTAACCATATTTTTTATGACAAAATGAACTCTCCAATTTTGTTCCTTTCTAAATTAAATGTTTTCAGTTTTACCAGTGTGAATCAATCAAGATGGCTTCAGGTGCACATACTTTTATAATAAGTAAGACTGTTAGTGCTCTAGTTGCTCTTTAGAACAATCTGGAAGACTGCAATAGAACACAAGGGAATCGGCTGACAGGCTGCTCCTGCTGGAAGTACACATTTTACTCAGAATGTCAAACTTAGTTCTCATATAGTTGAGAAAAATAGTGTGAACTTACAGAAAATAAGCCCTTCATTTTAGCTTCTGGAGCACCTTTCATAACCTCTACGGGAAATCATAAGAAAACAGTTTTCTCTCAAACAGGAATCATAAAATCCCAGTAGAAGGCTTTTTCACAAGGTAACATAACCTTATTAACAAAAAAATTATATTGGAACTAAAATCTGTTATCACCCTTTATATGTTCTCCTTTTCATGACTCTCAAAAGCACCATTCACTACAATGCATTTCAATGGGTGCTATCATGTATATTGGTCCCAATATGGCTGCCATCACTTTCTGGTTGAAGTGCTGATAGCCAAGCTCATCTCACCATGCGATCTGTGTTTAGGCTCTGCCCAGATATACAAGTATGGATTTGCTTTAATGCCTCAAAAATTACTGAACATATTTACATTGAATAAAAAAGATTGATCTGCAGACCAAAAGCTAACATTTTGACATTTTGTGTGTAATTCCATCCAGGGGCTCAGGCTGCAGGTATGCCTAAAGAGTTTACGGGAATTAACATGGGAAAAACACTATTTTTGACCCCCATTTTTCTTAGCCCCTGCTTGACAGGTCATCCTGAAACTTCCCATGCACAACAAGACTCTAGGGCACACTTTGTGTGCAACATTTCATGACAATTTATCAAACGGTGCCAAAGATTTAGGCAAGACAAAAAAACTTTCTATGGAAACTAGGTCCTAGCTATTACTACTTACTGGCGACCACCAATCTCTCTATATATAGCTGGTAGTCACTCTGTAGTTATAGATTTTTGATTGTTGATAACGTTGTAGCCGTTTGACGAATCTGTACATAACTTTGCTGACATATTCCTTTTTATACATTTGCATACAAGAGAAAGTAGGTTGTTAGTAGAGTGGGATGGGAGCCTTGGTCAAGCAACAGCCACAATCCCTTAGAGAGTAAGCCACAAAACGTTACAAAATTAACCTGTGCTTAACTTTGGCTAGCTTGACACAAAAAGCAATCATGCTTAACTTAGAGGCAATTTGTAAATTACTAATGTGAGTTTTGGCAATCTGGTCACATTTAGTACCATATCCAAGGATTAAGTACTAATGGGTCAGGAATCCCTCAGGGTGGGTTCATGTGTAGGTCAAAGGTGTAGTGAGCCTTTTGTGTCTCTGAGGCTCACAATAGGAAGGCCAGCAATCTAGTTGAAGTTGCAAGCCCAGTTCTTCTTCCCCAGGCAAGAGAGCAGCAGGGCAGAAAGGCAGCAGATTCACAAGGCAGCAGCAGGTCAGCAGTTCAGCAGAGTGGCAGTCTTTCCAGCAGCACAGCAGAATGTCTCCTGGTAGAGTATTCACAAGTTCAGAAGTGTACTGAAGAGCAAAGTCTGAGGTCTCACTCTTAGACCCCAGAGTCCTAGTTCTGGAAGGTGGGAGAAAGTTCTAGATAGTGGCTTTGAAGAACATGGAATTTCGTGACTCCCCTGTACTGGTTCCAAGCTGGCTGCAATGACAATGTGGGGTATTTAAGTCCTTGGTTCGAAGTCAGACCACATCCTATCCAGTAACAAATAGGGCTTGCTCATCTCCACCCCACCCCCACCTGCCACCAGATGGCCCATACCTAGTCCCTCTATTGTGTGACTGTCTGGAAGGACTTCACAATGTTTAACTGTCAGTTACCTCCAGTCATGTGACCCAAGACAGACTGCAGGCACCAAAGGGCTATGGGCAGGAAAATGCCAACTTTCTAAAAGTACCACAAAAGAGATGGGCAACTTCATAACCCCTCTGGAGGTATTAATAATCAAAAAAGTAACATGCTAGCAAGGGGATCATTTGCAAAATATTTGTGCACAAATTAGTTAGTTGTCAAATGGAATTAATCCAACATACATGAGAACATGATTTAACAATTCAGTTTGTCAAGAAAAAGAAAAAGGGTAAAGCAGGCATACACAAAGAGATTCAATCAAAATATTTATATTGTTGGGTGCATCAACCCAAAACGCAGCATACATTAATCATTTACATTCAATCAGAAGTCCATTATCATAGATTAAATCATGTAAACATCTGCTGTAATATTAACTGGACTAAGTCCTTTGTGTAAATCCATCAGTCCAGGGCTTCATTCTGCTAACACAAGAGAAGAGGCACAGCATTGAAGTGGCACAAGTCTGTGAGACCATCATCAGGACCATGAGCATTAATGGACTTTCTTGACAATCCACAGTAAAGGGTAGCTAATAACAGGGTAAATCGAAGGAGAAACAGTTATCAAAAGTATGCCTGTGCATGGATATAAGGGCCTATGTGAAATAGTGAAGAAGACACGCGTTGTGCTATAAGTACACAGTGAAACTGTGAAAAAGTGAATACCTATATCAACCAATCTATTCTCAACTACAAATAAAGGAATACCAATATTTAAGGTGTAGTCACAAATAGCTGGTGTTAGATCACCTACACAATCAATTCAAAGTGAGTTTGAAACATGAATAAGTATTCAGATAATCTACTTCAAGTGCATAATAGAATAATATAGAGCATCGAGGCATTGAAATCACTTTTAGGAGCCCGCTTACCAAATTAAGTGAATTAGGTCGGTACAAATTTAGTCAAAGATCATGCTTAGTACAGTAGGAGAGGCAAGTAAAATGTCACCAGTTGTTAGGCTAGTCCTAAAAAGAAGTAGGCACTCATAATAATAAAAGACCAAGTAATTCTTCTTACCTCAGTTGAAATATATAGCAGTAGCATTACTCTGTACCTTCTGTACTATGAAACAGAGTGCAAGCAAGGAGATTATGTGATTTACAAATGCGTAAAGGGCACCAACCTCAGTGTGACGCGACTAGACTGGCAACAATGGGGCCATATTAGATGAAGACAGAAATTCTGCCTGATTGAGCCTAAGTGTGTATCTAGTCCTTTTGCAAACGCTTAGCGCCAACAAGATAAAACTGTAACAACTGGACAGTCAACAATTGTCAGCCATTTTAGATGAGTGTAAAAAGGTTATTGAAAAGAACAGATATGTGACAATCAATGATTATAGTAATGTAAGCCACTAATTAAGAAACTAATAGGCATAATGGTTTTCTTGAAATTCAAAGGGCCCAATATAGAACTAAGGCCTAGATAAGTTATTGGAGTATGTAACCCTTGCCCCAGGCATGTTCTTTCATGCGCAATGCAATACTTACGTCACAATTAAAAAGCAACACATGGCCAGCATACTTGGCCCTGAGTTGCATGGTAAATATGGAGAAACATAAGGCAGCGCTAAACAATGTATTTTGTTAGTCTGAACACCATATTGTACATTTTGCCAAATTTCATACACACCCGTATACCACTCCAGTATAAGCCACCCACCCTCTGGTATTCCATTGTACACTCTCCAGTGGCCATCACTCCACTCTATGCCACTCCACTCTGTTCCACTCTACTATATGCTATTCTAATGTATGCCACTCCACTCTATGCCACTCCTCTCTATAAATAATTGTTTTACCCATTTGGACACTGCAAAACTGGTGGAGGAAACCTTGGCATCCTGAGGCTTCATAGATGGATTATTATCCAGCAGAAAATCAAGATTTTTAAATTGGGATGATGGATTGGAAAGATCCCCTAAGGATATAGGCCAATGCTTTGGATCCCAAAGAAGCTGGATCATAACCTCTGTCTTATCACTGTTGAGCTTGACTAGGTTGTTATTCATCCATAGTGAGATTTGGATCACGTCCTGCCACTATATGCCACTCCATTGTATGCTACTCCACTCTATGCTATTCCATTCTATAGCACTCAACTGTATGCCACTCCACTTTTCTACAGCACACTGCCTCACATCCCAGCAATCAGTTTGTCCCAGTTCATCATGTAAATGCAGTGCAAGATAACAATTACTTCAGTAGTAGCCCTTAATTTTTCACCTTTGATGGTGCAGCCTGTGCTGAGTATGTTTCTTGATTCTTTCCTTTATCAGGTGAAAGCAAAATGTCATTTTGGGGCTGCTATAAATGCTGCCTAAAGTCTTCTGAGGTTTCTGTTCCACTGACTGGAAGTAGGCACACAAGCTTGCTCGCTCAGTAGCTGAAGGGAACCTTTTAAAAAAAAAGGGGGTAGGAGCACACATCCCAGTACTCAATTTGCTCCAGAGCATCATGGTAAATGCAGTGCATGATAACATCTACTTCACTAGTAGTCCTTACTTTTCAGCCTTGGTATAGTGTGTGCTGTGTAACTCTAAAGTTGTGTTTCCAGATTAATTCCTTCATAAGTAAAAAGAAACTAGGTATTTTTTGGGTGCTAGAAATGCTGCCCAAAGTTTTCTTGGGTATCTCTACCATTCACTGGGTGCATCAACACAAGTTAGCCAGCTCAATAGCTCAAGAAAGCCTTTTCAAACAGAAAGGAGGTGGGAGCATACTGTGTTATATCTCATCACTCAATTTGTCCCAACGCATCGTGGTAAATGAAGTGCACAATAACCCTTAATGTAGTAGTAGTCCTTCATTTTGTCTCCCTTGTTAGTGCTGCCTGTGAGGTGTCTTCACATCTTCATTAATAGAGAGCAAAAAGTAGGGTGCTGGAAATGCTGCCGAAAGGTCATATCAGGCCTGTCTACCAATCACTTGGTGCTAGTGCATCAACACAAGCTTATCAGCTCAGTAGGTCAAGGGCGACTTTGAAGATAGAAGGAGGTAAGAAAACATTGCCTCAATTTCCAGCACTCAATTTGCCACAATGCATTATGGTACATGCAGTCCATGATAACACTTACTTAATTGGTTTACCCTTGGTGCAGACTATGCTGTATAACTCTAGACATGTGTTTCTGGATTCAAACCTTCATCAGCGGAGAGAAAAATATTGTTTTCGTGGTGTAGGAAATGATGGTCAAAGTCTTTTCAGGTCTCTGTACCACTGGGCACAGGTGCATCAACAGAAGCTTGTAAGCTCAGTAGCTCAATGAAGCCATTTAAAACAGAAGGGGGTGAAGCACACTGCATTGCATTCCAGCACTCAAACTGGCAAAATGCATCATGGTAAATGCAGTGCAAGATAACAAATGCATCAGTATTAGTCCATCATTTTTCACACTTGGTGCAGTCTGTGCTGAGTAATTCTAGACACATGTTTCTGGATTTATTCCTTCATCATTTGAAAGTATCATGTCTTTTTGAATGTGCTGGAAATGTTGCCCAAAGTCTTCTCAAGTCTCTCATACCACTCATTGGGCAGAGGAGCATTAACACAAGCTGGTCAACTCAGTAGATGAAGAGAGTCTTTTCAAACAGAATGAGGGTGGGAGAAAACTGCCTCACATCCCAGCACTCAATATGAAGCAATATATTATGGTAAACGCAGTGGATGAACATGCATACTTCAGTAGTAGTCCTTAATTTTTCACCTTTGTTGGTACAGACTATGTAGTGTTACTCTAGATGTGTTTCTGGATATGTTCCTTCGTCAGTAGAGAGCAACAAGTCATATTGGGTTTTCTGAAAATGCTGCCCAAAGTATTCTAGAGTCTCTGTACCATTCAATGTGCACAATTGCCTCGACAAATGCTCATCAGCTCGGTAGCTCAAAGGACCGTTTCCAAACTGAAGGGAAGTAGGAACACACTGCCTCACATTCCAGGAATCAGTTTGTCCCAGCGCATCATGGTAAATGCATTGCAAGATAGCAATTACTTTAGTAGTAGTCCCTAATTTTTCTTGATTGGTGGTTTAGCCTTCACTGTGTAACTCTAAACATAGGTTTCTGGATTAATTCCATCATCAGTAGAAAGCATGATGTCATTTTGGGGGTGCACAAACCACGGCCCAAAGTTTTCTCAAGTCTCTGTACTACTCACTGGGTGTAGGTGTATAAACACATGCTCGCCCACTCAGTAGCTTCAGGGAGCCTTTTCAAGCAGAAGGTGGTGGAAGCATAGTGCCTCACAGCCCAGAACTCAATTTGCTCTAATGCACTGCAGTAACTTCAGTGCCTGATACACATGTACTTCAGTAATAGTCTTTAATTTTTCACCCTTGTTGCTGCAGCCCGTGCTTCGTAACTCTAGACACTTGTTTCTATTGTGGTTGGACTCTCGCTCCTTAGCGGGACCGCTGGTTTAGAGGTGACAGCACTTCTGTTTGTAGGCAACTGAGTCACTCCTACAACAAGTTGCAACTGTCGGCCCAACCCTCCCAGCTCACAAGCAGTATCTGACCAGAACCCAGAGAGTAAAGGTGATTTTTGGCAGCCTTACGCATGGACTCCAGATGCGACTTCTCAGGGGAGTCATGGCGGAAAAGAAATTACCCTTTTCTCTTGTAAGCAATAAGTCTCATGCATACAAAGGCAATGATGGAAATGCAGGAGAGTTTTCAATATAGTAATTAAAAAAGACTGCAATCTATGGTAAAATGCATGAATTGCAATGATTATAATAATGAACAATAATAAAAGCAAAATCGTAAGATGAGAGTTGTGAATATGAAAACCCCACTGTATTGCAATAAACATATGATATGAAATTCCTAACAAGAATGTCTAATCTCTAACCTAATGAGAGGTAGGTGTGATGAACCCTAATCTGCCAGTACCATATCCATGAGAAGCGCCCCTCATCCCTCATTATCTTGGAATGAGGTCTCTAGATCAGACTAGATGAAGACAAAAAGGCTGAGCTCTGCAGCAAGGTATTATGCAGCATAGATGGCATCTGTAAGGAACTCCTCTAATGACCTTGTACGTGTGAGGTGTATTTATACGGTTCATGTGGGATCCCTGACACAGGTAAGTACCTAAACATATGATAATGTAGCAGATTTGTGTAAGTAATTATATAAACAATACCTATGTACATCACTGATAATGACGCCTTCTCGGAGTGGCACTGATAACAAAAAGCAAAACATTTCTTATAAAATGTAAGCAGCTGCAGAAGTGCTAAAAGAAATAATGAGATAAATAGGATAATACAGAGCATGCTAAATGGGCAAAAGGTTAATAGGCAAAAAGGGCAACAGGCCTGCAAGCCGATGTCTAAGCTGACTCCTGTGCTCCGTGGGGAAATAAAATTGATTCACCACATCCTCCCCAATCACCAGAACAAGGATGCAAACTCACTAGCGAGGGTGTTTGAATCAATTTCTAAAAATATCCTGAACTAAAAGCCTCTAAGCTAAAAACACACAAAAGAGTCACAATGACAACCATGACAAAGAAGGGAGGCCAAACATGAGCCGAATTAATAAGGCAATTTGGTTTTACATTTCCTATTTTGGAAAAAAGCCAACGGTCAAATTTAACAATATGTGTGGTCTTGTAGAAAATCTCTGAAGTATCAAATGGGAGTACATTGAGGAAGGACTCCACATCAGCAGTTAACAAATCAATCACAGGATTGGCAGAAGGATCCACAGAGCAGAAGTGTACAGAAGCCTCAGATGCAGGATCACCCGCATAGAAGGCACCATCCATTGTGCCATACGTCGAAGGAGCCCAGTAGTTTACAAGCGGTGGCTCATAAGTGGCCTCACAAATCAACCTCAATCTCATGGGACATGACCGTGAATTGGGAACATTAACAGATCCTTGTCCACAGGAGGCACTAGTTGTACAGCAAGACACACTATTGGCATGTATTCAAAGAGGCATCAGATGCAATGAAAGACAGGGTGCACGCACCATAGCTCAGGCTGAAATGACACTGACTAATCATGCTCCAGTTCTTCAAGCAAAGGAACACCAAAGTACTGCATCATGTGATCATGACACAGCTGGGCTGGTGGTAGCTCCATCAGACCATTTAGCTGAGAAAGCACAACCACTGCTTATCATGAATAGCAGTAGCAGTATTCTGCCTATCAGCACCAAAGTTATAGGAAATCATGTGAATGGATAGCTGAAGGAATAACTCCAAAGAAGGTCTGGAAAGTGGAAACAAATACAGAACCAACAGTCTTAAAAAAAGTGTACAATCTCTTCAGTGCTCGAGACATTAAAAATCTTGCAGACCAGCTCGCCACAGCGCTTTGGGGGAGCTAGCATTTAATAAGGATTTTATCTCTGCTGATGATCTCACTATCTGGAGATTGTGCATATTAGTGACTTTAGTCTGCTCAGCTTGTCAAAATTTACATTAGCAGTAGCAATGTGAGGCCACATGTCTGCAATCCTTATATTTATTGTGTTTGGGTGGGGGGATTAAAACATTGTAACATGAAGTTACCATTTGAGAAACTGAAATTCCATAGGCAATTTCTGGCCTCATTCTGCAGCAACTCTGATCATTCAGAACCACATACTTCCATTCAAAAGTGTGTAAAATGCTGGACAAATCAAAGGGACGGTACTACCCTTCAGAAAGCATGGCAAGTTTGTGACCTCCGCATTGTAAAAGCCATGAAGGGACACCTGCTTGCAAATCATTGAATGACTAACTGTAGTCTCACATTCGCTTTTGCTCAGAAAGACCTGTTTCACCGTTCATATATTTGAACTCGAGAGGCAACTCCCGCTCTTTCTTAATATAGCTATCTCCTAGCTGCTCGTATCTGCCCACACCAAAATATTTGAAACATTTTGTGAAACAAAAAGTATAAATAGGCAGATGTAAAACCCCATGTACTAACCTTACTGTTGATGGTGTCTCTGCTACAGTGAAAGGCAGCTTTTCTGACTTGGCAATTTGTAACTTTTCATGGTGTAACTTGCTTTGTTTTTAGCCATTATCTTTTGCTCCCTGGACAAATTAAAAGCAGCAAACAATTCACTGCTGCTCATGTATTTCCAAGGAACACAGCCACTCTTTAGAATCTGCAATGTCCAACACAACTGCATGATGGAACGCAGCTGGCTTGCCCATGATGTAAAAGGGACATGTTATTATGAATGATGTCAATCACAGGTAACACAATATTATTATGGGAATATATTCTTTTGGGGTGTTCATGCCATTATCGACAACAGCTAAAGCCTTTTCCATATTTATCTTATCTGTCTGCCTTAAACGTGTAGCCGATTCCATTTGAGAACGCTTCCAGATCTCATTGTATACGGCATAAAGAAATCATTTAGAGCAAGGTCATCTTTGGCCTAGCAAGAAATCCTGCATGTCTGCTCCCTCTGATCTGAGACTAAGATGTTCTTTAACTGATGCTAAGGTGTTAGTGCGTAACTAATGTTGGCACAGTTTTCCCACACTGTGGCGGTCATTCCAACCCTGGCGGTGGGTGATAAAGCGGCGGCCAACCCACCAACAGGCAGGCGGTCAAAAAAATGGAATTCTGACCCTGGCGGGAACTGCCAACACAGCCCGCCACTTTAACACTCCGACCGCCACGGCGGGACAGACAAACAGCGCGGCGGTTACCGCCAACAGGCAGGCGGCAGACAATGTACCGCCCACAGTATCACAACTCACCAATCCGCCACCTTTTCCGGGGCGGGAGCCCCGCCGTTAAAAACACGACGGAAACAGACTACGAACAGGAAAACGCTCACCTCTATACACTCCACGAGGACGGAGGACAGCATGGAACCCATATTAAACATCCTACCAGCTCTTGTCTACCTGCTCATCTACCACGAGTACGAACTCCGGCGCAGAAGACAACGGTGAGTACTGCACCTACGACACAGGGGAGGGGGGAGGACGAAAGGTTACGGGCACACACATACGCCCCCCCCCCCAACTATCAACATACCAATGCAGAGCAACAACTGAGTGACACCCCCCAAACCCCCCTGAAAAATGCAAAGACATAATAAAATGTTAATTTAAATTTATGTATAAATTAGGTTCATTGAAGTCATGGAAAATTATCGTTATGAAATATCAAAGCAAAAATCATGAACAGTGCGAAAGCTATGTACATAGTCAATAAGTCCTGCTCAGTGTGTCAAATATCCACAGTCCGTGGGCCAATGTCTACCAAACACATGGGCAAAGCCCACACAGGAGACCTGGGTCCGTTGGAGAGAACACTGCTGGGGCATCAGATGACAAAACTACAGGCACCTCAGGGGGAAGGGAAGGGGGGGCACCTCAGCCACAGGAGTCCACGACGCCAGAACCACGAAGGGGCCACCATGCCCGTTGTGCCATCCTGGGGAGTGCAAAGCCACAGTCCATCAGGTGGATTACAGACTCCACTGGTCATGGAGGAGGCAGGGTGCCCAGAGTGCAGCGTGAACACTAGCTCGACACAGAACTGGCACTGTCAATGGGCCA
Organism: Pleurodeles waltl; assembly: GCF_031143425.1. Classification (NCBI taxonomy): domain Eukaryota; kingdom Metazoa; phylum Chordata; class Amphibia; order Caudata; family Salamandridae; genus Pleurodeles; species Pleurodeles waltl. Next base: position 1,487,237,656 of record NC_090440.1, on the reverse strand, counting down.
GCGGTGCTTGACAGGAAGAGCCCAGCGGAGCGGTGCTTGACAGGAAGAGCCCAGAGGAGCGGTGCTTGACAGGAAGGGCCCAGCGAAGCGGTGCTTGAGACGGCGGGGCCCAGCGGAGCGGTGCTTGACAGGAAGGGCCCAGCGGAGCGGTGCTTGACAGGAAGGGCCCAGCGGAGCGGTGCTTGAGACGGCGGGGCCCAGCGGAGCGGTGCTTGACAGGAAGGGCCCAGCGGAGCGGTGCTTGACAGGAAGGGCCCAGCGGAGCGGTGCTTGACAGGAAGGGCCCAGCGGAGCGGTGCTTGACAAGAAGGGCCCAGCGGAGCGGTGCTTGAGACGGCGGGGCCCAGCGGAGCGGTGCTTGACAGGAAGGGCCCAGCGGAGCGGTGCTTGACAGGAAGGGCCCAGCGGAGCGGTGCTTGAGACGGCGGTGCCCAGCGGAGCGGTGCTTGACAGGAAGGGCCCAGCGGAGCGGTGCTTGACAGGAAGGGCCCAGTGGAGCGGTGCTTGACAGGAAGGGCCCAGCGGAGCGGTGGTTGAGACGGCGGGGCCCAGCGGAGCGGTGCTTGACAGGAAGGGCCCAGCGGAGCGGTGCTTGAGACGGCGGGCCCTGTTCAGCGGTGCCTGTCTTAAGGGCGGGGCCCTGTTCAGCGGTGCCTGTCTTCACGGCGGGGCCCTGTTCAGCGGTGCCTGTCTTCACGGCGGGGCCCTGTTCAGCGGTGCCTGTCTTCACAGTGGGGCCCTGTTCAGCGGTGCCTGTCTTCACGGTGGGGCCCTGTTCAGCGGTGCCTTTCTTCACGGCGGGGCACTGTTCAGCGGTGCCTGTCTTCACGGCGGGGCCCTGTTCAGCGGTGCCTGTCTTCACGGCGGGTCCCTGTTCAGCGGTGCCTGTCTTCACGGCGGGGCCCTGTTCAGCGGTGCCTTTCTTCACGGCGGGGCCCTGTTCAGCGGTGCCTTTCTTCTCGGCGGGGCCCTGTTCAGCGGTGCCTTTCTTCTCGGCGGGGCCCTGTTCAGCGGTGCCTTTCTTGTCTATCAAGGGAGCCAGACCTGGCCAGGATTCCCTGCTTACTCGCCCTCCGACCGTGCAGTTGCTGGACCCTCCTGTGACGGAGTCCTGGGCCCGTGGGTGTCCTCCGTCACACCCGGGATGGGGCTTGTGGGGCCCTCCTGGTCCACGCACCTGCTGGCTGACTTCTGCGCCCTGCTGCCCTTGCCCTCCTTCGATGAGGCTCTCTGGCCCTTGCCTCCTCTTGATGTTGTGGCAGGTGACGGGCCACGACTTTGCTCCTTGGGGGTAGCCGTGTCAGCCTTCTCACGACGGCCCTTGGTTTTACGGGTTCTCTTTCCAGGGGGGGGGCTGGCTGTCCCCTTGCTGCTGGCCGATGTATCTGTGCTGGGAAAGGGTGGACTCCAAAACCCGTGCACAATGTTCCGACTTGATCCAGGGCTGGTGGTGGCTGAGGTGCTCTTCGGACTCTTACCAGATGGAGGGGGTGGGTCAGGTGGTGCAAAGAGGTCAAGTTTGGAGAGGAAAAGTTTTTTAGGAGCAATGGGAAGGGTAGGTGCAGTGGGTATGGGAGTGGAGGGAGAGGATGTGGTTGTAGGAGAGTCAGGTGTGCTGTCTATGGGTGCAGGTGCTTGTGACGTAGGCTGTCGTGTAGTGGTTGGCTGTTGTGTGGGTGGCTGCCTGCGTTTGTGTGTTTTGGAAGAGGGGGTGACAGACACAGTGGGAGAGGACACAGGGGACGTGTAAATGGCAGTGGGGGTGGTGACTGCACGTGTGCGGACTGTACTGGAGGGTGTGGTGGTGATGGAAGTACTGGCTGATGGTGGTGTGCATGCAGGTGTGAGTGGAGACGTGACAGGGAGGGAGGAGGGAGACGAGGAGGAGGGGGACACAGAGGTGGTAGTGACTGTTGCCATGGCTGCATCTGGATGTTGCTAGGGTGAATGCTTGTGGGATCTGTGGTGCTTATGTCTGGATGAGCTGTCCTTGGGTGTTGAGGTGTGTGCAGGCTGGTCTGATGGTGTGGATGGGATAGGCTGAGGAACAGGAGACTGGGAGACTGGGAGACGGTGGAGGCAGTTAGAAGAGGGAGGCTGGAAACAGGGACAATGGCTGCCGTCAGTGCTGAGGCCAGAGCATTGAACGATCGTTGATGGGCAGCCTGACTCGAATGAATGCCCTCCAGGTATGCATTGCTCCGATGCACCTCCCTCTCTACACCCTGGATGGCATTCAAAAGGGTAGACTGCCCAACAATGATGGTCTGTAGGAGGTCAATGACCTCCTCACTGAGGGCAGCAGGGGTAACTGGGGCAGGGCCTGAGGTGCCTGGGGCGAAGGAGATGCCCGCCTTCTTGGGCGAGTGGGCACGGAGCGAAGGATGAGGGGCTGCTGGGAGGGCGGAGCTGGTGCGCTGGGTGTACCTGTTGAGGCGGGGGGCACGGATGTTGCCGCCACCGCTAGGGAGCTCCCTTCCGAGGACGTGTCAGTGTCGCTGGTGTCACCACGGGTCCCCGTTGTGGAGCTCCCATCGCCCTCCGTATCACTGGTGACCTCGGTGTCTGTAGCATGGCCCACCGGGGCCATGTGAGTTGCAGCTCCCTCGTGCTCCGATGCCAATTCTCCTCCGCCTGATGATGCTAATGCACACATGCACAAGAAGATAAAGAAAAAGGGTGGGGGGAGAAATAAAGACAGGTTGAGTGCATGCATTGTCAACACCGTTGTCGGAGAGGACAGACACAGGAGCCTCCAGCACTACGCCGTGCAATCGGGGTACACTACTCAGTACTTGTGACTAGGCCTACAGGTCTATGGACAACAAATGCACACATGGGTGATGCTGGACCATGGATTGCTGTACTTGGCACCCTACAGAGGTGGGGGGCGAGGGCACAGGGCCATGCCTAAAGGAGGGGACTACACTACAGAAAGCGCCCTGGCCTAATGTCACCCACAGCCCTCCTCCCCCACCCAGACACCTCCACTGCGCGTAAAGATAGCAGAATGTGCTGGTACTCACCCTCTTGTGTCTGCTGTGATGTCCTCACGCGCCCATCCAAATCGGGGTAGGCCACCGCCAGGATCCGGGACATCAGGGGGGTCAAGGTACGACTGGCACCCCTCCTACGTTGGGAGGCCATCCCCAGCAGTGACTCGGCGGTCTTCCTTGTCCCGCGGCGGATGTCCTCCCACCTCTTTCGGCAGTGGGTGCCCCGTCTGTTGTGGAACCCCAGGGCCCGGACTTCCTTGGCGATGGCACGCCAAATGTCGACTTTCTGATGGGTGCTGACCTATTTCACATGTACAGGGTGGGAAAGGAAATTTCAAAAATTTTCTGCATGTTAGATGTGATTGCCCCCCCTCCCCAACCCTGCCATGTGGCACATGCTCTCATCTGTCGTGCCTTGCACTCCTCATTCGCTCCCCACCCCACCATCTTACATCCACCATACACAACCCAGGCATAGCCCATTCAACGTGCACCCAGTGTACTTATCTGTTGGTCTGGAGGACCGTAGAGTAGCGCATACTGGGGCAGGACCCCATCCACAAGTTTCTCCAACTCTTCTGAAGTGAAGGCAGGGGCCCTTTCCCCAGTCGCAGCAGCCATTGTCTCTTCCAGACCGAGGTCACAGCAGCACTTGCAGTATAGGTCCTCTCCTGTGGATGATCAGGTCTCGAGTGATTAAGCAGATAGAAAATGGCGGTCACGCCCGCGGCGGTGCGTACCGGTGCGTACCGGCGCGGTGCGTACCGCGACCACCGGTGCACATCGTCATTGGCTCCTGAGACCCATAGGGTGCAATGTTAACCAATGCGCCTTCGCACTGCGGTCTTCGACCGCCTACCGCCACGTGTGCCACGCCAGCGCGTTGACCTCACATCCCACTGTCCCACTTCTCAGGTCAGGCAGCCGCCATTACAAGGGCCCACATGGCTTAATTGCTACTGCGTCACACAGGCCTAGGCCTTGCATTGCCACTCATACAATCCTTTCAATGCATAGCGATTCGTGTACTGTGCAAGCTGGGTGAACGCACCTGTGGGTTGCTTGACTCTGTACTCCATGTTGTCCTTCCTAGGCACCGTCCGCTGGGACTTGCGAGGAGAAGGATGAATCCTCCTGTGTACCGACCGCTGGTGGACCTGTCGACAATGGAAGAACAACATATTATACTTCGATACCGACTTGACTGAGCCACTATACATGAACTGTGTGCCCAGCTGGAGCCAGACCTGATGTCCCCCATCCACCAACCCACAGGAATTCCCCCTATGGTGCAGCTTCTGTCAGTACTCCATTTTTTGGCAAGTGGGTCTTTTCAGACAACAGTGGCCATGTCATCAGTGATGTCTCAGCCTATGTTTTCTAAGGTTTTGTCCAGAGTGTTGTCTGCCCTGATGAAATACATGCAGAGCTACATTGTTTTCCCTGAGGAGGGTGATTTGGCCACTGTGAAGGGTGATTTCTATGCCCTTGGACATATCCCCAACATCATTGGCGCCATTGATGGGACCCATGTGGCTTTAGTATCCCCAAAAGACAATGAGCAGGTGTACAGAAATAGAACAAATTACCATTCGATGAATGTCCAGGTGGTCTGTTTGGCTGACCAGTACATCTCCCATCTAAATGCCAAGTTCCCTGGGTCAGTGCATGACGCGTATGTCATGCGAAATATCAGCATCCCTTATGTGATGGAACAGCTACAGAGACACCGTGTGTGGCTAATAGGTGACTCTGGTTACCCCAACCTGCCTTGGCTATTGACCCCAGTGAGGAATCCCCGGACCAGGGCAGAGGAACGGTACAATGAGGCACATGGGCGAACTAGGAGGATAATAGAACGGACCTTCGGGGTCCTGAAGGCCAGGTATAGGTGCCTGCATATGACAGGTGGATCCCTAATGTACTCACCAAAGAAGGTGTGTCATATCATCGTGGCCTGCTGTATGCTTCACAATCTTGCATTGCGACTCCAGGTGCCTTTCCTGCAGGAGGATGGTCCAGATGGTGGTGTTGTAGCAGCTGTGGAGCCTGTGGAGAGTGAAGAGGAGGAAGAGGACGGGGACGACACGGACAACAGGGACACAGTTATACAACAGTATTTTCAGTAGCACACAGGTAAGAATCACCCACGCCATTTTACATTTACTTCTGGCCTCCTGCATCTCTACTTTCTGTGTTTCCCCCCAGTTCCTTTTAACTGATTTTTGTCTTTCCCTTCCATTTTCAGAGCTGTATGACCCACAGCGTGACTTCTGCTTTGTTTGCCCATGGACTAATGCTTATTGATATTGGTATGTTGTCATCACAATGTAACTGAACATTATTGCACCGTTATGTGTAATACATTTGTAACGAATACAAGTAGACTCCTGATTTTTGAAGTGCAATTGGTGATTTATTTTAAGTGCTGCATATAGGTCCATGATAGTAAAACGGTGATGGGTGGGGGTGGAGTAATGTCCATGGCAGAGTCCAGTTCTCAGTCTCACAGGTGCACAGTCCATATGCCTGTGGAAGGATGGAGCAGGGGCTGTTTGAGGTTTGACAGGGTGACAATGTGGGACAGTGGGATGACATCAGTGGGTATGTTATGCTGGCGGGGGTCTTGGCATCCTACTCTGTCTTCTTGTGTGATCTCAGGTTCCGCTTGCGTGGTGGTTGATCTTCAGCAGGAGGTGGGGTTCTGGTGGCCCGTCGTTGTGTGGGGGCCTCCTGTCCACTAGCGCCGGCGGAGGTGGTAGGCTATTCGTGGTCCGGGCTAGTGAAAGGGGCCCTTTGGGGTGCCACATGGTCCCGCAATGTGGTGACTATCTGGTTGAGGGCCAGGACGATGGTCCCCATTGCGGAAACGATGTTCCTGAGTTCGTCATGTACCGTTCCTCCTGCTGTGCCTGGATCTCCTGGAACCTGGCCAGTACCATCGCCATCGTCTCCTGGGAGTGGTGGTATGCTCCCATGATGGTGGTGAGGGCCTCTTGGAGAGTGGGTTCCCTGGGCCGGTCCACCCCCTCTCGCACAGCAGCCCTCCCAGTTCCCCTGTTTCCCCGGGCCTCTGTCCCCTGGACGGTGTGCCCACTACCACTGCCCCCAGGTCCCTGTTGTTGTTGGGGTGGTGGGTCAGCCTGGGTGCCCTGTAGTGGCGGACACACCGCTGATTGACACGTCCTGGAGACAGAGGCATGGGCCCGCTGGGTGGGAGCTGTGCTGGTATTCCCAGAGGGGGTTGGGTCTGCTGTGGCCTGTGTCTGTGTGTGGGGAACCGACTGTCCAGAGGTCCCCGATGGTCCGGGCTGGTCATCAGGTTCCAGGTCGGCAGAGCTGCTGTCATCACTGGGGGCCTGTTCTGGGGGCGGGATGGACAAATCTGGACCCTCCTGGCCGGTGGGTTGGCGTTCGGGCCCTGCAGGGGTAAAAGAGTATGGTTATTGCTTCTCTGTGTGCCATGGCGTGCGATTTGTGGGTGCCCTTGTCCCCCAGTGCTGGCATTCCCTTGTGGGAGGAGTTGTGAGGGTGGTTTGGGGGGGGTGATGGGTATGTGCAGTGGTCATGCTAAGGTGATGGGTGTCCATGGTTTGTGTTGGCATTCAGGGATTGGTGTTGTGTTGGGTGGGTTGTGCTGGTGAGACTTTGGCAGGGAGGATGTGTGCTATGGGGTTGGGGGTGAGGGTGGGGGTGTGGGTTGGCATGCTGGTGGTTGGGGGGGGTGAAGTAGTTGAGATTAGACTTACCAGAGTCCATTCCTCCGCCTACTCCAGCGAGGCCCTCAGGATGCAGGATGTTCAAGACCTCTTGCTCCCATGCTGTGAATTCGGGTGGAGTGGGTGGGGGTCCGCCGCCAGTCTTCTGCACAGCGATGTTGTGTCTTGACACCATCGACCGCACCTTCCCCGTAGGTAGTTCCAGCGCTTTTGGATGTCTTCCCGGTTTCTGGGATGCTGTCCCACAGCGTTGACCCTGTCGACGATCCTTTGCCATAGCTCCGCCTTCCTGGCTATTGTGGTGTGCTGCACCTGTGTGCCGAAGAGCTGGGGCTCTACCCTAATTATTTCCTCCACCATGACCCTGAGTTCTTGGTCCGAGAACCTGGGGTGTCTTTGGGGTGCCATGGGGTGGTGTGGATGAGGTGTGGGGTGGTGTTTGTGGTGATGTGAGTGGTGGTGTGTGGTGATGTGTGCGTGGATGTGGTGTGGGTGATGATGTTGGGTTCCTGTGTGTGTTGTGGTTTGCGTTCCCTGTGCTCTCTCTCTGTGTATTGCGCCTTGTCTCAGAATTTCGATTTGGGGGGGTTTGTGGGTGATGTGGGTGTGTGTTTTATATGGTGATGGGTGTGTGGGAGTGGTGTGTGTATGTGTCTCAGGTGTGTGTATTTTGAATTGTCCAATGTGGCTGTGTTTTGTATGGGTGTATGTATTTTGAGCGCGGCGGTGTGTACCGCCAATGGAATACCGCGGTTGAAAGACCGCCGCGTGGATTCGTGGGTCGTAATGGCATGGGCGTGTTTGTGTTGGCGTGACGGTGGAGGTTTGGTCATCTCCAGTTTATCGCTGACCGCTGATGAGGCGGCCTTCAGTGGATGTCGGGTTTTTGGCGGTTTGGCAGTTGTGGGTCAGAATGACCGTGGCGGTTTACCGCGGCCGCGGCGGTAGAATGGCGGTCTTCTGACCGGCGGTAAGAGCCTTTTACCGCCGAGGTCAGAATGACCCCCTGTATGTGGTAACTATACCAGAATATTGACCAGAACATAGTGAGAGTCTGGATGGCTAATCTTGAAACTCCATGAGGAATTAACAAATTGTGTCTGACATCCATTTGTGTTCAAAGGCCACAATAACCACATGCTGGGACTTGAAAGCACGGAATTAAAGGTACCATCATGGACCCAACCACTCAGTTTTTTTTTTCCTGTGACATTTAAGTATATTTGCCAATTAGAGAATTTTGTTGGTGTGGGGATACTGGGCGTGTTCATTAAAAAATATAATTTGTACAGGAATGAGGCATGCTCTAAACAAAGCCTCTCTATCCCTGAATTTTCCAATCTTTTGTTCCCCATACACTTTTCACATCAACAGTGCTCTTCCAGTAATCATAACCTTCAATAGCAAGCCGGGAAACAAAGGAATCTGACTAAATTAATTTGGTGTTGTTTAGCAAAATGTTCTGCATTTTAGAAGGTGGTAATTTAAAATAATATGGCTGCATTTATAGTGTCATGTCCAGAGAAATAGTTGAATTTATCTACTTGTGTTTTGGGGCTCCCCACAGGTGGAGTTGGACAATGTTCCCATTATGTGTGATTAAATACTGCTCTAGGTCTGTTAGTTTGGTGCAGGTAGTACTGTCCCCAATAATGATAACAGAACATTTCCCTATAATTCGCTGTGTTCATATACATATTTTCACTTTCAAATACAGTGTAATCCTGCAGTTCAGACAGCATAGAATCAACTGTTTTAACATCCCAGTCATCGGAAACAATACCAGGTGTAATTACATCACTCAATTAAATCTTAAATACATAAGGAATTTGGATAACTTCAGTATGCCCATTATATCGAATGGTACTTTATCCCAAACAATCCCATCAGGATTTGATACTGCTGAAATGTTCAGAAGGGACAAGTCTCTCCAGACCTTAAGTGAGGAGAGATGTGGTGTTAAAACAACATCCACTGGCTCAGGAACAGAGCATCCAGGAAAATGATGACCATTATCAGGAGAAAGAAAAAAGTCACAAAACCAATCCATAACAGAAAGGCAAGAAATGTCAGTAGTATCAACAGATAACACACAGATAGATCAAATAGTTATTCTTAAGCCACATGTACAGCTTACGTGTCTTTGAAAGAGTTTCATTTGCAGTTGTAGATGAAGTAGAAGAAAAGTAATCTTAAACGATGACGTAACCAGAAGCAGTCTATGAAAACACAGAAACCAGTACATTGTTGGTGGATGGATCCACTTCTCATGGAGGTTCATAGTAGACAATGTCGTCACTTTGTGTTGCACTGGAGTAATAAACAGCCAAAAGTTAGACAGCTCTTCTCAGTGAAGTTCCAAGAGGAATTCGCAGAAGCTCATTCTTTACCCTCCCATGCTTGAGGAGGCATTTGTAGCATTGTTGCACATGCTGTTTTTTATAGAAGCATTATTCATTCTTTGAAGAGGTCTATCCTGTTGGGTAGTAAGAGAGGGCCGGGAACTACCCAAGGGACCTCGGGTTCTACTGTGCAGGATCGGCCCCACCTTTAGGAAACCAACCTGTAGATGTTGTTGGTAAATCACTTATTCCTAAGGGGGCTGCACTGGCAGATGAATTCTCAGCACTGATTGTTGAAACTCCTGTAAGACAATAAGACGTTCATTTATGTCAACTGGTGTGTTTGTCGCCATCATACCAGGTCCATCTAGATCTGGGTCATACATAGGTATCCCAAAGAGGACCTAATAAGGAGTGCGTCCCTCCAAGGACCATCTTGGCAGATTATTCAGTGCTCGCTCTACACCATATAGGTGATGGAGCCAACAGCGGCTGAACGTAATACACTTGCTGTTAAGGATGCTTTAGGTCACAATTCCTCCTCTCCACAACAGAATTACCCTTGAGATGATGTAAGGAAGAGTAATACAGTTTGACACCCATCATCCAAATGGTGTCCCTGAATGCCCTAGAGGCAAAAGCAGGGCCCTGGTTCGAGTGGAATGCTGCAACTGCATATGTTCCGATAAAGACCAGCTAGTCTTCAATAACAGTTCAAGCATTGGTTGACCACTGTGGCCATACCCACAGGAATCTAGAACAAGAATCGACAGCGACTAAAATGTATTAGTATGCACCATCAGGTTGTAAGGGACCACAATTGTCCAGGTACTCAAATTGTAGTTGCCTATTGGACACTAAGAGGGATGTCTGCAGTGGGCGTTTAATGTTGGAGCCCTTTATTTGCTGGCAAATGTTGCAGCGAAGGACATACTGCTTCCTCTGTTTGTAGGCCTGGCAACTAGAAATTTTATGTAAAAGTGATATTGTGGCTGCCACTGCAGCATGAGACACCCTCATGTGCAGCTTTGATGATCTCCCACCCAAGGAATTGTTGCAAAGGCAACATTTTGTGCACTTATATGGTAGGAATATTTTGAAGGGTATGGTTCTGGAAGAGGCTTGCCCTCAGCTGAAGCTTTCACGTCAGCCTGAATCTCATTATCTAATCTCGTATGAGAACAAGTCACTGCAGCAACAGAATCCATAGCTACTCTGGATTTAGCAGCTTCATCAACCAAAGTATTTCCTACAAAGTTTACTCCTACACATTGATGGGCCAGTGTATTCACTACGTGAGCATCTGGTAGCTTATCCTTTAGATCAGCCATCATCTTTCAGACAGTTCGGTGTTTTGTGGTGTTTCCCTTTGAGTCGCTGATCCTGTTCACCCGCCAATGATTGAGATATTCATTGTAGGACTGGACACAGTAATACAAATCACACACAATCAATGTGAGATGCTCAGTAGCTCAAGGGAGCTTTTTCAAAGAGATGGGTTGTGGGAGCACAATGCCTCACACTGCAGCACTCGATTTGCACCAATGCATGACAGTAAATGCAGTGCATGATAACACTTACTTCAGTAGTAGTCCTTACTTCACCCTTGTTGGTGCAGCTTATGCTGTATACCTGTAAGCCTCTGTTCCAGGATTCATTCCTTTATCAGTAGAAATCATCAAGTCATTTTGTGGGTGCTGGAAATGCTGCCTAAAATCTTCTCAGGCCTCTCTATCATTCACTCAGTCCCAGTGTATCAACACAACCTAGCCAGCTCATTAGCTCAATGTAGCCCTCTCAAACAGTAGGGAGGTGGGAGCACACTGTCACACAATTCAGCACTCAATGTGTCCCAATGCACCATGATAAATGCAGTGCATGATAACGCTTACTTCCGTTGTAGTCACTATAGTTTCTCATTTGGCACTCCCTGTGCTGTGTAACTCTAAACAATTGTTTTCCTTCATCAGTAGAAGCAATAAGTCATTTTGTGGTTCTGGAAATGCTGCCCAAAGTCTTCTCAGGTCTCTCTACCACTGGTTGTTGATGCATCAACACAAACTAGCCAGCTCAGTAGCTCAATAAGCCTTTTAAAAGAGAAGGAATGAGGGAGCACAGTGCCTCACATCCCAGCTTTAATTTGGCCCTATGCATCATGGTAAATGCAGTGCATGATAACACTAACCTCAGTAGTAGTCCTTACTATTTCATTATTTTTAGTGCAGCCTGTGTAGTGTGTGCCCAGACTCCTGTGGCTGTATTTATTCCTTCATGAGTTGAAAGCAACAACTTATTATGTGGGTGCTGTAAATGCTGTTCAAAGCCTTCTCAGGTCTTTGTACACTGACTGTACTTAAGTTCCTCAAATTCAACATGGTAAATGCAGTGCAAGGAAACACTTACTCCATTAGTAGTCCTTCGTTTTTCACCCTTGTTGGTGCATCCTGTGATGCCTAACTCTAGACACATCTTTTTGGATGCATTCATTCATCACCAGAAAGCATCAAGCCATTTTGAGGGTGTCCTGAAATGCTGCCCAAAGTCTTCTCAGGTCTCTCTATCATTCTCTGGGTGCCCATACATTAAAACAAGCTTGTCAGCTCAGTAACTCAAGGAAGCCTTTTCTTACAGAAGGAGTGTGGGAGCACAATGCCTCACATTCAAGCACTCAATTTGCCCCAATGCGTCATGGTAAATGCAGTTCATGATAGCACTTACTTCAGCAGTAGTTCTTAATTTTTCACCTTTGCTGGTGCAACCAGTGTTGTGTAACTCTAGACATGTGTTTCTCAATTAATTCTTTCATCAATAGAAAGCAATGAGCCATTTTGGGGGTGCCAGACATCCCCCCCAAAGGCTTCTCATGTCTCTCTACTATTCACTGGGTGCAGGTGCATCAATACAAGCTTGTCAGTTCAGTAGCTCAAGGGAGCCTTCTCAAACAGTAGGGGGATTGGGAGCACACTACCTCACATCCCAGCAATAAATGTATTCCAATGAATCATGTTAAATGCTGTGGATGATAACACTTACCCATGAGGGTCATGGGTTATTTCTGCAGGTATACCTTGTCCCAGAGTCAGAACATTCCTCATATTTTCAGTCACCTAAAGAGAATTCATTGATGCATGCCCCCAGATCTTGCAGCCAAAAGTGCCCATTGCCATAAATTTGACTTTATATATGTCCAACACAAGTTTTGGGGGATTATGCTCAATACATGTGGCAACATCAAATAACCCAGAGATGGTCTTTTTCATGGATTCCCTGTTCTTCTTTATTAGTGGTGTCCAATTAAGACCTGCATTAAATAACAGTCCCAAAAATGAAAAGTTCTCCACCCTGGATAAAACCTGGCCCTGAGCAAAAATGCTGCAAGATATTGGCCCTCATTACAACACTGGCGGTAAATGCTGCTTACTGCCATGCAGAAGACCGCCAACACACCGGTATGGCGGTGGAATTCCGCTACAGCTATTACGACCCACAGACCGGAATCTGCCAAAATCCAGACACCCACACAAGTCCACCACACCAAAGGTCAGTGATAAACTGGCGATAACAAAACCGACACCGTTATGCCAACACGAATACGCCCACACTATCGCGACCCACGAATCCACGCAGCGGTCTTTTAACCGCGGTATTCCATTGGCGGTACACACGCCGCACTCAAAATACACACACATTTACGAAACACAACCACATTGGACAATTTGAAATACACAGACCTGATACACATACACACACCACTCCCACACACCCAATCCAATATAAAACACACACCCACATCACCCACAAATCCCTACGACAAAAATTGAGAAAGAAGCACAGAGACACCAATATCAACAATACTAGCATCCACAGGCAGACACCATCATCATTCACACAACATCCATGCACCTCAGACAACACACACAAGCACATCCCCTCACACATCACAACACACACCACCCTACACATCACCCACACCACATCATGGCACCGCAAAGACACCCCAGGTTCTCTGAGGAGGAGCTCAGGGTCATGGTGGAGGAAATCGTCCGGGTAGAGCAACAGCTATTCAGATCACAGGTGCAGCACACCTCCATTGCTAGGAGGATGGAGCTATGGCGCAGAATCGTAGACAGGGTTAATGCAGTGGGACAGCACCCAAGAACATGGGATGATATCAGGAAGAGGTGGAACGACCTACGGTGGAAGGTGAGTTCTGTGGTCTCAAGACAACAGATTGCAGTGCAGAGGACTGGCGGCAGATCCCCACCTCCTCCCCCACAACTAACAACATGGGAGGAGCAGGTCTTGGCTATACTACATCCTGAGGGCCTTGCAGGAGTAGCAGGAGAAATGGACTCTGTTAAGTCAAATCTTAACTACTACATCTCCCACCCTACCTGCATGCTATCACATACCCCACCCTCACCCTCACCCCATCACTCCAACACCTCACATATGCCCTACTATCACAACCTACACATCCCAATACCATGCCCTGCATGCAACAACAAAGCATGGAAAACCATCACCAAAGCATGTCCACTACAGATACCCACACATACCCCAAACCAAGTATCACACAATGTCCTAGACAAGAATGCAAGCACTGGAGTACAGGGTCACCCACCCATTGCACACGATGGCACACACAGATGCAATAATCATGCCTTTACACCCCAGCAGGACCCCTACCCAATGTCACCGGACAGGAGGTTCCAGACATATCCACTCCCCCCACAGAAGAGGCCCACAGTGATGACAGCAGCTCTGTCCAACTGGATAAAGATGAACAGCCCGGCCCATCTGGGACCTTGGGACAGTCGGTTCCCCTCACACTGGCACATGCCACCACAGAGCCTCCCCCCTCAGGAAACACCAGCACAGCACCCTCGCAGCAGGCCCATCCCTCTGTCTCCAGGACACGTCAAGCAGCAGTGTGTCCACCACTACAGAGAACCCAGGCAAACCCACCACCCCAAGAAAATCAGGGACCTGGGTGCAGTGGCAGTGGGCACACGCTTCAGGGAACAGAGGCACAGGATAACAGGGGAACTGGGAGGACACTTGTGCGACAGGGGGAGGACAGGCCCAGGGAACCCACTCTCCATGAGGCCCTCTCCAACATCATGGGAGCGTACCATCATTCCCAGCAGACGATGGCAGCGGTACTGGCCAAGTTTCAGGAGACCCAGCGGCTGCAGGAGGAACAGTATCTGGGGATCAGGGAGGAACTTAAGTCCATCAACACCACCTGGTCACCATTGTAGGGGTGCTGAAGGACCTTGTGGACACCAGGAGGGACACTGTGGCACAACAAGGGTCCCCTGACACTAGCCTGGACGATGAACTGCCCACCACCTCCGCCGGCGCTAGTGGACAGGAGGCACCGCCACAGGACCACGACACCAGCACCCCACCCCCTGCAGATGGAGAACCACCCCTCAAACGGTCCCTGAGATCCAGGATAAAGACAGAGAACAATGCCAAGACCCCCACCAGGAAATGAGACCACCCTGAATGTCATCCTTCTATCCCACTTCGACACCCTGTCCATCCATCAACTGCCCTAGCTCCACTTCCTATGCCACTTTGGACAATGCACTTGTGAAACAAATAGACTGGACTCTGCCATGGACAATCCCCCACCATCACCCCTGCCCATTTTACAACCCCCTCCACTAATTTGCACTGAAATGAACACCCTTGAATCACAAAACAATCTGGAGTCAGTCTGTTCTTTCACAAATGTGTATTTGCAATAACTAAGGAAAATAGCAATGTTGATTGTATTGTCAACATACCCATGTCACCCAACTCTAGTCCATGAGGTAATATAGCAGAGGTCACACAGTGGGACCCACATCTGTGAAATGGAAAGGCAAAGTGACAACTCAGGTTCCATTCACTGGATAAAAGTGACAGACTTATGATATGTCTAACAATTGTATGTGATGTGTGAGCCAGTGACATCTTCTTACCTGTGTCTCACTGGAAGTATTGCTGGATAACGTTGTTTCTGTTGTCAATATCCTCTTCTTCTGCCTCCTCTTCTTCACTGTCCACAGGATAGACAGCTGCCACAAGACCTCCTTCTGGACCATCCTCCTGCAGAAAAGGCACCTGTCATCGCAAAGCCAGGTTGTGCAGCATATAGCAGGCCACGATGATCTGGCACACCTTCTTTGGTGAGTAGTAGAGAGAACCACCTGTCATATGGAGGCACCGGAACCTGGCCTACAGGTGGCCAAAGGTCCTTTCTGTCACTCTCCTAGTTCACCCATGTGCCTCATTGTAGCAGTCCTCTGCCCTTGTCCTGGGATTTCTCACTGGGGTCAGTAGCCATGACAGGTTGGGGTAACCAGAGTCACCTGAACAAATTGAGGGACAACTGTTAGACACACACTAACCCTTAGGGACAACCCCAGACAACTATTCACAGGTTATAGTTTCCTTGTCCTCACCTATTAGCCACACACGGTACCTCTGGAGTTGCCCCATCACATAAGGGATGCTGCTATTCCTTAAAATGTAAGCGTCATGCATTGAGCCTGGAAACTTGGCATTCACATGGGAGATGTACTGGTCGGCCAAACACACCATTTGCACATTCATTGAATGGTAGCTCTTCCGGTTTCTGTACACCTGTTCACTCCTGCGGGGGGTACCAAGGCCACATGTGTCCCATCAATGGCACCTATGATGTTGGGAATATGTCCCAGGGCATAGAGGTCAATTTCACTGTGGGCAAATCCTCCACCTGAGGGAAAACAATGTAGCTGCGCATGTGTTTCAGCAGGGCAGACAATACTCTGGACAAAACGTTTGAGAACATAGGCTTGGACATCCCTGATGCAATGGCCACTGTAGTTTGAAAAGACCCACTTGCCAGGAAATGGAGTACTGACAGGACCTGCACTAGAGGGGGGATTCCTGTGGGATGGCGGATAGCTGACATCAGGTCTGGCTCCAACTGGGCACACAGTTCATGGATTGTTGCACGATCAAGTCTGTATGTGACTATGATGTGTCTCTCTTCCATTGTCGACAGGTCCACCAGCAGTCTGTACACCGGAGGATGCAGCCATCTCCTCACCTGCCCCAGTGGACATGCCCTCTGGACGAGAACAGCGAGCAGAGAGTTAGCCAACACTGAGTTATTAAAAAAAAAATTATTGCACACATTTGTCAATCCGCAATCTGCCTGTCACTGTGTGTATGCAAGGCCTAGATAGGTGTGACATATTTAAAATTAATGCCATGTGGCCCCCTGAAATGGAGGGTGCCTGACCTGTAAGGTGGGACAAGGGGATATGAGGTAACTGCGCCGGCGTTGAACACCGTTGTGGTAGGCGGTCAAAAACCATGACCAATGTTCCCTCTAATTTTTTTCCACTGTGTGCGGCAGTGTGCGGTCTCTGTGCGCTGCAGCCAAGGATACGTGCGCCAAGAAATTGACCATTCACGCGCGTGCAGCGCATAACTAGCCAAGATCTTTGGCATTAGCCTCTCCATACCACTAAAGCAAAAAAGGGATATCATTGCTCCATGCAATAGGGCATCAAGGCAGTTTTGTGACCTGGTTGCACACCCCAAGGACATGACCTGTTAAGTGCCACCTACACCCCAGTTAGAGAAAACAGAGGAACATTGCCCGCGGCCTTTAAACGCTGTTTTCATTGACTTCAATCCAGATTCAAATATGAGCATTTTCTTCAATAGGAGAGCACGACTATCGCTCTAAAAGGCTTATTTGATCTGAGAAAGTGATAATGCATATAAACAACTATGAAGTATGACACTGATGGAAAAGTTGATAACAGCACATTTCCTACTGTTCTGAAGCATTTCCTAGCTCATTAACCATTAATTTTCAACATAAATATCACTTGCTTGCTTGTATGCTAAAGTACGGCAAATGATGTTTAAAACACTCCCCGCGGCCTTTAAACGCTGTTTTCATTTACTTCAATCCAGATTCAAATATGAGCATTTTCTGCAATAGGAGAGCACGACTATCGCTCTAAAAGGCTTATTTGATCTGAGAAAGTGATAATGCATATAAACAAATATGAAGTATGACAATGATGGAAAAGTTGATATCAGCACATTTCCTACTGTTCTGAAGCATTTCCTAGCTCATTAACAATAAATTTTCAACATTAATATCACTTGCTCACTTGTATGCTAAAGTACGCCAAATGATGTTTAAAACACTCCCCGCAGCATTTAAAAGCTGTTTTCATTCACTTCAATTCAGATTCAAATATGAGCATTATCTGCCTTAGGGGAGCACGTATATCGCTCTAAAAGGCTTATTTATTAACATGCGCGCTTGCCGAAGGGGCCTGCGCGATGGGGAAGGAAAGCTGCGCGCGCACTCGCGCGCGTGCCTTACAGGGAACATTGGACCATGACGCAATCCTGCATTGGTGAACATTGGACACTATGGGTCCCAGGAGCTAATGACAATGTACGCCGGCGGTGACGGTGTGCACGCCGTAGACGTGACTGCCTTTTTCTGTCTTTTCACTCACTTGATACCTGACCTTCGACATGAGAGGACCTACACTGCAAGTGCTGCTGTGACCTCGGTCTGGAAGTGACGATGGCTCATGTGTCTGGGGAAAGGGCCCCTGCCTTCACTTTGGAGGAGTTGGAGAAGTTAGTGGATGGGGTCCTCCCCAGTACATGCTACTCTCTGGTCCTCCAGACAAACAGGTGAGTACACTGTGAGCATGCTGTATTGGCAACGCCTGTTTGGAGTGGTGTGGGTGGAAGATACGGGGGGACTGAGGCCTGCATGAGCGGACGGTGAGTGTATGTGCGTCAGGGCAAGGGTGGGAATGTGGGTCAATGACTGTGATGGTCCGGGCGGTTAAAGATTTTCTTTTTTCCCCTGTACTATTCCTGTAGGTCAGCGCCCTCCAGAAGAAGGATATTTGGTGTGCCATCGCCAAGGACGTCCGGACCTTGGGGGTCCACCACAGACGGAGCACCCACTGCCGTAAAAGATGGGAGGACATTCGCCGCTGGAGCAAGAAGACGGCGGAGGCCCAGCTAGGGATGGCCTCCCAACGTGGGAGGGGTGTCCATCGCACCATGACCCCCCTGATGTACCAGATCCTGGCAGTGGCGTATCCGGAGTTGGATGGGTGCTTGAGGGCATCACAGCAGCCACAAGGGGGTGAGTATAGTCACATCAATCTGACTCTGTGCGCATTAAGAGGTGTCTGGGTGGGGGAGGTGGGCTGTGGGTTCCCCCAGGCCAGGGCGAGTTTTGAAGGCAAGGTCCCTTCGTGAGGCAAGCTATGTGGCACCCCAACCCCACCAGTGGTAAGAGCCAACTACACCTAGTCAGGCTCCTGTGACTTCCATGTGTTCAGCAATCTGACATAGGCCTTGTACCCCATGTCCCTGTGATCAATTAGGGAACTCTAAGTGCATGGCGTAGTGCAGATGGCTGCTGTGTCTGTAGTGTCCGCCAACGGTAGTGGTATTGCATGCACTGAACATGTCTTTCTTCTGTCTTCCCCCACCCTTTTTGGGGTCTCCCTGTTCTTGTGTGCATTAGCATCATCAGGCGGAGGAGCAGTGGGATCCCACATGGCCCTGGAGGGCGAGACAACAGAGTCTGAAGCCACCAGTGGGACGGAGGGTGAGGGCAGCTCCACGGCGGGGACCAGAGGTGACATCAGCGACAGCAACTCTTCCTCTGATGGGAGCTCCCTTGCGGTGGTGGGCCCCTCTGTGCACCCCACATCAACAAGTACAGCCGCCACACCCCTACCAGCACTGCCTTCCCAGCAGCCCCTCAGCGTGTGTCCTGTGGCCGCTCACCCAGGAGGGTGGACATCTCCTTCGCCCCAGGCACCTCAGGCCCTGCCCCAGTCAGCCCTGCAGCCCTCAGTGAGGAGGCTATTGACCTCCTGAGATCCCTCACTGTTGGGCAGTCTACCATTCTGAATGCCATCCAGGGTGTAGAGAGGCATTTGCATCAAACAAATGCATACCTGGAGGGCATTAATTCTGGCCAGGCAGCCCAACAGAGAGCATTTCAGGCTCTGGCCTCAGCACTGATGGCAGCCATTGTCCCTGTGTCCACCCTCCCCCCTCCAACCTCCTCCACCCAGACCCAATCCCCTGTACCTTAGCCTATCCCAAGCACACCATCATACCAGCATGCACACACCTCAAAACACAAGAGTGGCTCATTCAAACATAAGCACCACACATCCCACAGCCACTCACACAAGCATCATACCCATGCAGACATACCAACATCCACTGCCTCCACTGCATCCCCCTCCTCCACGTCTCCCTCCTCCCTCCCTGTCTCATCTCCACTCACACCTGCAGGCCCTACATCTTCAGCCACTACCTCCATCACCAGCACGCCCATCACCACACACCGCTCATGTGCACTCACCACCCCCACTACCATTCACACATCCCCTGTGTCCTCTCCCAGTTTGTCTGTGAGCCCTGCTCCCAAAGTACACAAACGCAACCACACACCCACCCACCAGCCATCCACCTCACAACAGCCTCCAGCCCATGCACCTTCACCCAAAGTCAGCAAACGTACACCTCCTACAAGCACTACCTCTTCCTCCACTCCCAAACCCACTCCATCTACCTGTTCCAGTGAGTCTAAAAAGCTTTTCCTGTCTACTATTGACCTCTTCCCTACACCTCCCCCCACCCTCTGTCCCCTACGGCCCACCTTTCCAGGTCCCAACCCAGCACCTCAGCCACCACATCACCGGGCACAGTGGTGCCAGCAACTGCAGACTTTTGGAGTGTGCCAAGCATTAGGGCTGCCAGTGCTCCACGGAGCGAGGGCAAGGACATTCCGCCACCTCCAAAAGTCCAAAAGTTGCCCACATCCCGGAAGGAGAAGGCGAAAACACCTGCCACCAAGGGCTCAGGCAAAACAAAAGTGGATAGTGGAAAGACAGCTGTGCCACCATCCAAGGTGGGGAAGGGCCAGAAAAACAAGGGCAGGTCCACGTCGACGCCAACCTGCAAGGCGTACATGACAGCCACCAGCACCGCCACCTGCACCACCACCTGCACCACCACCTGCACCACCACCAGCACCACAGTCAATGAGCACGCCACCAGCACCACAGTCACTGAGCCCGCCACCAGCACCGCAGTCACTGAGCCCGCACCCAGCACCGCAGTCACTGAGCCCGCCACTAGCACCGCCGCCACAAAGACCGGCACCAGCACCACCACCACAAAGACCGGCACCAGCACTGCCACCACAAAGATCGCCACCAGCACCGATGCCACAGAGGCCGCCGCCAGCACCGATGCCACACAGCCCGCCGCCATCACCGATGCCACAGATCCCACCACCAGCACCAATGCCACTTTGACCGCCACCAGCACCGATGCCACTGAGACCGCTGCCAGCACCGATGCCAGTTACACCACTGCCAGCACCGCCAGCGGCCCCTCGATATCCTGAGCCAGTGGCACCAATGCAGACATGGCTGCCATCCCCAGTGGTCAGTCGTACGAGGCTGGTGGTCAGTTCCAGGAGTCTGGGCAGCTTGCATGTTGCACCACCTTCAGTGGAGTATCACATCCACTACCTCAGTCCTTGGCAGGATTAAGCACTCTGGCCACAAAGCCCCCTCTAGAACCAGTGGAGAAAGGCATCCACTACCTCAGTCCTTGGATGGATGAAGCACTCTGGGCACAAAGCCCCCTCCAGAACCAGTGGAGTATCACATCCACTACCTCAGTCCTTGGCAGGACGAAGCACTCTGGGCTCAAAGCCTCCTCCAGAATCAGTGGAGTATCACATCCACTACCTCAGTCCTTGGCAGGATGAAGCACTCTGGTCACAAAGCCCCCTCCAGAACCAGTGAAGAAAGGCATTCACTTGAGAGACTGTGGCTTGGCACTCCCCAGGATAAAGCAGTGAGCAAACCACCCACTGTAAAGACTTGTGAGACTTTGGCTTTGCACTGCCCAGGATAGAGCAGTGGGCAAACCACCCACTTGAGAGACTTGTGAGACTGTTGCTTTGCACTCCCCAGGATAGAGCAGTGGGCAAACCACCCACTTGAGAGACTTGTTAGACTGTGGCTTTGCACTCCCCAGGATACAGCAGTGGGCAAGCCACCCACTGTAAAGACTTGTGAGACTGTGGCTTTGCACTCCCCAGGATAGAGCAGTGGGCAAACCACCCACTGTAAAGACTTGTGGGACTGTGGCTTTGCACTCCCCAGGATACAGCAGTGGGCATGGAGCCCCCTCGTGGAGCTGGCACTCATCCGGCTGAGGTGCCCCCCCTTTCCTTCCCCCTTAAGTGTCTGTTTCATTTCGATCTGATGCCCCTGCAGTGTTCTCTCCATTTGAAGTCTGGTATCGAGTGTGGGCCTCGCCCATGCTTTTTGGGCCCAGTGGTCCACGGACTATGAATGGTGCACTATCCAGACTTGTGTAGTTGGTGTACATATTTGTATATATTGTATTTCAAGTTTTGACTAATGGATTTTTATTTATTACATTAGTTCAACTAATTTCCTTTTGTCCTTGCGTTCTTCCAGGGGGTGTGGGGGGGATGTAAATGTAATGTTGCAGCATGTATTTGTGTGTATGTTGTTGTGGGTGAGGGTGGGGATCTTGCATGTTGCATGTGTGTGTCACTCTCTTTTCCCTCCCCCCTCCCCTGTGTTGTAGGTGCAGTACTCACTGTGGTCGTCGCCGCCGTCTTTCGTGCTCCTGGTAGAGGAGCAGGAATACCATCGCAGAGAGTATTTGGAGTTCTGGCTCCATGGCGTCCTGGTTCCTCGTGGGGTATGGAGAGGTGAGTGTTTTCCCTTCCAAGTCCTGTTTCCGCCGTGTTTTTGTTCGCATTGGTTCCGCCCCAGAAAAGGTGGCGGATTAGCCTCTCATAATAGTGTGGGTGGTACATTGTCTTCCGCCTGTCTGTTGGCAGTCACCGCCGCAGTGTTTGTTTCTACCGCCGTGGCGGTCAGAGTGTTAAAGTGTCTGTCAATGTTGGCGGTTTCCACCATGGTCGTGAGTCCATTTTTTTTACCGCCGGCCTGTTGGCAGTCTTACCGCCGCTTTAACACCGACCGCCAAGGTTGTAATGAGGGCAATTGTGTTCTTAGACCCTCCCGAAGACATAAGATGGACCCTAAACACCAAAAAATTGAGCTGCTGACCTGGAGAAGGAATAGAAATACAAAAACACATCCTGGACACTCAAAACATTTCTTTAGACTTAATCCATGTCATATGAAAGTGGAGCCATATATATCACTAATACACACAACTACAGTCAAAATAAAGAAAATATATATTTATTATATCTTGTTAACCTTTGATACATATATTTACTATTAGTCATTTTAAGTATTTTTATATCATAGAACATATTTCTACATGTTTACACTGTATCACAGTAATCAACAAGGTCATAGAAAGGAGCTTACTGGGTTACTCATATCACCCTCTAAAACATCAATCCACATTCACCCTCATAAGCAAAACATGCTACATCTATGTACCATACATGCTTCACATTCCACCACTAAAATCCTAGAACAATAGCGGGTCCAAAAGTGTCACCAGATAATTGACGATATAGCTATTAACTTCATAGCGTATTATAAGTTGCCCCAGACATCAATTAATTGATATAATCAATAGGCATATTTCAATGTACTAGATAACTGCATTCACAGAATCTAATCGTAATGCCTTTTAAATCCTTAGATGGAATAACAATCATAGATTACATACGGATGAAATGCAATATTCCACCATTTTGGTTAGCTGTGATCTTCCAAGGCCTTACCCCAGTGCTGACATGTTTTATATCCTTAGATGGCACAACAATCATGGATTACATATGTTCAAAATGTAGATTATTTCACCATTTTGATTAGCTGTGATCTTCCAAGGACTTTGACTAGCGGCAACGCATGTTTCGGTAAAAGCTGCAAGGACTGTGGGCCACCTTCTTCACTGTGCAGTCACTTTAATCTAGGTGAAATGGGATGATGGAAGAACAAGATACTACAAATGGCTAAATCAAAACTACCGGAATGAAAAAATAGGCTCCAACAAAGATATACAGTAATAAAAGCAAACACACAAACATTGCAGACTAATTAACATACTAGGTAGACCCAGAGGATGTCTTAGATAGTAACCACTTGTGAGCTGGATCACCTACTGATAAGAAACACCAAAGAGACCAGCAGAGGTGGGAAGGTGGCCCATGATTAAGAGAATTTGGCTAACTGTTCGAAATTATATACAGGCCCTTTATGTGCTGATGTACTTTGGTCAATGACCGACAATGAGCACTAAAATAACACATAGAGAACTTTGCTGGTAGTTTCATACAGGTGGACATCCAAGAACACAACTCAACCAAGTTCGGGGACTGTCCTAATAAAGGGCTGCAGAAAATCTACCCTATATATGACTATACAAAAATAGAAACAAGTATCAGAAGGGCATGGAATAGACCCCCAGCTTCCTTTAACACAGTCTGTAGTAATATAAAGGGCCTAACTTCTCCAAACAAAGCCACCTCCCAGGTTGGCTATCAACATCATGTGACATGGCGGTCCTAGTCTTAGTCTTCCTAAGGCTCATTTATTTTGTAGATTACAAGCACTGTTCCAAAACCCTTCATGAGCAAAAAATCACATGGAGCTAACCACAAAACAGAAATCAAGCCATATATTGGGGTATTGGGAATCAAACAGAAAATGCCACGCACAACCCTAACAATTGGTGTATATGCCACCTATATCTGACAGAAGCCACCACTCAGTACTTCCACCCACAGTACAGGACTGTCCTACCTAGAGGCTGCAGAAGGTCTCCCCATATATATATAGAGGTTTTCCACAGATATATATGACTCTATGCAAAAAAGAAAGATATAAAAAGTTACAGGTGTTAAAACTATAGGGTGGGCTCCAAGTTAGAATGAAATAGACTACCCGCTTCTCAGACAAGAAGAGTGGTATCCTGCACATGGACTTGATCCTCAAAAAAGTCATCTGATAGATAACATTCCTTAGAGAGATGTGAGTTGAAATCCCCCATTAAAATAAGCACTACATATGGGGCAGAGTGGGAAAGATACAATGATTCTAGAAACTTTCCTACTTCAGAAACAACATCTACTTTCTCTTTCACATGAATGGGATTACAGATATTGTTAGAATCTAGGGAATATCCTAGGGGCAAAAAATCTCCAGAGAAAAAGAGGAATCTGAATGGATCACTTTGGGCTTACATCCCAGATATAATTTAACAAAAGAATCTCAAACCCCTTTGGCTCATCCACTTTGAGAGGGAATACCCTTTACATTGAAATAAACATAGGCATCTAGATGGAATTACCCCTTTGTATGCAATGTTTCTTGCAGATTATTATCATCATGGCATTTAAAAAGGAAATCAGATCAGGGTCCCACAATTTACCCTGCATACCCGAAACACTACAACTGAGGATTTTTAGCAACCCTAAAGTTGTGGTTGCATTACCCAAAGGGAAATTAGCATTTACAATGTCAAGTCAATCATGCTCATTTAGCCCTCTTAAAGCTTCAAGGTGATTGTGCAGAGGTAAAAGGTAATACTGCAGGCATGAAGAACTAGTACCGGACAACGTCTTTTGAACAAAGAGAGTCTGCCTCTGGGTAACATCACCCCCTTTTACAAATGTATACAAAAACTAAAGAGAGAACACTGAGATAATACTAGGGACTGGGATGATAGATATAGATTCCCTCAGAATGATACCTACCCTATAGGTTTTAGCGGAATTAACATCCATACAATCCCCCTTGATAGACTTTGTAGAGGACCCAATTGAGGCAGTTCTTCTAATCATAATAATTTCAT
Organism: Pleurodeles waltl; assembly: GCF_031143425.1. Lineage (NCBI taxonomy): Eukaryota > Metazoa > Chordata > Amphibia > Caudata > Salamandridae > Pleurodeles > Pleurodeles waltl. The sequence goes on along the minus strand of NC_090440.1, from coordinate 1,487,212,705 downwards.
CAAACAAACTCTGACTCTTCATGTTGAGGACCCTCCCAGCTAACCAATGAACACATTTATTTTTGGCTTGAGTAAATGTTTCTGATTCAGAATGTTTTAGAGGGGGTTTATCAGACAAACCTAACATATATGTATGGCAAGTTGGTGGAAGCTGGATAACATCATTATTATACTTAGTATTCGAAGCAGATCTAACTATTGAGTAGACATTTTTGCTCTGATTACCATGCTCCTTGTTGGCTTGGCATGCATTCACAGTACATTGACTCCTTACTACCTCATTTATATTTTTAGGGCATGGAGTAGGTACCGTGAAAGAGGTGGATGCCAAGGGAAGCCATCAGGGTAGCACCAGTCTCCTGCCCATTCCCCGCGACCTGAGACTTAGCCTATATGGTTATGTGGACATAGTGGGCAAAATAACAGATTTTGCCCCAGCACACTCTCCTGAACAAAAGGAGCTAGCTCTGCAGATATTACCCCAAGCTCTTTGCCTCAGGGAGCCTACCTTGGCTTCTTAGTCTACAACTCTGGCAAAGGGAACATCTAGAGCCCTGAAAATCTTGCTTCCCATTAGGTTGAGTGCATCAGGTAGGTTAACTCATTTCGTAACGGAATAACCTCCTGTTTTTTGAAAAGCTAGGCTTTTCTCTGAATTATGCATACCCCTTAAGGGCCTGAATATGACAGTTTGTGGAAGTAAAGGGGACTGATTTAACCATGTGGATTGAATGGTTAAGACTCTGTGCTATATACTTCATTAAGTCTGCCTTATAAACCTGTTGTTTTTTAACTGTCCTGGCTGGATTTTTAACCAAGGGCCTCTGGAAACTTTGAAATAGGGGTATTGCATTCCCTCGTGGGTCTGGATTTTCTCTATTTCTAGACAGAAAACTTGCATTAGGCTAAGCACTTTGTTAGGGTTTTTTGTTTTTTGCAGTTTACCTGAGTTTGTCCCTGTTTATATCTCCTGTGTTTTCCTGGTCTTACCCTCTAGGTTTACAAGTCTGTAAGCATGGGGAAAGGGAAAGGGGAGTCAACTAATATAATGGACATGAGTCCCAGTACAAACTATTTTATCATGTTTCACAAATGCAGTGGGTGTTTTAACAGAGGAAATCTCCAATGTGGAGGAGTAGCTTATTCAATCTCAGCAGGTCTTGGGCTCCTCTAATCCCCTGACTGAACATATATTTTCAATGAAGTGGCATTTCCCCCACCGGCACAATCACAGCTTTTGGTCATATGTGCTCCTGTTCTGATATGATGAGTCGGTCCAATGATCCCCTTCTCATTTGCAACCTGACATCTATTTAAAGCACAATCATATCTAGCTGGAAAGTGGAGGGGAGGAGAAAAGTGCTAAGCCTGTGCTGTGTAACTGTAGGCATGTGTTTCTGGATGAATTATTTCATCAGTAGAAAGAAACAAGTCAATTTGGGGACACTAGACATGCTGCCCAAGGTCTTCTCAGGTCTATGTACCACTCACTGGGCGCAGGTACATCAACACAAGCTTGTCAGCTCAGGGCCTCAAGGGAGGTTTTTCAAACAGAAGAGGTTTAAGAGCACACTGCCTCACACACCACTAATCAATTTGTCCCAATGCATCACAGTAAATGCAGTGTACGATAACACTCACTTCATTAGTAGTCCTTAAAGTTTCACATTTGTTGATGCAGCATGTTCTGTGTTACTCTAGACATGAGTTTCTGGACTCATTCCTTCATAACCTGAGATCAACAAATCATTTTAATGGTGCTAGAAATGCTGCATAAAGTTTTCTCAGGTCTATTTACCACTCACTTGGTGCAGGTGCATCATAACAAGTTCTTCAGCTCAGTAGCCCAAGGAGCCTTTTCAATCAGAAGGTGGGTGGTAGCCCACTTCCTCACATACCAGCAGTCAATTTGCGTCAATGCATCACTGTAAATGCAGTGCATTAAAGCACTTTCTTCAGTAGTAGTCCTTTATTCTTCACCCTTGTTGGTATAGCCTGTGCTGTGTAACTCTAGAGACATGTTTCTGAGTTCATTCTTCCTTCATTATAAGAGAGCAATGAGTAATTTTGGAGGTACTAGAAATGCTGTCTAAAGTCTTCTCAGGTCTCCGTACCGCTCATTGGGTGAAGGTGTATCAACACAGCCTCATCAACTTAGAAGCGTAAGGTAGCCTTTTCAAACAGAAGGGAGTTGGGAGCACATTCCCTCACATCCCAGCACTCAATTGGACCCAGTGCATCATGATAAATATGGTGCATGATTATAATTGCTCCACTTGTAGTCCATAATGTTTCAGCCATGTTGGTGCAGCCTGTGCTGCATAACTCTAAGCCTACGTTTCTGGATGCATTCCTTCATCAGAGGAAATCAAAAAAGTTGTTTTGGGGGTGCAGAAAATACTGGAAATGTCCTCACAGGTCTACTTATTACTCACTGGGCACAGGCTCATCAACACAATCTTGACTGCTGAGTAGCACAAGGGGGGAGCCTTTCATAACAGAAGGGGGGGCACAGAGACTCACATCCCAGCACTCAATTTGTCCTTATGTTTCATTGTAAATGTAGCACGTGATAACACTTACTTTCAGCAGATATCCTTCGTTTTTCACACGACTGGTGAAGCCTGTGATGTGCAACCTTCGATACTTGTTTCTGAATTAATTGCTTCATCAGTAGAGCATGCCAAGTCATGATGGTTGTGCTAGAAATGCTCCCCAATGTCTTGTCAGGTCTTTGTACCACTCACAAGGTGCATGTGCATTAATCCCACCTTGTCAGACCAGTGGTTCAATGGAGCCTTTTCAAACAGAATGGGGAGGAAGCACACTACCTCAGTAGAACATAAAAGGCAAGTTGGTTATGCTAGAAATGCTCCCCAAAGTCTTTTCAGGTCGCTGTGCTACATGGCACATGTGCATCAATCCCACCTTGTCAGATCAGTAGCTCAAGGGAGCCTTTGGGTTGGGGTGGAACATGCTACCTCACATCCCAGCACTCAAATTGCCCCAGTGCATGATGGTAAATGCAGAGCATGATAACTCTGCAGTATAAGTCCTTAATGTTCTGCACTTGTTGAATTATGTGCTGTTTAACTCTAGACATGTGTTTCTAAATTCATTCCTTTATCAGTAGGAAGCAGTAAGTCATTTTAGTGGTGCTGGAAATGCTGTTCAAAGTCTTCTCAGGTTTCTGTACCACTCAGTGGGTTCAGGTGGATCAACACAAGTTCAGACTTATCATGAAGCAGTCCATTGACTATGGATTTTGTTATTTGTTGGAAAATCTTTAGCTGTTCTTCATTTAGATCAATCTCTCCAAATCAATGCTTTCACTCCTCACTTGCCAATAGCATTTTCTACTTCATTCTTAGCAATGAATGCCTCATTTTCAAAGATAGGCTGGTCAAGGGGATCTTGACTATTAGCCCCTGAGCTCTGGCTTTTTTGTGAGCTGTCCTTTGCAATGTCTGCAGCAATTTTTTTCTCCTGTTAGATTTCATCATTGAACATTTTCTGATATGTGGGACAAACTTAACATTGGATGCTATCTTTGACTGCATTAAAAACATCTTTGTAGCAGTCACAGTCACCTAGCAGTTCATATTTTAAAAGCCAAGGCTTAAAAACTCGCAACAGAGCCATTAAAGTTATTCTTTTTTCTCAACTGTTTGACAGCTCAATTTGCAATGATTAATGAGATTTGGTTTCATGTCTCTCTAAACATCTGTGACAGCCAGTCACCCGAAACTATCCTTGCTCAATATTTTTATCTACATTATTTATGTTTCTATAGCACTGCATTACTTTATATGAACACAAGTTTTCTAGATGAACACTTTGATTAGGTTAATGACCATCATATTTGTGTTAAGGAGCGCAGTACCTTCTGAATCAAATTGATCAAGGTACTCATTTTCAGAAAACAGCTTCAACACACTTTTTCATGTTGATGCCAGGCCTGAACTAGCCCAAATTATTGCTTTGGGTTTCCCATAGAAGTTTGAAGAAGTAAGTTTGTCACAAGTTTCACTGTATCCAATTTCTCTGTGTGAAAGCATCTTTAAGATGAACTTTAAAACATTTTTACTTAAAGACTTCTCTTCTGCAATCTCTTCCCATACATCCTTTATCTCTGTCGTTTCTGACTTTGTTATGTATGAAGTGACATATCAAGCTGAAACTATAGTTTCCACCTTGACAGGGTAACTGAATTGTAACCATTGATATGTTTTGAAGCCTCACTTCTTTTCTGGTTATATGTATTTTATGTGATTTCCCAGTACCAGTGTATATGACTACAGCCATAATACTCCTTACTCTTCCTTTTGAAGAGTTATTTTCGGAGACTTTTCTAGAATGTCACGAGTTGCCTATTGCTCAGTGAATGATAACAATGAATCATCAGTCATCCTGTTAACAGTACCTAATTCTTTTAATAAAAACCATAAAAGTACAATGCAAACAAAGTAAAAAAATAACATACAATATCAAACCATCACATAATAAATTTCAGTGAAAATAAATGACAGAGATTAAATTAGCACAATCACAAACATCTTTAATGTTTCAAATTTCTCTTTCTATCGCTAATGTCTCATGACGAGTACCTTGTGACATTACAAGAAGCTAAGGTGTCAGCAGCATTTGAAGATAATTCAGGACCAGTCTTACTTGCCCCAATCCCTCTCCTTTAAGCAAGGGTTGATTACTTAGTCATCAGTATCTTCACCAAACATTGGCGCACCTTTCAACCACAATAACATATGTATATATGGTGCTCATCTAGCTTGGTGTTCTTTTCTCCAGAACAAGTCCTCAACCTTATCTAATGGTAGAATATTTTTGTTGCATCTAAAACGAAGCATGGCTTCAAATGTAGGCTAGAAGTATAAACAAACATTTGCAGCATCAATGGAAACATAATTATACTGCAGGCTTCAAATCAGTCTCTGAAACGTTTGCATTACCTTGCCTGAGACAGTCAGGAAGATCATCCGAAGCATACTCTACACAGCTCAAAGTAATAAACCACGTGGGTGCACCTCGATTACATAACATACCCTTCAACTCACCATGACGATGGAAATAATATTCATTGGTACCTTGTTGGCAAGCCATAGGATTCATCAAATTACTTTCTAGTACCTCATCTTTGCTATGTACTTTTTCCACAAAATCTCTTGCAGTGATATAATAGAACCATGTGCCTGTTCTCATAACATGGCCCAATGCATAAAATAACACTGGCAGATCACTATCAAACAAAAGGTGGACTAGAGTATGTTTTGTCTAAAGTGGGGATCTTTAGAATACAATCTACTGCATCTATAGTCTGATGCAGGAATCTGTAGTTGCCATGCATCATAACAACCACCTTGTCCTTTGGGAGACAACATTGGAAAACACTTGTCTTCTAAGCTCTTTTCCCACACATCTACTGTTTCTGCTTTTGCTTGCTTCATATGGTATAGTTATAAAGCATCACCCACCATATCTCTGGAATATAGAGGGTGAATGTTGTAATGTTCATATGTTTTTTCTAATTCAACTAAATCAACCTTTTCAAACTTAGCAGGAGAACCTGATGTAGAAAGTTCAGTTCTAAGATATGTTACATGTTCCTTTGTGTAAATGTCTTTGCGAAATACATTTTCTATCTCAATGTATTATAAAGCTCTATTAACTCTATGAATGCTGACAAGTTCCCTCCAATTTGTTTTCTCTTTGGTAGATACTTCATTTACTAGAATCACTAATGGCATTTCTTGTTCTCGATCTACCCCTATAGTTTCAATATTCTCTTACATATTCAAAGGCAAGTAGAAAACTTTACCTTTCTAATCTTTTAGTAGTTCAAAATGAGTTATCATCTTATTTTTAGTCTCCATTCTAAAATTTATTTGGGTTTGATGTACTCCTGTAGCAAGCATTTTATTATAGTCCAGTTTATCAAAACAATGTTTACAGCCAATCTGGTGTGCACACAAGTCAAACTTATCTTCAGCAATCAAATATAGAGCAAGTTTAAAAATACCGTACTAAATCGCTCTCTTCCATTTTTTCACAAATATCAACTTTTTTTACTTGTGATTTGTAGTGAGTTTGCCTACAACAAACATACATCTTTTCTAGAATTTCTGATGTTTGTCTTCAAATACATCAACTTCCTTTTCAGAAATATCTAACTCTGTGCTAGTATTAGAATGTTCAATGTTGTTCTCAACAAACACCTCAGTCTCTTCACTTGGCTTTTCAGGACCAAAGTATTGCATCTGATTGTCATCTATTACAGAATTGACTTCAGAATGGGTACCTCTCAATAGTATATCATTTAGTTTTTGAAGCTGAAGAGCTAGACTTTTTACAAAATACAATCTTCTTACAAGATGACACATGTTAGTGTGGGGCACAAACAGCGTTTGGATATGGTACTGTCACAGATCTGCTGTGATAAGCATGCAAATTAACTTCCTTGAAGGTTTGTGAGTTTACTTACTCAACAAGAATGAAGTCTTTAAAGTAGTTTCATTTTTTATTGTACAGCTCCTTTACTTTATTTGTTTATGAACAGTCTAAGTTTGTCAATCGACTATTGTCATATTGTATACAATTCTACATTCCCACTCAAAAACTGGATTGAGAGGATGTTGGCCTAATACCTCAGTCGCTACTTATTCTTTTACATTTCTAGGCACATATTTTTCTTTTTTTGTCGGTGTACCTTCATTGATTTCACATCCAAGACCATCTCTGTCAAATACAAAGTCTAACTCAGTATCCTGTAAATAAATCTCCTCATTGTAAAATGCATCCATATTGAAAGTGTGCTTCCACTCTCCCTAGAAAATATTGCTAAAGGTTGCTTTACTCACTTGAACCTTTTGGCAACATGTTTTCTTCAGTGAATGAATCAGGTTTATATAAACATCTCATTCTATTAAAATGAGAATAAATAGCATTCTTTTTAATACAAAAGCCTTGTCAATTAGACACTCAACAACATTGTTCTTGTTTTGCAAAGCTCTCTTGCTTTTTCCTATTTTCATGCTTCTGATGATCTTACATACTACTCTTTCATGCAACAACCTCTGATGACGTTTTTTAAATTTCATTTTCTCAGATATGCCTGGTTAGTCTCTTTCTTGTAGCATTTTTGAAAAATATTATGATTTTAGTTAGATGTAGACACATGTTGCATTCTGTTCTAACCTGTAGAAAAAAGTTGACATGATGTTCTTATTTTTCTTTTTAAGAAAAAGACTGGGTGCTCTTACTTTATTTCTATTTTTATTTACCAAAATGTTCTTTCTTTGGATATGTTTGATGTTTCCAGATTTCCTTGTAATACTGTTGATTTATCTTACTTTTGTTCTGTTGTTTCGTTGGCATTTTCAAATGTCTGGAACACCTACAGAGAAAATAAAACATATGTAATACGTATTTCTGCTTCTTACAGACTTGTTACTAATAACACCCTGTGTGTAGAATGACTAGAAGAAAACTAGGTTCTTTATTACTCCATTTCAACACTATACATTCTGCATTGTACACTTTCATCAAACAGTCATCTTATCTCACATTACACTGTAACAGCGGCCTTTTTAAGTGACAGCTCAACAGAGAGCTAACTTTGTATATAAAAGACCTTTGAGAGCTAGTACCTTCCGTGTTACATGGCTTTAGAAAGAGCAAGCTGTCCACTGAAACCTTTGAAAATAGTAAAAGGTATGAGTGTAAGAGGTATCAGACTAACATGGCCCCTGTGCTTCTACATTTTACCAGAGGGGAGATGAGGAACAATTATGTTTAATTTAAAATTAGATATGTGCAATAGGTTTGTATTCAGTGTGATTCACTCAGTTCTATGGGAACATTCCCTCTGTACTTATAGGTCTGTCAGAGGTTATAAGTTGGGTGTAAAAGGGTTTGGTGAGTAATTCACCTCTACACAAAGGCATCTTCTCTGAAATAACATGCTATATGAATGAGTTTACAGACAGTAAGATCTCTGCTGCCACTCTAAAGAGAGGAAAAGCTTAATATAGAGGGTTCAGAGAAAGTTTACACCCTCTCCTACCAGATGTAAATAGGGTATAGTTTGGTTGTTGTACTTTTTTATGAAGCAGTAACTTTTTGTTACATTGGCCCAAGCATAGTGAATGATTCACATCTATAACAGCACGCCATCTTTTTTGACAGCCCTGCACCGGGTAAACAGTGGGTGTGAAGGGCTTTAGTAATTTAGTCATATGTCTCAATAGATGTTTTCTCATAGTGAAGAGGGTGTTTGCTTCAGTTCATAAGCACCTATATGTCTTTTGACACTTCTGAAGATGATAAAGGAGGTATGTACATGGATCTGTACAAAAACTAGGCATTCTCTTTTCATACCTTAACAAATTTCAGACTCAATATAGCTAATTTTCAGGAGTGAGGGGCTCCTTTTGTTGTAGGTTTATACAGGCTAAATCCTTCTTTTTTATGACAACATATACTGTCTGTTAGAAATCTCTTCATGGTGACGACTAGGAGTGATAGGCTTTACTGACAAAGTTATCCCTCTCTAATTATGTTTTGCCTGAGTGAATAAAGTGTTTAGCTCAGTAAAGTATTACCACTGTCTCTAATGATTCATTCATCTGAGAATAGACAATCGCTGTAAACGCATTAACAGAACAAGTAGGCCCTGAGCAACTACATGTCAGCATGCCATACATGCTGCATGATGCAGTTTGTTCAAGCAGTGATTCTATTTCATACTACCCTGTAACAGGAGTCTCTCTAAATGACAGCTCAACAGTGACCAGCTGCTTTTTTAAAATACATCATAGAGCTAGTACCTTCCTTGTATCATGGCATTACAAACAACAGGCTGTCTACTGATATCACTTAATAGAGTCAAGGGTTTGTGTAAAATGCCTCAGATAAACACTAGCCCCTGTACCACTACATTTTGTCAGAGGGGAGATGACTGCTAGTTATGTTACAGATTGGTTGGATCACTTCTATAAGAACATATCCTCTCTACTAATAGGCCTGTCAGAGGTTATAGGTTGGGTGCCAGAGAGTTTAGTGAGCAATTCACCCCTGCACAAAGGTGTCTCCTTTGAGAGAACATGATATATGCATGGGTTTACAGACAGCAAGGTCTCTACTGATACGTCTGAAGAGAGTAAAGAATTAGTGTAGAAGGTATTAGATAAGCACTAGGTCCATTGCTACCTGATTTAAACAGGGTACACTTTGGTTGCGGTGCTGTTTCATGAAAGACTAACTCTCTCTTATGTAAGCCAACACGGAGTGAATGGTTCACATTTGAACAACACATCATTTTTCCTGACAGCCCTGTCCAGGTTAGACATATGGGTGTGGAAGGATTTAGAAATATACCCATGTCACTCAACAAATATTTTCTCAGAGTAAACAGGGCATTTGTTGCAGTTCAGAAAGAGCTCTCTGTTTACTGACAGTTCTGAAGAGGATAAGGGATGTATGTTGAAGGTTCTACGCAAACAACAGGGCTTTTATTATCACACCTTAAGAAGCCTCAGATTATATGTTGTTCAGTTTCAGGGCAGATAGACTCATTTTCTTATAAATGTATTAAATCTAAACGTTTTGAATTGACAACATTGCTCATACAAGTAAAACACTTTAGGAACAAAATGACGTGTATGTTGAGATCTCAGTTCATATTAAGTACTGTTTACAAAACAATCCTGATTATTTAAACAGTACCAGTGAAACACTTTTTTAACAACATGGCTCCTCTACTGAAAACTCTCCACATTATAAATGTTGGTTTTGAAACTCTTTTGTTTGAAAGTCATCCCTCTACAAAGTCTTTTTCTATCAGAGAACTGCATGTATAATTGCTTTATTAAACAGAACCCTCTAGAATTGCAGTACAGACCACAACATAGTCCAACAGTCAACAGATAAAATAAATTAAAGTTGAATTTGATAAAACCTTTAATGTACATCATACAACTTTATAGAGTATGAATGCTTCAGTTTAATGTCAGCATGCACTCTGCACAAAACACCTTTGTACAGGATGAAACCTCAATGGTAAACAGTTTGTTAAACAATTTATTTATTTAAATATTTTTTTTCTGAGTGAACAGCATCTATGATTCAATGCACATAGTGTGCACTCTCTTTTGCAAAAACATTGTAGTTTATGTTTGATTGTATTTAGGACGCCGCTCTCCAAAATATATACAGTAAGTTGAATGGTTAGAATGCACACAAATTATCCTTGAGAAACATTAGATCTTCAAAAAAAACTTTGTCCATTGCCACCTATATACTCAGCAATATATGGAAAATACAATCCCCTGAGTTTCAACAGCAACCACTTTTAATTTCTGTTTAGCATTTTAAACATCCAAATTAGTAGTACTGGCACGAAAAACAATTCTATTAAAAGTTTTTTCTAAATATATTAATTTATTTTAATATTTAGTCAGACACTTCATAATTAAATTACAGAATATTTGTACTTACCTTAAAAAAAAGTTGTGTCTTGAAGATAGGTGAATGCTGTAGGCCCACTAGTAACATTTGATTTAAGGGCCCTGGGCACCTCTAGTGCACTTTACTAGGGACTTACTAGTAAATCAAATATGCCAATCATGGATAGACAATCAAAAATACCATTTTATACAGCGAGCATTTGCACTTTAGCACTGGTTAGCAGTGGTAAAGTGCCCAGAGTCCTAAAGCCAACAAAAACAGGTCACAAAAGATAGGAGGCAGGAGGCAAAAAGATTGGTGATGACCCTGCAAAAGGAAAAAAAAAGTCCAACACAACCCCCTACCAGCCTAAAGCCAGGGGAGACCAATCAATTCCTTGATGGACTTCCCTGATTTGGGCGATAGAACAGGGTCCCATGTCCACAACAGCAGGGGCATGTTCCACTTTCACCTCACCCGCAGATACCATCTGTGCAGCAACTAACCTTACTTTGCTCATAGATGTATCCCAAGGAGCAGATAGTACCACCAGGGCCAACACAGTGGTGTGGCCCACTCCACCCCCGGTGTGTGACATTTGCCCCCCCCCAGGGGTAACTCTGTCCACCAGGACAGCAAGCCACAGTGGCCACTGACAGCTGTCAGGGAGGAGAGCCAGGCCCCAGGCCTCTCAAGGCTCTCCAACCACTGTGACTGTGGAGAGTGGGGGGCGGTAGCCCCAGGTTCCTGGCACCCTTTGACCACGCTCCCTTCCACCAGGTCAGTGATGACAGCCTGACCTTGGTCATCCCCTCTGGGGCTCTGTACCCTCCCTCTAGGAGTTGCACCCCCAGAGTCCAGAATTGTCAGGCTGCTTGTAGAAGCAGTCCTGCACAATTCTCCCACCAGTGCAGGGATGTTAACCTGTGACTGGTTTTCCAACCTGGGGTCTGTACATTCAGGTTGGACCTGGGCGAGGGGCGAGGCTTCCCTCCCCCTGCCCTTCTTGATGGGGTCCTGTACTCCCCAACTAGGAGTGGCCACCCAGAAGACAACACAGTAGGGGCACTGTTAGCAGTAGTCCCTCCCTCCAGGCCAGGGGGACACCCTGAACCTGGCTTTTCAATCCAGAGTCTGCACCCTTAGATTGAACTGGGGTCAGGGGTGAGTCTCTCCCTCGCCTGTCCTTAATCCCAGGATTCTCCACCCCCCACCATGGAGAGTACCCGTAGAAGTCACAGCAGGGGAGGTGTTTGGGGAAACCACCAAACCTTCAGGTCAGGGTTTACCCCCTGCACCTTATCCTCCAGTCCAGGGTCTGTACCCTCAGACTGGACCACTGCCGGGAAACCCAGGACTTTCTGGGGAGCATACCTACACCACATCAGGTCAGAATTTACCCCATGAACCTGACCATCTAAACCAGAGTCACCACCCTGGGGTTGAACCACTGCCTGGACACCAGGACTTCCTGGGGGCACACCTATCCCCCCACAAGGGAAACACCTTTCCCAAGAGTCACACACAAGTCTGTCTGGTGCTGGTCTCCTGACCCCTGCCCATCTGGCAGAGTCTGGATTCCCTCCAACCCAGAAATGGTCTCACCAAGGTCATTCCTGGGGGGCTCTGACCTCAGAGCTAACCTCTGACCCTATACGTTCTCCACTGGGGCCCTCAAACCCTTCTCAACCCTCTGTCTGGACTCCTGCACTCCCTCACTAGGCGTGGTACTGCCAGACAGTAGAACTGGTAGGACGCTGACTACGGCCAACCCCCCAAGTTCTTCTGACACTATGGGGTCTCCCTTAGCAGATGGCCCTATGGTACAGGCTAGGATCCCCTCCTGGTGTTCCCTCATGGAACCCTCCAGGACCTGGGACTGGATCTCGGGCACCCTGGGCCTCAGCCCAACCCCATTCCCTCTCATCTGAGACTGGACATGGGATCCCTCACGTGGGAAACTGATCCCATTACGCGGAGACCTACCTGGGACACTGTACTCCTTTCCCACCTCACCTGGTTGGGAAATACCTAGACGGCTCCCCTCAGGGGCACTCCTAAATGCCTCTTCAGACTCTCTGGTACTCACCCAGAGGTTTGCCTCCAGTGTAAGTTCCCGGGGGTCAGAGAACTCACACTCCACCTGTTGTTGGCGTAGCTCTGGAAAATAAGGACTAGACATATTCTCTCCGGCAATTACATCACTCAGCCCCTCACATGAATTAACCAAACTACACTTCACCCAACCATCCAGTGACTCAGCCTTGAAAAAGTACCACACATCACCCTTCTGAGACTTGTAAGACAGTACCTGACTGTCCCTGACACTCAACCCACACTCTTCTGGGATGTCTCCATACTCCATAACCAGGTCCTCTACCTGAGGGGAACCCCTCTCCCTGTCACTTTCACCTAGAGCCAGTAGAGTGTCTCTCCCACCAGCAGGAGTATGACTCCTCAGGCCAGTTCCCCAATCCACCTCAGGGATCCTGTGCATAACTGGAGCTATCTCATATCCCTGAACCTCCTGGTTTATGTTAACCCCCCTCTTTCAAGTAGGGCACCAAGGGGGTCATTACGACATTGGCGGGTGGCGGTGGTAACCGCTGTGCGGCCGCCAATGCGGCCGCGCTCCCGCGGCCCCCATCACCACATTCCCGCTGGGCCGGCGGGCGCAAACATAGGAACCGGCGGTGTTGCGGCCGTGCGACGGGTGCAGTTGCACCCGTCGCACTTTTCACTGTCTGGCTGGCGGTAGGGGTGTCATAATCCCCAGAGCAGCACTGCTTGCAGCGCTGCCCTGGCGGATTATCACCGCTGGGGCTAAAACGGCGGGAAACCGCCGGCCCGGCGGTGCGACCGCGGCGCTACCGCCGCGGTCGTAATAGGCCAGGAAGCACCGCCAGCCTGTTGGCGGTGCTTCCGTCAAAATGACCCCCCAAGTCTCTGGGCATGTGCACTTCTTCATCAGTACTGGACATAAAATTGTTGCTGCCACCATCTAAGCTGGACTCAGCCCTCATGACTTCCAGCTTCCTCAATCATAGCTCATAAGCCAAGATTATCCTTTTCTCTTCTAAAGCCATCCTCAGCTTCTCTAACTCTAACTGGTGAGCCCTCTCCTCCTGTCTGTCCTGCTACTCTTCAGGAGGCAGACCTCTAGATGACACACTGCTACTTATCCTGGAGACCCTCCCCCCACGCGTAACAGGTACATTCTCTACACTATTATGAACCCTCTGCACCTCCTCACTCCCATCCTCCTCCTCTGTGTTCCCTCCATCCTCCTTGGCTGCCACCCAGGTCCTCAATGCCTTTTGCAGCTCCTGCTTCCCGGTGGAGCTCCTGATGTGGCAGGCAAGATCCTTACAAAACCGTTCCAGTTTAACAACTGTGTAACTCTCCAGCTTCTCCAACTCAAAAACAGCCTTTGTAGACAGAGCTGGTGCATCCTCAGATTGAGGCATGTTGGTAAGGTTTCACTTCAAATAAAAAGTTCCAAAATAAACAAAGAGGTCACCAAAAATATGGAAAAAGTCCCAAAAGAGAAAAGGCAAAAATCATAAGACAGGTAGTATGTGTTCACGTAGTGGTTTGCACTGAAAACAGTAGTGTACACTTAATCACTGTATCTCAAGTACAAATACAAGTCCAATCCCAACCGCTGATCATCAATGTTAGAAATGGGGTATTTCGTTGGCAGTCAGGTTACCCCCTGTCCAAGCAAGGGCCCTCACTCTAGTTAGGATAAAAGAGAATCACCCACAGATAACCCCTGCTCACCCCCTTGGTAGCTTGGCACAAGCAGCCAGGCTTAACTTCAGAGTCTAGGTGTAAAGTATTTGTACCAACACACACAGTAACTCAGTGAAAACACTACAAAATAACACAACACTGGTTTACAAAAATTGGAAATATTTATCTAAACTAAACAAAAACAAAACGACAAACATCCAACATACACAAGTCAAGTTATTCATTTTAAAAGCAAAAGAGTCTCAAATCCTTGAGAAAACAGTAAAAACACTGTTAGCGCTAAAAAGTACCTGGGTAGCATCAAAATAACACACACGGGTGAGTGTGCGTCAGAAAAGGCTAGCGATGCGTCGATTTCTCACCCGCAAGCGAGACCGTGCGTCGTTTCTCCTCCTCTGGTCGGGTCGGCATGCGTCATTTTTCCTCTCCGTAGGAGAGCGATGCGTCGATCCGGGCAAGCATTCGGGTCTAGGTAGGCTTTGTGTAAAAAATCCTGCCACATGACATCAACAAAACCGTGCAATGTGGGTTGCGACGTTATCATCCTCCATCAGCGGGTGTTGCACGTTGTTTCTCCAGCTGCATGCATCGATCTTCCAGCCACGATGCCGGAGGAGCATCGATTTCTGCCGTGAAGCAGACGGCACCTCATTTTTCAGCCATGTCTAGAAAGGTGCAGCAAAATTTTCCCTGCTCAGCAGTCTGTGCGTGGATTTTCAATCTTGGTCTGTCAGCTTCACCTTCCAAGGCCCCAGGAACTGGATAGGGCACCACTTGGCAGGGCAGGAGTCTCAGCAGAGAGTCCAGGTGCTGGCAAGAGAAGTATTTGATGGCCCTGAGACTTCAACAACAGGAGGCAAGCTCAGGACAAGCCCTTGGAGATTTCTTCACAATCAGAAATACACAACAAAGTCCAGTCTTTGTGCCCTTGTACAGGCAGAAGCAGCAACTACAGGATAGCTCAAAAAAGCACAATAACAGGCAGGGCAGCACTTCTTCTCAGCTCTTCAGCTCTTCTCCAGGCAGCGATTCCTCTTGATTTCTAGAAGTGATCTAATTTTCAGGGGTTTGGGTGCCCTTCCTATACCCATTTCTGCCTTTGAAGTAGGCCTACTCCAAAGGAAAGTCTCTCTTTTTTGTGAAATCCTGCCTTTCCCAGGCCAGGCCCCAGACACACACCTGGATTGTGTGAGGGCAGCCACAGCCCTTTCAGGTGTAAGTGACCACCCCTTCCCTCCCTCCTAGCACAGATTTCTCATCAGGATATGCAGGCTACACCCCAGCTCCCTTTGTGTCACTGTCTAGAGAGAGAGGTGCAAACAGCCCAACTTTCAAACTTACCCATCAGGGAATCCACAAACTGGCAGAGTCACATAATGGTTTAAGCAAGAAAATGCCCACTTTCTAAAAGTGACGTTTTCAAACACACAATCTTAAAACCAACTTTCCTAAAAGATGTATTTTTAAATTGTGTGCTCTAAAACCCCAAACGGCACATGGCTATCAGCTCCCAATGGGAATCTTCGCTTTAATCATGTTTACAGGTAGCCCCCATGTTAACCTATGAGAGAGATAGGCCTTGCAACAGTGAAAACCGAATTTGGCAGTATTTCACTGTCAGGACATTTAAAACACATTGGTATATGTCCTACCTTAAAAATACACTGCACCCTGCCCATGGGGCTACCTAGGGACTACAGTAGGGTTGTCTTACATGTAAGAAAAGGGAAGGTTTAGGCCTGGCAAGTGGGTATATTTGCCAAGTCGAATTGGCATTTAAAATCTGCAGACACAGACACTGCAGTGGCAGGTCTGAGACATGATTAAAGGGCTACCTATGTGGATGGCACAATCAGTGATGCAGGCCCACTAGTAACATTTGATTTACAGGACCTGGGCACCTCTAGTGCACTTTACTAGGGACTTACTAGTAAATCAAATATGCCAATCATGGATAGACAATCAACAATACCATTTTATACAGAGAGTATATGCACTTTAGCACTGGTTAGCAGTTGTAGAGTTCCCAGAGTCCTAAAGCCAACAAAAACAGGTCAGAAAAAATAGGAGACAAAAAGATTGGAGATGACCCTGCAAAAGGAAAAAAGTCCAACACCAATCACTTGCATTTAAAATTCAAATGACCTCTGCTGAGAATAGGTCAAAGAGATTACACTTGCTCACCTCCAAACCTCCAAGGGCAATCTCAGCTGCCTGAGGTTATGCAACACATATGCTTATCTGAAACCTCAAGTCTTGCAGGAAACCACTTTGAATTATTATTATTATTTTTTTATTTGGAGGGAAAGTCAACAATTGGTTGTCCCTAATATATCTTCTGTCTTGTATCCTACAGAGAAGAAATGTGTCTTTTTCACAGTGCATGTACTACATGTATCGTTATCTCCTTTCATTTTAATAGCTTTTACAACCTTTTATTATAGCTTGATAATTGATCTTGACTCCCTTTGCTTTACTTCTTATTCTTTAAGGTTGTTTTAACCAGTTAAAGGCACTGATATTGCAGTAACACACACTCTATTCTCTTCCTGTACAATTTAATTTGCAAGACTCTCGTGAGATTGAAAGAAAGGCCTCATTCCAGGGTCACTCGATCAACTGCCATGCTTCCCTCATGAGAGGTTTGTGGGATTGTATGAGACCCCCACATCAGGCTTCACCTGTGAAGTAGGCTGGCCTGGTTTGTGATGGGTACCAATGGTGCTTACACCTTATACCAGGTCCACTTATCCATTATTAGTGAAATGTAGGCAGTGTCTAGAAGACATGCTCTCTAGAGGTAGCTGTAGCTGAGCAGCCAAGGCTTATCTAGGAGACATGCAAAGCTCATGCAATACCACTGTAGTCACACAGTACTCACACACATAAAAGAAAACATTCAGTGTTACAAAAATAAAGGCACTTAATTTTGGTGACACAAATGCCAAAAATACCACAGACTATACTCCCTAAGGAGGTAAGTAATACACAAATTATATACACTAGTATGCAGAAATGTGCAAAAAAACTGTTAGAAAACAATGAAAATAGTGCAAAGCACAATAGTTAGAAATAGGCTTAGTGGGAACCCATACCATATACTAAGAAAGTGGAATGCGAATGCCGGTTTCCTACCTAGGCACGTGTAGTGTGTAGAGGGTCACTGGGAGTACTAGAAAACACCGAAGGTAAGCCCACCCCAGAGCCCAGGAAAGCAGGAGTAAAACACAGTAACTTTCCCAGAACACACTGAAACACAAGAAAAAAGATTATGCAAGAACCAGAAGAGACTGCAAGACACCAACGATGGATTCCTGGACCTGAAGACCTGTGGGAGAAGGGTACCAAGTCCGAAAAGCACCGAAGAGTCCAGGGAGAACACAAGCCCCTGCTAACCCAGATGAATGTACAAAGGAAGAACCACCAGTGAAAAACAACAGTCAGTACTTCACCCAAGAAGACGGATGCGGGTTCCTGGTTGGTGCAGATCTTACCTCCATCAAAGTTGGACAGTAGGACATCAGGACCATCGGGACCACATCAGTCCACCACCCGTGATGTGAGGAGAGGGGACCCACACCACCGGTCGTCGATGCCGCGAGGTGCCTGTTGAAGCAGGAAAGTGACTCCTTCACTCCAAGGAAGATTCCTTCGCTCTTCTGGTGCAGGCTGAAGACATGCTGTCCCCTGAGGATGTACGACCGGGAAACAGTTGCAGTTGCTGGCAGGAACTGAAGATACAATGTTGCATAATTCATCTTTGCTTTTTTGTTGCAGTTTGTAGAGTTCCTGGACAGTCCAGATGCAGTTTCGGTTAGAAGGTGAAGTAGAGGATGCAGAGGATTCCTGCTGGAGTCTTGCTGTCTGAATCTGAAGAACCACCCAAAGGAGATACCCTAAATAGCCCTAAAAGGGGGATTGGTCACCTAAACAGGTAAGCACCTATCAAGGGAGGGCTCTGACGTCACCTGCTGGTACTGGCCACTCAGATTCTCCCAATTCAAGATGGCAAAACCCAGGGACCCTCTGGGGTGGTGATGGACTGGGGAGTGGTCACTCTTCTTTCCTTCGTCCAGTTTTGTGCAGAGTAGGGACTGGGGGTCCCTGAACCTGTGTAGACTGGATCATGCAAGTAGGGCACCAAATGTGCCCTACAAATTATTTCCAGTGGCTTTGGGTGGCTACCCCTCCCAAGCCTGTAACACCTATTTCCTTTGGAAGCGGGCATAACACCCTCTCCCAAAGGAAATTCTTTGTTCTGCCTTTGTGGGCTTGAGCTTCTCAAGCAACAGGAGGGCAGAAACCTGTCTGAGAGGTGGCAGCAGCTGGGGCTGCCTGGAAAACCTCAGAAGGCTAGAATGGCAATACTGGGGGTCGTGTATGGAGCCCCCAGAGTGCATGGAATCATACAACCAATGCTTGTAAAAGGATTGGTTTATGATTCCAACTTGTGTGATACCAAACATGCCTATGTTCAGAGTTACCATTATGTAGCTGGACATAGTTTGTGAACTATGTCCTGTACACACGTAAAATGGCGTCCCCGCACTCACTAAGTCTGGGAAAATGGTCATGAAGGTCGTGGGGACATCTCTGCTTCTGCAGGGGTGCCCTAACACACATGTACTCTGCACTCTGCCCTCAGGGCTAGAGGGCCTGCTATTGCGGTGACTTATAAGTGACCTGGTGCAGTATAAATGGCAGTGAAAGGGTGCATGCACCTTTTCACGCAGGCTGCAATGGCAGTCCTTCAGAAGCCATTGCATGGGCTCCCTATGGGTGTCAAAATATATGCTGCTGCCCATAGGGATCCCCTGGAACACCAATAACCTGGGTATCTAGGTACCATATGCTAGGGACTTATAAGGGGGCACCAGTATACCAATTGTGTGTGAAATACTGAGTTAACAGTATGCAAAACCCATAATTTAAGGGATAGAGCACAACTACTGGGCTCCTGATTAGCAGGATCCCAGTAGACACAGTCAAACACACTGACAAACAGGCCAAAAGTTGGTAACGCAGCTAGAAAGAGGCTACTTTCCTACAAACTGTAGAAGCTTGTCAATGACTCTTGTGATACTCTTGTTGGGTCGTACTTAACTTTGAAAATCAGCCAATGGAAAAGCTCATACTGTTTATCAGGTAACTATGCACCATACTAACAGCAGTTAGTCACAACATAACCTACTTTTGTAACTGCTAAAAATCTACCAATAACATGTATAATTTTGACATTCTCCCATTTCGTCTCTCCAGATATAACTCCACATTACTCCTGAAGCTTACTCATTCTGCTGAGCACTCCTAATGTGACTGAAATCTTGATACTGCTCAGTGGTTCATCCGTCTGGGTTTTGGGACATAGCTTCATCTACTGGGCTACAGAATATGCCATTAATTGTGGTAATGAAAAAAATATTGGTGTTCCAAATTTGGATTGGCCATAGAGTATGAAATGGCTTCAATTTTTACTAAGGGTAGAGAGTATTTTGGATTGTGAACACTCAGACCTGATGGTAGTGCACTGTGGTGGCAATGACATAGGCACAACCACAGGTGTTGCACTTGAAATCAAAAAGAAAGAGACCTATTCACAAATGATGTCTTTTTTTCCTCACACTGCCTTTGTATATTCTAATGTATGTCAAAGGCAGAAAAGACAATGGTCAAAAAGGTTTTGTCCTAAGAATGAGAAATCTCAGAAGCATGTCAATAAAACAGTTTCTGCATTTCTTTGTGACCATTGCATGGGCTCTCTGCATATCACAACAATGTCCTGTTTTATGTTCCAGGTATCTATAAGCAAGATGGAGTACACTTAACTACAGAAGGGAACACGATCTTTCTTGAAAACATTAAGGAGTTCATCCAGTTCTATTTGTTACTAAACATTACACTTAATAAACACAGAAGCTCTTTTGAGAACCACATTATAGCAACATTGTGATTTTTACATGGTATATTGATACCCAGAAATGTCTGGCAAGAGTGGGAGCACCCACATCCCAGCACTTATTTGCATATTTGTCTAGCTCTTGTGATTATATTCTTCACTCAAATATTCAAACTATATTTGATATATATTAGCTCTATATAGTAGGGTGAGAGTGTTAGACAAACAACCCTCTGTACAATAACCTTCCTCTTTTTTTCTTTTTTCTTTATATACGATCACAAAAGTGTCTTGCAAGATCGTAAAATGATTTTGGGGGAAGAATTTACACTTTCCTTCATTAACTGGAACTATGGCCCTCATTACAACTTTGACGGGCGGCGGAGGCCGCCCGCCAAATTTGCGCCGCAGGAATACCGCACCGCGGTCTGAAGACCGTGGCCGGCATTCCAAGTTTTCCCCTGGGCTGGCGGGCGGCCGCCGAAAGGCCGCCCGCCAGCCCAGGGGAAAACGACCTTCCCACCATGAAGCCGGCTCGTAATCGAGCCGGCGGAGTGGGAAGGTGCGACGGGTGCTACTGCACCCGTCGCGTATTTCACTGTCTGCTATGCAGACAGTGAAATGCAAGCGGGGCCCTCTTACGGGGTCCCCGCGACTCCCCCTCCCGCCATCCGGTTCCCGGCGGGAGAACCGCCAGGAACTGGATGGCGGGAGGGGGAGTCGGAATCCCCAAGCCGGCGCAGCAAGCTGCGCCGGCTTGGAGGATTCCTTGGGGGCAGCGGGAAACTGGCAGGAGACCGCCGGTTTCCCTTCTCTGACCGCGGCTAAGCTGCCGCGGTCAGAATGCCCCGCGGGGCACCGCCGGCCTGTCGGCGGTGCCACCGCGTCCCGCGGCCCTGGCGGTTACAAACCGCCAGGGTCGTAATGAGGGCCTATGTCTTGTAGTCTCCACTAGTAATGTGAGGAGAAAATGTGGCCTCTACACTGAGACCTTTTCATAGTATGACAGGAGTGCATAGTATGCTGTGAGGAAAGACTGAGTTCTTCACTAATTCCTCTCCCCAAGGTACACTTGTGTATAGTGGGGTATGGGAGACACAGTCTCTCCAATAACAGCTTGCATCAAGATTTTTTGTACCCCACCACATTTTTATGATCCTGCAAAAGTCTTGCAAGATCATAAATATTTTTTAGAGGAAGAATTCAGACTTTCCATTATTTCAGCACTTATGCCTTATACTCCCCATTAGTAGTGTGTGGTGTGAAAGTAGACTGTGAAATGAGATGTTTTCACAGTATAACAACAATGCACAATAGTGTGCAAGGACACACTGGGTTCTCACTGATATCTCTCTATAGTCTAACAACTGTGTATCATAGACAATGGGTTGAGACTGGCCTCTCCACTGAGACCCTAGATGAAGGTAACCGATATGTAGAGTAGGGTGTAAAGAGACACTGCCTCTCCACTCACATTTTTTCTAAGGCTCAGCAGTATGCATAGTAGGGGATGGAAGGTACTCACCTCACTTGTAAGACCTTGTAAGACATCGCGATTCAATAGAAAGCATAACATGTACTAGCCTTCCACAGAGACCTCTCCCCAGGGTATTACCCATTTATACTAGCGTGTAGGAATCGATTTGCCTGTCTAGTCTCCCCAGCATGACAGACATATCCAATATCATGCAGTTAAACAATGTCTGCTCCACTAACACCTATCTCCAGTTCAACATGGATGCACAGTACGGAGTGGGCAAGCAGTGGCCTCTCTTCTGACACCTCTCGCAAGCCAACAGGGATGTGCAGTAGTGTCTGGGAAAGGAGTGACCTGTCCACTAATACATCTTATAAAGGTGAAAAGTATCTATAATTGCCCTTCTGAAAAATATATTTCTCTGCCTATACCTCTCTTCCCATGCTGACAAGGATGCATAGTAGGTTTTGAGGAGGAACTGCCCTTTTTCCTGACACATGTCTTATGCATTATAACTCTGCATAGTACAGTGTGGGGACCTGCAGGCAGCCTCGTAATCCGCCACAAACTGACACCCACACAAGTCTGCCACACCAAAGGTCAGTGATAAAGTGGCGATACCAAAACCTACACCGTCACGCCAACAAGAATACGCCCACACAATCACGACCCATGAATAAACGCGGTGGTCTTTCAACTGCGGTAATCCATTGGTAGTGCACACCGCCAACCTCAAAATACACACTCATTTACAAAACACAACCACATTGGACAATTCGAAATACACACACCTGATACACATACACAGACCACACCCACACACCAAATCAAATATAAAGCAAAAACCCACATCACCCACAAACCCTTACTACCAGAATTTTGAAACCACGCCAGAGAGATAAACTACCAAAAACAACACCAGCATCCACAGACACACAACACCATCACTTATACAACATCCACTCACCTCAAACAACACACACCAACACATCCCCCTACACATTACAACAGACAGCACCTCACACATCACCCATACCACATATTGGCACCTCAAAGACACCCCAGGTTTTCAGAGGAGGAGCTCAGTGTCATGGTGGAGGAAATCATCCTGGTAGAGCCACAGCTATTCGGATCACAGGTGCAGCAGACTTCCATTGCAAGGAAGATGGAGCTATGGCAGAAAATTGTCGACAGGGTCAACGCAGTGGGACAGCATCCAAGAACATGGGATGACATCAGGAAGAGGTGGAACGACCTATGGGGGAAGGTACGTTCCATGGTATCAAGACACCAGATTGCTGTACAGAGGACTGGCGGTGGACCCCCCCTCCTCCCCCACAACTAACAACATGGGAGGAGCAAGTCTTGGCAATAATGCATCCTGAGAGCCTCACAGGAGTAGCAGGAGGACTGGACTCTGGTAAGTCATACCTTAACTACTTCATCCCCCACCCCACCTGCATGCCATCACGTACTCCCACTCTTACCCTAACCCCATCACACCATCATCTCCATATGTCCCACTATAACAACCCACACATCTCAATACCAAGGCGCTGCATGCAGCACCTATGCATAGACCACCGTCACCAAAGCATGTCCAGTACAGAAACCCACACAGACCCCAAACCAACTATCACAAAAGGGCTAACACAATGACGCAAGCACAGGAGTAGAGTGTACCTCACCCAATGCACAAGATGGCACACACAGATACTAAAACTATGCAGTTACACCCCAACAGGACCCATACCCAGCGTCACTGGACAGGAGGTGCTAGACATATCCAGTCCCCCACAGAAGTGGCCCACATTGATGACAGCAGCTCTGCACGCCTGGATCAAGATGACCAGCCCGGCCCATCAGGGACCTCAGGACAGTCGGTTCCCCTGACACAGTTCCAAACCACCACAGAGCCTCCCCCCTCAGGAAACACTGCCACAGCACCCGCCCAGCGTGCCCATCCCTCTGTCCCCAGGACACGTCAATCAGCAGTGTGTCCACCACTACAGGGACCCCAGGCAAAACCACCAACCCAAGACAATCAGGGACCTGGGGTCAGTGACAGTGGGCACACGGTTCAGGGGACAGAGGCAGAGGATACCAAGAAAGCTGGGAGGACTGCTGTGCGACAGGGGGAGGACAGGCCCATGTAACCGACACTCCATGAGGCACTCTCCAACATCATGGGAGCATACCACCATTCCCAGGAGACCATGGGCACAGTACTGGCCAAGTTTTAGGAGACCCAGCTGCTGCAGGAGGAACACTACCTGGGGAACAGGGAGGACTTGAAGTCCATTAGCAACACCCTGGTCACCATTGCAGGGGTGCTGGCAGACCTTGTCAACACCAGGAGGGACACAGTGGCACACAAACAGGCCCCTGACACTAGCCTAGACAATGAACAGCCCTCCATCTCCGCCGGCACTAGTGGACAGGAGGCACCGCCACAGGACCAGCAGGCCACCAGCACCCCACCCCCTGCAGAAGGAGAACCACCCCACAAACAGTCCCTGAGATCCAGGAACAAGACAGAGAACATTGCCAAGATCTCCGCCAGGAAATAAGACGCTCCTGAATGTCACCCTTCTGTTCCACTTTGTCACCCTGCCCACCCTAAATTGCCATAGCTCCACTTCCTATGCCCTATAGGACAATGCACATGTGAGACCAAGAGACTGGACTCTGCCATGGACATTCCTCCACCAACACTCCAGCCCATTTCACCCCCCTCAACTTATCTGCACAGAAATAAACACCCTTGTATCACAAATCAATCTGGTGTCAGTCTGTGCTTTCACAAATGTGTAATTGCAAAATCTCTGGAATATAGCAATGTCAATGTACTTGTTTACATACCAATGTTACACAGCTGTAGGCCAGGAGTAAATATAGCAGAGGGCACAAATTGGGACCCAGATCTGTGAAATAGAAAGCCAAAGTGACAAGTCAGGTTCCATACACAGAGTGAAAAAGGCAGATTTATGCTAGGTCCTACAATAGTGTGAGATGTGGGAAACAGTTCCATCTTCTTACCTGTGTCTCACTGGAAGTATTGCATGATGATGTTGTTTCAGTTGTCTACATCTTCTTCTTCTGCCTCCTCTTCTTCACTGTGCACAGGCTCCACAGCTGCCACAAGACCACCATCATGACCATCCTCCTGCAGAAAAGGCACCTGGCGTCGCAAAGCCAGGTTGTGCAACATAGAGCAGGCCACGATGATCTGGCACACCTTCTTCAGTGAGCAATATAGGGATCCACCTGTCAGATGAAGGCACCGGAATCTGGCCTTCAGGAGGCCGAAGGTGCACTCTATTACCCTCCTAGATCGACCATGTGCCTCATTGTAGCGTTCCTCTGCCCTTGTCCTGGGATTCCTCACTGTGGTCAGTAGCCATGACAGATTGGGGTAACCAGAGTCACCTGCAAATATCGAGGGACAACTGTTAGACATATTCCAAACATTAGGGAATCTCCTATAGCCAGACCCCAAATGAAACTGTGTGGGGACTTCAGGCTCACCTATTAGCCACACACAGTGCCTCTGGAGTTGGCCCATCACATAAGGGATGCTGCTATTCCTCAAAATGTAAGCGTCATACACTGAGCCAGGATACTTGGCGTTTCACATGGGAGATGTACTGGTCTGTCAAACACACCATCTGCACATTCATCGAATGGTAGCTCTTCCGGTTTCTGTACACCTGTGTACCATCAATGGCACCAATGATGTTAGGGATATGTGCCAGGGCATAGAAGTCACCTTTCACTGTGGGCAAATCCTCCACTTGAGGGAAAACAATGTAGCTGTGCATGTGTTTCAGCAGGACAGACAACACTCTGGACAACACGTTAGAGAACATTGGCTGGGACATCCCTGAAGCCATGGCCACTGTTGATTGAAAAGACCCACTGGCAAGGAAATGGAGTATAGACAGGACCTGCACTAGAGGGGGTATTCCTGTGGTATGGCAGATAGCTGAAAACAAGTCTGGCTCCAACTGGGCACACAGTTCCTGGATTGATAATTATGTGTCTCTCTTCTACTGTCGACAGGTCCACCAGGGGTCTGTACACTGGAGGATGCTGCCATCTCATCACGTGCCCCAGCGGACGTGTCTATGGAGAACAGTGAGCAGAGGGTCATACAACACTTAGGTATCACAATGCTGTTTTACAAAAACGTAACAATTTCTCCATGTGCCTTTGTCTGTCCGTATTCCTGGCCTAAATAGGTGTGACGCAGTTATTTGGCCTGCCATGTGGCCCCCTGAAATGGCGGCTGCCTGACCTGTAAGGTGGGACAAGGGGAGATATGGTAACTGCGCTGGCATTGTACACCGTCGCAGTAGGCGGTCAAAGACCGCGGCGCAATTCAGCATTGATTAACATGGGGCCCTATGGGTTCCAGGAGCCAAAAAGTATGTATGCCGGAGGTGATGGTACGCACCACCGCGAACGTGGCCGCCATTTTCTAACTGTTCACTCACTTGATACCTGACCTTCAACAGGAGAGGACCTACACTGCAAGTGCTGCTGTGACATGTGTCTGGAAGCGACAATGGCTACGGCGTCTGGGGAAAGGCTCCCTGCCTTCACTTCAGATTAGTTGGAGAATCTAGTGGATGGGATCACCCCCCAGTACACACAACTGTACGGTCCTCCAGACAAACAGGTGAGTACACTGTGAGCATGGTGGATGGCACATGATTGTATGGAGTGTCGTGGATGGAAGAGGGAGAGGAGGGGGACAGGCCAGCATGTGAAGATAGTGTGTCTGTATGTATGTCTGGGCCAGGGTGGGAGGTTTTTAGGCAATGCGTGAGAAGAACTGTACGGGATAGTAACATCCATTATTACTTCACTTTTCCTCTAGGTCAGCGCCCACCAGAAGAAGGGGATTTGGCGTGCCATCGCCAAGGAAGTGCGGACCCTGGGGGTCTACCATAGACGGAGCATCCACTGCCAGAAAAGTTGGAAGGACCTGTGCCGCTGGAGCAAGAAGACGGTGGAGGCCCAGCTGGGGATGGCCTCACAACCTGGAAGGGGTGTACGTCGCACCATGACCCCCCTGATGTACCGGATCCTTGCGGTGGCATTTCCAGAGTTGGATGGGCACTTGAGGTCATCACAGAAGCCACAAGGGAGTGAGTCACTCTCAGTCAGCTGACTCTGCGCACTTGACGAGGTGTCTGGTGGGGGTGGTGGCCTGTGGGTTCCCCTAGGCAAGGGCATACGCGCAAAGGTAGATCCATTGTTTTGCAGACTCATTCCCAGTCCAACCCCAAAGGTGGTATTTGTCCTCTACACCTAGTCTGGCTCCCATGGGTGCCAGCTGTGCATGAAATGGGTCTAGACAGAGTCCCCCTTGGGCATGTGCTTTTCCCCTGCACTGTTAGTGCATGGCTTAGTGCATAGGGCTGCTCCCTATGTGTTGTGTCCGCCGAAGGTAGTGGTGTTGCATGCACTGACCATGTGTATCTTCTGCCTCCCCCTTTTTGTTTTATCACCCTGTTCTTGCGTGCATTAGCATCATCTGGCAGAGGAGCAGTGGCACCGGAGCAGGAGGGAGCTGCATCCCACATGGCCCTGGAGGGTGAAGTAACGGAGTCTGAAGGCACCAGTGGGACGAGGGTGAGGGGAGCTCCACGACGGGGACAGGAGCATACACCAGCGACAGCAACTCCTCCTCTGATGGGAGCTCCCTTGCAGTGGTGGGCACCTCTGTGCCCACTGCATCAACAGGTACAGCCGCCACCCCCTCTACCAGCACCGTCCTCCCAGCAGCCCCTCAGCATGTGTCCCGTGCCCGCTCACTCAGGAGGGTGGGCATCTCCTTCGCCCCAGGCACCTCAGGCCCTGCCCCAGTCAGCCCTGCTGCCCTCAGTGAGGAGGCTATTGACCTCCTGAGATCCCTCACTGTTGGGCAATCTACCATTTTGAATGCCATTCAGGGTGTTGAGAGACATTTGCAGCAAACAAATGCATACCGGGAGAGCATTCATTCTAAGCAGGGGGCCCAACGGAGAGCATTTCAGGCTCTGGCCTCAGCACTGATGGCAGATGTTGTCCCTGTGTCCAGCCTCCCCCCTCCAACTTCCTCCACCCAGACCCAATCCCCTGTACCTCAGCCTATCCCAAGCACACCATCAGACCAGCATGCACACTCATCAACACATAAGAGTGGACATGGCAAACATAAGCACCACACATCCCACAGGCACTCACACAAGCACCATCCCCATGCACACACCAACATCCACTGCCTCCACTGTGTCCCCCTCCTCCACGTCCTCCTCCTCCCTCCCTGTCTCATCTCCACTCACACCTGCTTGCACTATATCCTCAGACACTAGCTCCATCACCAGCACGCCCATCAACACACACCACTCACGTGC
This sequence comes from Pleurodeles waltl, assembly GCF_031143425.1. NCBI lineage: Eukaryota > Metazoa > Chordata > Amphibia > Caudata > Salamandridae > Pleurodeles > Pleurodeles waltl. Next base: position 1,487,184,714 of record NC_090440.1, on the reverse strand, counting down.
ACTCAACACCCCCACTACCATTCACACATCCCCTGTGTCCTCTCCCAGTGTGTCTGTGAGCCCTCCTCCCAAAGTACACAAATGCAGGCACACACCCACCTAACAGCCTCACAACCTCACAACAGCCCCTGGCCAAAGCACCTTCACCCTAATTCAGCAAACGTACACCTCCTACAACTACTACCTCTTCCTCCACTCCCAAACCCCCTCCATCTTCCCGTCCCAGTGTGTCTAAGAAACGTTTCCTGGCTAACATTGACCTCTTCCCTCACCTCCCCCCGTCGTTCTCCTATGGCCCGGCTGTCCAGGTCCCAGCCAAGCACCTCAGCCACAAGCACAGTGGTCCCAGCAACTCCGGTCTCATCGCGGGAGCCACTCATCAGGGCTGCCAGTGTGCCACCTAGCTTAGCCTCGGAGCAGGCCATTCCGCCACCTTCCAAGATGAAGAAGGTGCCCACATGCCAGAGGGAGAAGCCGCACCTACCAGCAAGCAAGGGCTCCTCCAAACCAAAAGGGGACAGTGGCAAGACACCAGCAGCAACATCAAAGGTGGGGAAGGGATACAAGCCAAAGAGTAGGTCAGGACAGGGAACAGTGGCTCCGGCTGAGGGACCAGAGTTACCCCTTCTGTCAACCAGTTCACCAACCTATACGGCAGTGGACACCGCCACCTGCACTGCCACCAGCACCGCCACAAGCACGTCTGCTGCCTCAGCAACAGTCCCTAGCATCATCCCCAGTGGGCAGCCTTCTGAGGCTGCAGGAGACGTCCTGCTGTGTCCCTCAACAGGTGCAGACACATGCACTACCTCCAGCACCTCCGCCACAGACACTGTCGCAACCACCGCCACCAGCCCGCGATGTGCTCAGACGGTGCCACCACAGCTGACATGGCAATCATCCGCAGTGGGCAGCTGTCTGAGGCTGCTGTAGACGTCCTGGACCCTGCCCAGCATCCACGAGGCATGAGTCTCAGCACTGTTTGTACCTGCAGGTGGCAGGCGATGTCGCAGCAGGGTGGAGTGTGTCTCTGCCTCCATGGCGTATCATGCTACCTGTTCCCAGGCAATCTTGTGGCACACCCACCCAGGTGAGGGAATGGGACCTGCCACACTGCATGTGAAGCACTCTGGGAACAAAGCCCACTCCAGAACCAGTGGAGAGATACATCCACTTCCTCAGTCCTTGGCAGGATAAAGCACTCTGGGTGCAATGCCCCCTCCAGAACCAGTGGAGAGATACATCCACTTCCTCAGTCCTTGGCAGGATGAAGCACTCTGGGCCCAATGCCCCATCCAGAACCAGTGGAGATTCAGATCCACTACCTAGGTCCTTGGCAGGATGAAGCACTCTGGGCACAATGCCCCCTTCAGAACCGGTGGAACAATACATCCACTAACACAGTCCTTGCAGGATGAAGCACTCTGGGCACAAAGCCCCTCCAGAATAAGTGGAGATTGTCATCCACTACCTCAGTCCTTGGCAGGATGAAGCACTCTGGGCACAAAGCCCCCTCCAGAACCAGTGGAGATTCACATCCACTACCTCAGTCCTTGCCAGGATAAAGCACACTGGGCACAAAGCCTCCTCCAGAACCAGTGGAAGAAGCCATCCACTCAGTCCCTCCTTGCCAGGATGAAGCACACTGGGCACAAGGCCCCCTCCAGAACCAGTGGAAGAAAACATCCACTCAGCCCCTTCTTGCCAGGATGAAGTACACTGGGCACAAGGCCCCCTCCAGAACCAGTGGAAGAAGCCATCCACTCAGCCCGTCCTTGCCAGGATGAAGCACACTGGGCACAAGGCCCCCTCAAGAACCAGTGGAAGAAAACATCCACTAGAGAGACTGTGGCTTTGCACTCCCCAGGACCAAGCAGTGGGCAAACTACCCACTTGAGAGACTGTGGCTTTGCACTCCCCAGGATACAGCAGTGGGCAAACTACCCACTAGAGAGACTTGAGAGACTGTGGTTTTGCACTCCCCAAGATACAGCAGTGGGCAAACCACCCACTGGAGAGACTTGAGAGACTGTGGCTTTGCACTCCTCATGATACAGCAGCGGGCAAACCACCCACTGCAAAGACTTGTGAGACTGTGGCTTTGCACTCCCCAGGATAGAGCAGCGGGAAAACCATGCACTGGAAAGACTTGAGAGACTGTGGCTTTGCACTCCCCAGGATAGAGCAGCCTGCAAACCACCCACTGTAAAGACTTGAGAGACTGTGGCTTTGCACTCCCCAGGATAGAGCAGCGGGCAAACCACCCACTGGAAAGACTTGAGAGACTGTGGCTTTGCACTCCACAGTATACAGCAGTGGGCAAACCACCCACTGGAAAGACTTGTGAAACTGTGGCTTTGCACTCCCCAGGATACAGCAGTGGGCATGGAGCCCCCTTGTGGAGCAGTGGCGTTGTGGGTTCGTTACTTCCTTTACTTACAAGTATTTACAGTTTAAATGCTTCATTATTTAACTCAATATGCAAACCTTGCTCACAAATCTCTAATTGTCATGTATATCTCCCAAAAGCTATATTACAATATCTATTCCTCCCCAAATAGTTTTTCACTCTGTAAACATAGGCCCGTATTTATACTCTTTTAGCGCCGCATTTGTGCCGCTTCTTGACGCAAAGGGGGTGAAAACTTACAAAATACGATTGTATTTTGTAAGTTTGCACTGCTTTTGCGTAAAACAATGACACAAATTAGGTGATAAAAAAGTATAAAATATGGGCCATAGTGTAGAATAAGTTCAACATCATTATTACGACTGAAATTTCACAACAAAGTTTATAAAATATATTATTAAATACCTGAACTTCTGGTTCTTTCTTACATATGGATGAACACACCAGTCTCTTTCAGTTCCACATAAATTCACTTCTGCTGAGCACAACTCAAACAGACCTCCTTCGCCTCTAAAGCTCCAAGGAAAAACTGAGCTATTGGTGGCTCTGCACCCAATCAGATCATAGCGTTTCTTCAACCATGTAATAAGAATAGAAACTATTGTTTGAGCCTTGCCTCTTTTTTCACTTCTCTCCATACGATCTTGTGAGACTCCAACAGGATTGTGAAAAATCTTGTGGCTGTCCCAGTGATTTTCCATAAGCATCTCAGGAGAGGCTTGCGGGGTTGTAAAACACGTCATGGCAAGCCCAGTAATTTTCCATGTGGGTCTCGTGAGAAGCTTGCAGGATTGTAAAACACCTCATAGCAGGTTGTCATTTTCCATGCAAGTCCTGTGAGATGTATATATGATCAAATGATCCCCATATGGCAAGCTTTAATCCCTGAAATGTACACATTACTGTTGCGAGTCTCTCGTAGTATCAGAATACAGTTGTAGGACAATGAGAGGGACTAGCCTCTCCAGTGAACACTGTCTCTTATATAATAACTGTGCATACAAGGGTATGAGGAGGGACTACACTCTCCTTTCAAATCTCTCTGTCAAATGACGTGTGTGCATAGTAGGGCATGTGGATGGACTGGTCTCACCTTTGAAACTTCTCTCTCAGATGATGGGTGTGCCTATAGAGTGTACAGGGAGGGACTGTCCTCTCCACTGAGACCTCTGTCTCAGATGATGGGTGTGTGTAGTAGGGTGTGTGGAGACATACTGGCCTCTCTGCTGAGACAACTCTCTCAGATGATGGTTGCATGTAGTAGGGAATAGAGAGGGACTGCCTTTTTCTCTCAGACCTCCCTCCTAGATGGTGAATGTGCATTGTATGGTGTGTACATGGAGTGGCCTCTCTTGTCAGACTGCTCTTTCTCAGATGAAGTGTGTGTGTAGGAGGGTGTGTGGATAGACACTGGCCTCTCTACTGAGACCTCTGTCTCAGATGTTGGGTGTTTATAGTAAAGCGTGGAAAGAGACACTTGGCTCTCTGCTGAGTCATCTCTCTCAGATGACGGTGTGAGTACTAGAATGTGTACCTGGACTGGTCTCTCCTGTCAGACCTGTCTCTCAGATGATGGGTGTGCATATTTGGGTGTGTACATGGACTGGCCTTTCTTGTTAGACCTCTCTCTCAGATGATGGGTCTGCATAGTAGGCTGTGCACATGGACTAGCCTCTTCTTCCAGACCTGTGTATAGTAGGGTGTGTGAAGGGAGACTGGTGTCTCTATTAGACCTCTGTCTCATAGTAGAGTGTTTCGCAGATAAGTGGTGTGGAGAGACACTGGACTTTCAACTGAGACATCTTTCTCAGACCATGGGTGTATGTAGTAGTGAGTGGACACGGGCTGCCAATTCCTCTCAGACCTCTCTCAGATGACAGGTGCGCATAGAAGGGTTTGTGAACAGAGACTGGCCTCTCCGCTAAGACCTCTCCCTCAGATGATGGGTGTGCATAGTAATGAGTAGAAAGGGACTGCCCTTTCCTGTCTGATATCTCTCCGAAATTACAGGTGTGCATATTAGTGTGTTTACATGGTCTAGCCTCACCTCACAGACCTGTCTCTTAGATGACAGATGTCCTAGAGGTGGCAATTTAAAATCACGACTGCGCCAAGAAGAAAGTCGCCTGATCATTCTCTATGATATAGTACGCCATGGTCTTAACAAGGACTCAGAATGGCATTATTGGCTGCTTTGATTGCAATAATGTATTATTTGACCCATTCATTGTCATTTATTATTTGTTAACCTTGTCATTACAAAGTGTTTTCTCTGCTTAGTTAATCATTGTTAGAAATGGGGTCTTTGGTTGACAGTCAGGTTACCCCCTGTTCAAGCAAGGACCCTCACTCTAGTGAGGGTAAAAGAGAATCACTCTCAGCTAACCCCTGCTTACCCCCTTGGCTGCTTGGCAGAGCAGTAGGTTTAACTTCAGAGTGCTAGGTGTAAAGTATTTGTACCAACACACACAGTAACTTAATGGAAACACTACAAAATGACACAACAAAGGTTTAGAAAAATAGGAAATATTTATCTAAGCAAAACAAGACCAAAACGACAAACATCCACCATACATAAGTCAAGTTATCAATTAAAAATCAAAAAGAAGCCCTTAAGTGGTTTTAAAAACATACTAGCGCGTCAAAAATAACTCCGCACGGCAGTACGCAAGTCGAAAATCCAGCCGCACAATGATCCGAAAATCCCGCAGCGCAGGTTGTGATCTCCCAGCCTCCGTCAGCGATGCTGCGCGTCGTTTCTCCTGCTCCGTGCATCGATTCTTCTGTCGCGTTTCCTGCGAGCGTCGTTTCTCAGCTTCGGAGCCGGTGGCGCATCGTTTTTTCAGCCGCAGATAGGATTTGAGTCAATCTTTTCCCCGCATGGCGCTCTGTGCGTTGATTTTCTTGTCTTTAGGCTGCCAGCTTCTCCTTTCAGGGTCCCAGGAACTGGATGGGCACCACAGGGCAGAGTAGGAGTCTCTCCAGAGACTCCAGGTGCTTGCAGAGAGTAGTATTTGCTGTCCCTGAGACTTCAAACAACAGGAGGCAAGATCTAGATCAAGCCCTTGGAGATTTCTTCTCAATATGGAAGGCACACAAAGTCCAGTCTTTGCCCTCTTACTCTGGCAGAAGCAGCAACTGCAAGATAGCTCCACAAAGCACAGTCACAGGCAGGGCAGCTCTTCTTCCTCACCTATTTAGCTCTTCTCCAGGCAGAGGCTCCTCTTGGTTCCAGAAGTGTTTCTAAAGTCTGTGGTTTTGGGTGCCCTTTTTATACACAATTTCTCCTTTGAAGTAGGTCTACTTCAAAGTAAAGTCTCTTTGGAATGTGAAATCCTGCTTGCCCAGGCCAGGCCCCAGACACTCACCAGGGGGTTGGAGACTGCATTGTGTGAGGACAGGCAGAGCCCTTTCAGGTGTGAATGACCACTCCTCCCCTCCCTCCTAGCACAGATGGCTCATCAGGATATGCAGGCTACACCCCAGCTCCCTTTGTGTCACTGTCTAGTGTGAGGTGCAACCAGCCCACTGTCAAACTGACCCTGGCAGGGAATCCACAAACAGGCAGAGTCACAGAAATGGTATAAGCAAGAAAATGCTCACTTTCTAAAAGTGTCATTTTCAGACACACAATCTTAAAATCAACTTTACTAAAAGATGTATTTTTAAATTGTGAGCTTAGTTACCCCAAACTCCACATGTCCATCCGCTCCCAAAGGGAATCTACACTTTAATCAGATTTAAAGGTAGCCCCCATGTTAACTTATGAGAGGGACAGGCCTTGCAACAGTGAAAAACAAATGTAGCAATATTTCACTGTCAGGACATATAAAACACATTACTATATGTACTACCTTAACCATACACTGCACCCTGCCCTTGTGACTACCTAGGGCCTACCTTAGGGGTGTCTTACATGTAAGACAAGGGAAGGTTTAGGCCTGGCAATTGGTTACACTTGCCAAGTCAAATTTACAGTTAAAACTGCACACACAGACACTGCAGTGGCAGGTCTGAGACATGATTACAGAGCTACTTATGTGGGTGGCACAACCAGTGCTGCAGGCCCACTAGTACCATTTGATTTGCAGGCCCTGGGCACCTCTAGTGCACTGTACTAGGGACTTACTAATAAATCAAATATGCCAATCATGGATAAGCCAATTACATAAACATTTTGTAAAGGAGCACTTGCACGTTAGCACTGGTTAGCAGTGGTAAAATGCCCAGAGTACCAAAAACAGTAAAATCAGAGTCCAGCACACATCAACAACCTGGGGAACAGAGGCAAAAAGTTAAGGGAGACCACACCAAGGATGAAAAGTCTAACACGTGTCCCCCCCAGCTGAAAGTGGGGAGCAACTACCCAACCTCATGGGAGTTCTCATCACGAAGGCGTAAGAACCTGGACAGACCATCAGCATTGGCGTGTTCTGTACCAGGACGGTGTTCCACCGTAAAGTCCATCCCCTGTAGGGAAATGGACCACCTCAACAGTTTTGGATTCTCACCCCTCATCTGCATTAACCATCTGGGGGGCCTGTGGTCATTCTGAACTCGGAAGTGAGTCCCAAACAAGTAGGGTCTTAGCTTCTTTAGTGCCCAGACCACAGCAAACGCTTGACGTTCTATGGCACTCCACCTACGTTCCCTGGGTAGTAACCTCCTGCTAATGAAGGCTACGTGTTAATCTAGGCCCTCTTCATTAGGCTGTGAGAGTACTGCTCCAATACCATGCTCTGAGGCATCTTTTTGCACAACAAACTCCTTGGAGTAGTCAGGTGCCTTCAGCACAGGTGCTGTGCACATGGCGGAACTTCAGGGCATCAAAAGCGTTCTATCAAGCCTCTGTCCAGATCACTTTCCTGGGTTGCTTCTTAGAAGTCAGCTCAGTTAAGGGAGTAACAATGGTACCATATCCCTTAACAAACCTCCTGTAATATCCTGTGAGACCTAAAAAGGCTCTCACTTCAGTCTGGGTCTTGGGAGGCTCCCAAGCCAGAATCGTGTCAATCTTAGGCTGTAGGGGTGCCACTTGGCCACTCCCCACCTGGTGTCCTAAGTACACCACAGAACCCTGCCCTATTTGGCACTTGCTCGCATTAATAGTGAGGCCTGCCTTCTGCAGGGCCTCCAACACCCTCCGGAGGTGTTGCAGGTGTTCCTCCCATGTGGAACTAAACACAGCAATGTCATCCAGGTAGGCAGCACTGAAATCATCCAGTCCTGCCAACACCTGGTTGACCAACCTCTGAAAGGTGGCAGGGGCATTCTTCATCCCAAATGGCATCACTTTAAATTGAAAGTGTCCATCTGGTGTAGAGAATGCTGACCTCTCCTTGGCCCCCTCAGTTAAGGCAATCTGCAAGTACCCAGATGTTAAATCAAACGTACTGAGGTACTTGGCAGCTCCCAACCGTTCAATGAGCTCATCAGCTCAGGGGATGGGGTGTGCGTCAGTCTTGCTGACCGCATAGAGTCCCTGGTAGTCCACACAGAACCTGAGTTCTGGGGTGGCACCAGGTGCAGCAGCCTTTGGGACCAGTATGACTGGGCTGGCCCAAGGACTGCTGGAGTGCTCAATAACCTCTAGGGTAAGCATTTTGGATACCTCATCCTTAATGCATGCCCTGACCCTGTCAGTCACCATGTAAACCTTCTGTTTAATAGGTGTATTGTCCCCAGTGTCCACATCATGTGTGCACAAGTGTGTGACTCCTGGAATCAGGGAAAACAGTGAGGAAAACTGTCCCAACACGTGGCGACAGTCACCTTGCTGCTCCTCAGTCAGGGAGGGGGAGAGGCTCACTCTCCTCCTCTACCCCATCATCTGTCGCAAGGAGCATGGGCAGTTCAGTCTGCTCAAAGTGAGATTTGAGGCGGTTGACATGCAGGACCCTTAAAGGGTTCCTTGGAGACCGCAAGTCCACCAGGTAGGTGACTTTACTCTTGCGCTCCACCACCTCAAATGGCCCAGTCCACTTATCCTGGAGCACCCTAGGCTCCACTGGTGCCATCACCCACACTTTTTGACCAGGTTGAAACTCGACGAGAGTGGCATTCTGGTCATACCACCCTTTCATATCCTCCTGGCTTGCTTCCAGGTTCTCCTGAGCGAGACTCCTGAAGCAGGCAGTCTGGTTTCTCAAAGCCAGCATGTAACTGAATACATCCTGGGGGGGGTTACTAGGAGCTTTCTCCAAAGCTTCCTTAATCAGACTCAAGGGTCCCCTCACAGGGTGGCCATAAATCAGCTCAAAGGGACTAAACCCAAGTCCCTTTTGAGGCATCTCCCTGTAAGCGAACAGAAGGCATGGCAAGAGGACGTCCCACTTCCGCCTCAAGGGCTCTGACAGGCCCATGATCATGCCTTTTAAGGTGCGGTTGAATCTCTCAACCAGACCATTACTTTGGGGGTGGTAAGGGGTGGTGAACTTGTAAGTTCCCCACACTCCTTCCACAGAGACTTCATATTCGTGGATCAGACACCACTTCCTTGGGGAACCCGATGCAGGTAAAAACCCCCATCAAAGCACGACCCACCACAGGGGAAGTGATTGATCTCAAAGGAATGGCTTCTGGGTACCGGGTGGCATGGTCCACCAAGACCAGGATAAACCTGTTGCCCATGGCTGTCTTGGGATCCAGAGGCCCCACAATGTCAATGCCTACCCTCTCAAAGGGAGTACTGACAACAGACAAAGGTTGGAGGGGAGCCTTACATTTCCTGCCACTCTTGCCACTTGCCTGACAAGTCTGACAAGACCGGCAATGTGCATCTGAGTGCCTGCGCATTAGGGGCCAGTAAAGGTGGATGACAAGCCTCTCAAAGGTCTTGTCCTGACCCAAATGTCCAGCTAAAGGCACATCATGAGCCAACCCCAGTAGGAAGGCCCTGAAGCACTGGGGTACCACCAGCACACGGGCTGACCCAGACTCAGGAACCTTAGGCTCGCTATACAGGAGGTCATTCTCCCAATAAATCAGGTGTGATCCTGGCTCCTTGCCAGCCGCCTGGTATGCGGCCTCCTGCCACAAATCCACCAAAGTAGGGCATGTCTTCTGTGCTGCACAGAATGCTTCCCTGGTGGGCCCCCCTTCCTGCTGCCACTGCGACAGCTCAGGGACCTCCCCCAGTTCAGCCACCTGTTCCCCTGTAGGCTCCGGGGTGTCACCCTCAGGCTCCGCCTCCTCCCGGACCGTGGGAACTTCTGGGGCCGGTTTCCCGCGCCCCCTGCCCTTCCTCTTCTTGGTGGTCCCCTGGGCCACTGTTTTAGGCTCCAGGGGCTCTTGCTTACCCTGACGGGCTGCCATTGACCGGTTGGATATGCATACCCACCCAGGCAGACCCAACATCTCCAAGTGAGACCTGTGTTCCACCTCCTTCCAAGGGGAATCCTCCAGGTCATTGCCTAGCAAACAATCAACAGGCATGGTTGGACTCACCTTCAAGGAACCTGAGACCCCCCCCATTCAAAGGGAACCTGCGCCACTCTGCACAGGTGCTCTGAGTTGTCCACTGCAACTACTTGGTGAAGTACCCGGGGATCAATCTGCTCTTCAGACACCAGCTGACTCCTCACTGTAGTCACACTGGCTCCTGTGTCTCTCAGAGCCTCCACCCTTTGTCCATTAATGGTCACCCACTGCCTGTACTTCTTAGTGTTTTCAGGCACTAGGGTTCTCTGGACCATCTCACTGTCCCCTAGTGAGACAATGGTCATCTCAGCTGGTTCCCACCCACCTGAAACCAACTCCTCCCCAAGCGCTACACTGGCCAAACCCTGGGACGGCACACCAGTGGGTGCCGGTGTACTTTTGGGGAGTTTGGGGTCCCCCCTCACATGACCCACCTGGTCACATATATAGCACTTACGTGGGGGACCACCTGCCACTGGCTTCCCTTTGGAGAACCATGGGTTCTTTTCAGGGGGGGTTGGGAATCCTTACCCTGGGAATCAGTTTGGGGTCCTTTAGAGAACTCCCCCTGTTTACCCTTACCCCCCCTTTCTTCTGAGAGGGACCCTGCCTACCCTTGGCGTGGTCTCCCCCATACCTCTTTTGGACCCTAGTGCTCTCCCAGCGGTCTGCTTCCTGCGCAAGCTTCCTGGGGTCAGTCAGCTTGCTGTCAATCAGGTGCTGGCACAGCTGTGGAAAACATAAACTGTACAAGTGCTCCCAAGCAATCAGATTGTAAAGCCCCTCATACGTGGTTACCTTACTACCCTTCACCCAACCATCCAGTGACCTGCAATAAGAATCAACACATTCCAACCATGTTTGGGATTCCTTCTTCTTGTAGGACCTAACCTTATCCTTGTACTGCTCAGGGGTAAGACCATACCTTGCAAGCAAGGCATCCTTCATTTTAAAGTAAGTGAGATTCTGAGCATCCCCTAAGGCTGTCAGTGTATCCCTCCCCTCTGCCTCAAAGTGCTTCCACAGAGCCACCCCCCATTGAGCTTCAGTGACCAGATTCATGTGGAGAGCAGACTCATACCCCTTGAACCACAAGTATATGTCATCCTCCATCTTGTAATCTTTCACAAGGTCTTTAGGAATGTGCTCCCTCCTCTCAGGCTGCACTGTAGGGTTGCTGCCACCATCTCTACTGGACTAGCTTCTATGATCCATCTCTTTCAAGCTAAGCTCATGAGCCATCTGTATCTTCCTCTCCTCAAGAGCTAGCCTTCTCTGCTCCAATTAGTACTCCCTTTCTGCCTGTCTGTCCTGCAACTCTTCAGGAGTCAGACCCTTGGATGAGACACTGCTACCTGCCCTGGAGACCTTCCCCCTGGACAAAATAGGCCCACCCACAATACCATTGTGTACTGAACACTCTTCCTTTTCCTCCTCATCTCCCTCACCCTCTGTGTGCCCTTCAGTGCTCTTGGCTGTCACCCAGGCCCTGATCGCCTTTTGCAGCTCCTCCTTCCTGGATGAGCTCTTAATGGGACAGTCAAAACTTTTACAGAACTGCTTCAACTGAGCCTTGGTAGAACCCTACAATTTCTCAAGGTCAAAGTCAGCTCTAAATGATGCATCTCCAGTTTGGGACATGATGAAGATTCACAAACAAGTGCAAAGTTCCAAAGGCAGAAAAACAAGTTCCCAAAATCAAGGAATCAGCGATACAAAAAATGGAGTAGAATAAAAACAGTCCCAAAGACAAAAATCAAAAGATCACCAGACACGTAGTATGTGGTCAGGTAGTGGTCTGAGATCACAACATTAGTGTACACTTAATCACTGTATGTCAAGTACAAATACAAGAACAAATCTCAACCGCTGATCACCAATGTTAGAAATGGGGTCTTTGGTTGACAGTCAGGTTATCCCCTGTTCAAGCAAGGACCCTCACTCTAGTCAGGGTAAAAGAGAATCACCCTCAGCTAACCTCTGCTTACCCTCTTGGTAGCTTGGCAGAGCAGTAGGCCTAACTTCAGAGTGCTAGGTGTAAAGTATTTGTACCAACACACACAGTAACTTAATGGAAACACTACAAAATGACACAACACAGGTTTCGAAAAATAGGAAATATTTATCTAAGCAAAACAAGACCAAAACAACAAAAATCCACCATACATAAGTCAAGTTATCAATTAAAAATCAAAAAGAGTCTTTAAGTAGTTTTAAAAACACACTAGCGCTGCTAGAGTGAAAATGTACCTTGTGCGCGTCAAAAATAACTTAGCACGGGCGGGTGTGCTTCAAAAATAACTCCGCACGGTGGTACGCGAGTCGAAAATCCAGCTGCACGATGATCCGAAAATCCCCCAGCGCAGGTTGTGATCTCCCAGCCTCCGTCAGCTGCGGAGCCGGCGGCGCGTAATTTTTTCAGCCCCAGATCGGATTCACGTCAATCTTTTCCCCGCATGGCGCTCTGTGCGTGGATTTTCTTGTCTTTAGGCTGACAGCTTCTCCTTTCAGGGTCCCAGGATCAGGATGGGCACCACAGGGCAGAGTAGGAGTCTCTCCAGAGACTCCAGGTGCTGGCAGAGAGAAGTCTTTGCTGTCCCTGAGACTTCAAACAACAGGAGGCAAGCTCTAGATCAAGCTCTTGGAGATTTCTTCTCAAGATGGAAGTCACACAAACTCCAGTCTTCTCCATCTTACTCTGGCAGAATCATCAACTGCAGGATAGCTTCACAAAGCAAAGTCACAGGCAGGGCATCTCTTCTTCCTCAGCTATTCAGCTCTTCTCCAGGCAGAGGCTCCTTTTGGTTCCAGAAGTGTTTCTAAAGTCTGTGGTTTTGGGTGCCCTTTTTATACTTCAAAGTAAAGTCTCTTTGGAATGTGAAATCCTGCTTGCCCAGGTCAGGCCCCAGACACTCACCAGGGGGTTGGAGACTGCATTGTGTGAGGGCAGGCACAGCCCTTTCAGGTGTGAATGACCACTCCTCCCCTCCCTCCTAGCACAGATGACTCATCAGGATATGCAGGCTACACCCCAGCTCCTTTTGTGTCACTGTCTAGTGTGAGGTGCACCCAGCCCGACTATCAAACTGACCCAGACAGGGAATCCACAAACAGGCACAGTCACAGAAATGGTATAAGCAAGAAAATGATCACTTTCTAAAAGTGGCATTTTCAGATACACAATTTTAAAATCAACTTTACTAAAAGATGTATTTTTAAATTGTGAGCTCAGAGACCCCAAACTCCACATGTCCATCCGGTCCCAAAGGGAATCTACACTTTAATCAGATTTAAAGGTAGCCCCCATGTTACCCTATGAGAGGGACAGGTCTTGCAACAGTGAAAAACGAATTTAGCAATATTTCACTGACAGGACATACACAACACATTACTATGGTGGTCATTACAACCCTGGCAGTCGGTGTTAAAGCGGCGGTAAAACCGCCAACAGGCCGGCGCTAAAAAAATTGGAATTATGACCGTGGCGGAAACCGCCAACAAAGACAGCCACTTTAACACTCCGACCGCCATGGAGGTACAGACAAACAGCGCGGCGGTCACCGCCAACAGACAGGCGGAGGACAATGTACCGCCCACAGTATCACAACCTACCAATCCGCCACCTTTTCCGGGGCGGATTCACCGCGGATAAAAACACGGCGGAAACAGCCATTTCAAAGGGAAAATGCTCACCTCTACACACTCCACGAGGAACGACGACACCATTGAGCCGGAACTCCATATTCTGCCAGCGGTAGTCTTCCTGCTCCTATACGAGGATCAACAACGCCGGCAGCGAAGACCACAGTGAGTACTGCACCTACGACATAGGGGAGGGGGAGGGAAAAACACAGGGACACACACAACCAACATCCCAACCCCCACCCCGACCCTCACCCACTACAACACACACACCAATGCATATCCAAACATTACAGTAACAACCCCCAACCCCTCCGGAAGAATGCAAAGACAAAAATAAATGAGTTGAACCATTGTAATATATCAATATACAGTAACCAAATATATATATATATATATATATATATATATATACACATTAAACAAAATATACACCACGATTAGTAGTGCAGGTAATGCACCATTCATTGCACGGGGACCACTGGGCCCACAATGCATGGGCGAGGCCCACACTAGATACCTGATCAAAACGAAGAGAACACTGCAGGGGCATCAGATAGAAATACAACAGGCACCTCAGGGGGAAGGGAAAGGGGGGACACCTCAGCCCGATGAGTGCACCACCCCAGATCCACGAGGGGGCTCCATGCCCATTGATGTATCCTGGGGAGTGCAAAGCCACAGTCTCTCAAGTCTCTACAGTGGGTGGTTTGCCCACTGTACCATCCTGGGGAGTGCAAAGCCACAGTCTCTCAAGTCTCTACAGTGGGTGGTTTGCCCACTGTACCATCCTGGGGAGTGCAAAGCCACAGTCTCTCAAGTCTCTACAGTGGGTGGTTTGCCCACTGTACCCTCCTGGGGAGTGCAAAGCCACAGTCTCTCAAGTGGATGCATGTCTCCACTGGTTCTGGAGAGGGACTGGTGCCCAGAGTGCTTCATCCTGTGCAGGACAGAGGGAGTGGATGCTGTTCTCCACTGGTTCTGGAGGGGGACAGGTGCCCAGAGTGCTTCATCCTGTGCAGGACAGAGGTAGTGGATGCATGACTCCACTGGTTCTGGAGGGGGACTGGTGCCCAGAGTGCAGCACTCACCCCGTGACGGTCCCAGTTGCGTCACTGCCCCTGCCGCTAATGGGCTAGCGGTGCTCACCTTGGCGGTCTTTGCCCTGTTCAGCAGTGCTTGAGTTGGCAGCTTCTGACCTGTTCAGCGGTGCTTGCCCTGTTCAGCGGTGCATTCCATAGCGGTCTTTGCCCTGTTCAGCGGTGCTTGAGTTGGCAGTTTCTGACCTCTTCAGCGGTGCTTGCCCTGTTCAGCGGTGCTTGAGTTGGCAGTTTCTGACCTGTTCAGCGGTGCTTGCCCTGTTCGGCGGTGCATTCCATGGCGGTCTTTGCCCTGTTCAGCGGTGCTTGAGTTGGCAGTTTCTGACCTGTTCAGGGGTGCTTGCCCTGTTCAGCGGTGCATTCCATGGCGGTCTTTGCGCTGTTCAGCGGGGCTTGAGTTGGCAGTTTCTGACCTGTTCAGCGGTGCTTGCCCTGTTCAGCGGTGCTTACCATGGCGGTCTTTGCCTTGTTCAGCGGTCCCTGGCCGGTTCAGCGGTGCTTGCCAAGGCAGTCCTTCATTGCACAGCAGGACTGTGGCTGGTGGTCCTTCATGGGTCAGCTGGGCTGTGGCTTGCGGGGCCCTCCTGGCCATTGACTCTGGGGCTGGTGGTGGCCTCCTGGCCAGTGACGATTGGGCTGGCCTCCTGGGCAGTGACTCTGGCGGTGGCCTCCTGGCCAGTGACGATTGGGCTGGCCTCCTGGGCAGTGACTCTGGCGGTGGCCTCCTGGGCAGCGGGGATGATGGCGGTCTTTTCCGCCGTGCTGCTCCTCCCAGACTTTGGAGATTTCTTCTGCCCCTTCCCCACCTTGGGAGGAGTCACAGCTGAGTCGACACTACCCCCGGGACCCTTGTGAGTGGCTTTGCTGGCTGGAGTCTTCCCCCTCTCCCGCCGGGCACTGTCCAACTTCTGGTGCTTCACGGGGGGGACTGGCTGTGCTCTGGCTCCATGCCACACTGGCTGGCCTGGTGGCCGGTGCACTCCACATGCCTGTAACAGGCACCACTGGTCCCGGAGATTTTTTGGCTGAGGTGCTAGTACGGTACCTATGAGTTGGAGGGGGGGGTGGGAAAGAGGTCAAGGTTGGCCAGGAAAATGTTCTTAGGAACACCGGGATGGGTAGCTGGAGGGGGTTTGGGAGTGGAGGAAGAGGTAGTGGTTGTAGGAGGTGTACGTTTGGTGGCTTTGGGTGAAGGTGCATGGGCTGGAGGCTGTCGTGAGGTGGATGGCTGTTGGGTGGGTGTGTGCCTGCGTTTGTGTATTTTCAGAGGGGGCGTCACAGACACACTGGGAGAGGACACAGGGGACGTGTAAATGGTAGTGGGGGTGGTGAGTGCACGTGAGGGGGGTGTGGTGGTGGGTGTGCTGGTGCGGGACGTAGTGGCTGTAGTGATATTGCATGCAGGTGAGAGTGTGGGAGGGAGGAGGGAGACGACGAGGAGGGGGACACAGTGGAGGCAGTGGATGTTGGTGTGTCTGTATGTGTGTGATGCTTGCGTGAGTGCCTGTGGGATGTGTGGTGCTCATGTTTGCCTGAGCTTCCCTTGTGTGGTGAGGTGTGTGCAGGCTGGTCTGATGGTGTGCTTGGGATAGGCTGGGGTACAGGGAATTGGGTCTGGGTGGAGGAAGTTGGAGGGGGGAGGCTAGCCACAGGGACAATGGCTGCCATCAGTGCTGAGGCCAGAGTTTGCAGGGTTCGATGAAGGGCAGCCTGACCAGAATGAATGCCCTCCAGGAATGCATTTGTGTGTTGCAATTCCCTTTCTACACCCTGGATGGCATTCAAAATGGTAGACTGCCCAACAGTGAGGGACCTGAGTAGGTCAATGGCCTCCTCACTGAGGGCAGCAGAGGTGATAGGGGCAGGGGCAGAGGTGCTTGGGGCGAAGGTGATGCCAACCCTCCTGGGTGAGCGGACACAGTGCGAAGGCTGAGGGCTGCTGGGAGGGCGGTGCTGGTGGGGGGGTGGCGGCTGTACCTGTAGAAGTGGGGGGCACAGATTTTGCCGCCACCACAAGGGAGCTCCCATGGGAGGATGAGTCCGTGTCACTGGTTGCTGATTCTGTGACTGCCGTGTAGCTCCCCTCGCCCTCCGTCCCACTGGTGTATTCCGAGTCCGTGGTGTGGCCTTCCATGGCCATGTGGAATGCAGCTCCCTCATTCTCCGGTGCCACTGTACCTCCGCCTGATGATGCTGATGCACACAAGAACAGGGAGACCACAAAAAGGGTGGGGGACGACAGAAGAAAGACAGGTTGAGTGCATGGCTTACCCCTACCGTTGGCGGACAATACAGACACAGCAGCCCCCTGCACTACGTCTCGCTGTTGGGCTCTACAGATGCAATTCCTGGGATATGTCCCACATGGCTATGGTCGACATCTGCACACATAGATGACACAGGGGCATGTATACCTGTAGTTGGCACTTTACAGAGGTCGGGTGGGGTGCCACATGGCCTGCAGTACAGAGGGGCCTAGCCTACAGAACTCGCCCTGGCCTAGGAAAACCCACAGCCCTCCTCCCCCACCCAGACACCTTCACTGCGCACAAAGTCCGCTGAATGATGTTGTACTCACCCCCTTGTGTCTGCTGTGATGCCCTCAAGCGCCCATCCAACTCAGGGAAGGCCACCACCAGGATCCGGAACATCAGGGGGGTCATGGTTCGACAGGCACCCCTCCCACGTTGGGAGGCCATCCCCAGCTGAGCCTCCGCCGTCTTCTTGCTCAAGCGGCGAATGTCCTCCCATCTTTTCCGGCAGTGGATGCTCCGTCTGTGGTGGACCCCCAGGGTCCGGACGTCCTTGGCGATGGCACGCTAAATATCCTTCTTCTGATGGGCGCTGACCTACATGACATGTACAGGGGAAGAAGAGAAGTCATTACCAACTGCACCATTGAAGTAAGTGGCCCACATCCCTACCCTTGCCATGTGGCACATGCATTCACAGTCCTTCATGCACGCAGAACTGTGCCCCCTTCATTCTTACAAACAGCCCTCTCCACACAGGCATAGCCCATACAACGTGCTTAGCTGTTGGTCTGGAGGACCGTAGAGTTGCGTGTACTGGGGGAGGACCCCGTCCACGAGCTTCTCCAACTCCTCTGCAGTGAAGGCAGGGGCCATTTCCCCAGACGTACGAGCCATTGTCTCTTCCAGACCGAGGTCACAGCAGCACTTGCAGTGTAGGTCCTCTCCTGTCGAAGATCAGGTATCGAGTGATTGAACAGGTAGAAAATGGCGGTCACTTCCGCGGCGGTCACGTCCACGGCGGTGCGTAACATCAACGCCAGCATACATCGTCTTTGGCTCCTGGGACCCATAGGGTCCAATGTTAACCAATGCAGCATTGCGCTGCGGTCTTCGACCGCCTACCGCGACGGTGTACAACGCCAGTGCAGTTACCTCACATCCCATTGTCCCACTTTAGAGGTCAGGCAGCCGCCATTTCAGGGGCCCACATGGCCTAATTACCAACTGCGTCACACAGACCTAGGCCTTGTCGCACAACACAAATACAGGCCAGATTTTGTGTATGAATGGTGTTCTGTGTAGACTGTGGGTACATATCTCTGAGTTGTTTGACTCCGTGGTCGCTGTTGTCATTCCTAGGCACCGTCTGCTGGGACATGTGAGGAGATGGCAGAATCCTCCGGTGTACCGACCGCTGGTGGACCTGTCGACAATGCAGGAGCGACATTTTATCATCACCTACAGGTTTGACCGTGCCACAGTCCAGGAACTGTGTGCCCAGTTGGAGCCTGACCTGATGTCAGGAATCCGCCATCCCACAGGGATCCCCCCTCAAGTGCAGGTGCTATCAGTGCTCCATTTCCTTGCAAGTGGGTCATTTCAAACAACAGTGGCCATGGCATCAGGGATGTCCCAGCCTATGTTTTCCAACGTATTGTCCAGAGTGTTGTCTGCCCTGCTGAAACACTTGCAGAGCTACATCGTTTTCCCTCAGGTGGAGGATTTGCCTACAGTTAAAGGTGACTTCTATGCCCTTGGAAATATCCCCAACATCATAGGTGCCATTGATGGGACCCATGTAGCTCTGCCCCCCCTCCCCACAGGAGTGAACAGGTGTACAGGAACCGGAAGAGTTATCATTCGATGAATGTACAGATGGTATGTTTGGCAGACAAGTACATCTCCCAGGTAAATGCTATGTTCCCTGGCTCTGTGCATGATGCCTACATCCTGTGGAATAGCAGCATCCCTTATGTGAAGGGTCAACTCCAGAGGCACTGGGTTTGGCTATTAGGGGACTTTGGTTACCACAACGTGTCATGGCTACTGACCCCAGTGAGGAATACCAGGACCAGGGCAAAGGAACGCTACAATGAGGCCCATGGGCGGACGCACCTTCAGCCTCCTGAAGGCCAGGTTCAGGTGCCTCCATATGACAGGTGGTTCCCTATTCTACTCACCAAGGAAGGTGTGCCAGATCATCGTGGCCTGCTGTATGCTTCACAACTTGGCTTCGTGACGACAGGTGCCTTTCCTGCAAGAGGATGGTCCAGATGACGGTGTCGTGGCAGCTGTGGAGCCTGTGGACAGTGATGAGGAGGAAGCAGAGGAAGAAGACATTGACAACAAGGACTCAGTTATCCAGCAATATTTCCAGTGACACACAGGTGAGAACACATTCCTGCCTACTACAAGTACTTTCACAGTTCTACCTCTATCCTGTCTGTCAATTTCAACCAGTATATGGTAACTGAGTTGTACATTTCCCTTACGGTTTCACAGGTGTGGTTTCCAACGTGTCATCTGCTTAAATTCCTCATGGACTTGAGATGTGTGACATAGGTATGTTGACATTACATTTGAAAAGGCATTTTGTCACTGTCATTGGTAATACACAATTTCGAAATCACAGACTGACTCCAGATTGTTTTGTGCTTCAAGGGTGTTTATTGAAGTGCTCAATATTGGAGGGGGGTTGTAAAATGGTGAGGGGTGATGGTGGAGGAATGTCCATGGCAGAGTCCAGTCTATTAGTCTCACAGGTGCATTGCCCATATGGGCACAGGAAGTGCAGCTGAGGCAGTTCCAATATGGACAGGGTTACAAAGTGGGACAGTAGGATGACAATCAGGGTGGTCTCATTTCTTGGCGGGGGTCTTGGCATCGTGCTCTGTCTTGTTCCTGGATCCCAGGGACCGTTTGCGGGGTGGTTCTACGTCTGCAGGGGGTGGAGTGCTGGTGTGGTGGTCCTGTGGCGGGGCATCCTTTCCACTACCGCTGGCGGAGATGGTGGGCAGTTCATCGTCCATGCTAGTGTCAGGGGCCCCTTGGAGTGCCACAGTGTCCCTCCTGGTGTTAAGTATCTCCTTCAGCACCCCTACGATGGTGCCCAGGGCGGAGCTGATGGTTCTGAGTTCCTCCCTGAACCCCAAATACTGTTCCTCCTGCAGCCGCTGGGTCTCCTGAAACTTGGCCAGTACCGTTGCCATCGTCTCCTGGGAGTGGTGGTATGCTCCCATGATGGAGGAGAGGGCCTCGTGGAGAGTGGGTTCCCTAGGCCTGTCTGCCCCCTGTCGCACAGCAGCCCTCCCAGTTCCCCTGTGTTCCGGGGCCTCCGTCCCCTGGACCGTGTGCCCACTACCACTGCCCCTAGGTCCCTGTTGTTGTTGGGTTGCTGAGTTATCCTGGGTTCCCTGTAGTGGTGGACACATAGCTGATTGACGTATCCTAGGAAACGGAGGTATGGGCCTGCTGGGTGGGTGCTGCGCTGGTGTTTCCAGAGGGGGGAAGGTCTGTGGTGGCCTGTGACTGGGTGTGGGGAACCGACTGTCCCAAGGCCCACGATGGTCCGGGCTGGTCATCTGGATCCAGTTGGACAGAGCTGCTGTCATCACTGTGGTCCTCTTCTGTGGATGGGGTGGAGATGTCTGGACCCTCCTCTCTGGTGACGTTGGGTAGTGGTCCTGCAGGGGTGTAACAGCATGATTATTGCATCAGTGTGTTTCATGGTGTGCAATGGGTGGGTGACCGTGTACCTCAGTGCTAGCATTCCTGTGTGGGGGCTTGTGTGATGATGGTTGAGGGGGGTGTTATGGGTATGTGGAGTGGGCATGCTTTAGTGATGGGTGTCCATGCTTTGTTGTGTCATGCAGGGCTTGGTGTTGGAATTTGTGGTTTGTGTTATTAGTACATTTGTGAGGAGTTGGAGTGATAGGGGAGGGGGCGAGGGTGGGGGTCTGTGATAGCATGCAGGTAGGGTGGGGGATATGATAGTTAGGATTTGACTTACCAGAGTCCATTCCTCCACCGACTCCTGCGAGGCCCTCAGGATGCAGAATAGTCAAGACCTGCTCCTCCAATGTTGTTAGTTGTGGGGGGGGAAGTGGGGGTCCGCCGCCAGTCTGCTGCACCGCAATGTGGTATCTTGAGACCACGGAACGCACCTTCCCCCGTAGGTCGTTCCACCTCTTCCTTATGTCGCCGAGATTTCTTGGGTGCTGTCCCACTGCGTTGAACGTGTCGACTATTCTTCTCCATAGCTCCATCTTCCTAACTATGGAGGTGTGCTGCACCTGTGCTCCAAATAGCTGTGGCGCTACCCGGACGATTTCTTCCACCATGACCCTGAACTCCTCCTCCGAGAACCTAGGGTGTCTTTGCTGTGCCATGGGGTGGTGTAGGTGATGTGTGGGATGGTGTATGTGGTGATAAGTGTGGTGATATATAGTGGTGTGTGGTGTTTTGTGCGTGGAAGTAGTGTGGGTGATGGTGTTGAGTGCCTGTGGCTTCTAGTTTGTGGATGGTGGTGTCTCTCTCTGGCCTTCTTTCTGAATTTTTGGTCGTATGGGTTTGTGGGTGATGTGGGTGTGTGTTTTATATTGTATTGGGTGTGTGGGAGTGGTGTGTGTATGTGTATCAGGTGTGTGTATTTGGAATTGTCCAATGTGGCTGTGTTTTGTAAGAGTGTGTGTATTTTGAGCGCGGCGGTGTGCACCGCCAATGGAATACTGAGGTTGAAAGACCGCCGCATGGATTCATGGGTCGTGATAGCATGATCGTATTTCTGTTGGCGTGACGGTGGAGGTTTTGTTTTCGCCAGTTTATCACTGACCTTTGGTGTGGCGGACTTGTGTGGGTGTCTGAATTTTGTCGGATTTCGGGATGTGGGTCATAATAGCTGAGGCGGAATTCCGCGGCTGCGGCGGTGTGTTGGCGGTCTTCTGCATGGCGGTAAGCATCTTTTACCGCCAATGTTGTAATGACCCCCTATATGTCCTACCTTAACCATACACTGCACCCTGCCCTTGGGGCTACCTAGGGCCTACCTTAGGCGTGTCTTACATGTAAGAAAAGGGAAGGTTTAGGCCTGGCAAGTGGGTACACTTGCCAAGTCGAATTTACAGTTAAAACTGCACACACAGACACTGCAGTGGCAGGTCTGAGACATTATTGCAGAGCTACTTATGTGGGTGGCACAACCAGTGCTGCAGGCCCACTAGTAGCATTTGATTTACAGGCCCTGGGCACCTCTAGTGCACTGTACTAGGGACTTACTAATAAATCAAATATGCCAATCATGGATAAGCCAATTACATACACATTTTGTAAAGGAGCACTTGCACTTTAGCACTAGTTAGCAGTGGTAAAGTGGCCAGAGTAACAAAAAAAGTAAAATCAGAGTCCAGCACACATCAACAACCTGGAGAACAGAGGCAAAAAGTTAAGTGCGACTACGCCAAGGATGAAAAGTCTAACAATCATACATTATTGTACATATTTATACAGAACAACTTTTGATGTAGACTATAATCTACACAAGAGATTGGGTACTCCTTTTATCAGTTTTATTTAACAACAATCAAAAATACTTTTTCAATTACCATTCATCCAATATTATACTTGTATTTCCCAAGCTTTACCTTGTGTTCTTTTTATTCGTTAATAGTAGAATTTTCTTTCTCTTTAAAAAGGCAAGTCTACTCCCTATTATAATATACACCTTTGAATCAATTATAAAGAGACAGGTTTGCTTTAAACATGGCACCTTTATGTGGCTCACGAGTATCGTAACTCCACCTTCTAGTGTTCACAGGTGTTATTTCATGTTTCCAAAATGGAGGTGTCCGATTTCCCGTTTTTCCTTCTGCCATAAGAAACATAAAGAACGGACATGCGCCGTGCAACTGGAAAATAAAAGCACAGTGCTCAATCGGTGTGTTTCGCAAGATGGCGGCAGACACGTCCGATTTGTATTCTTTCCGTTCTGGTATTTTTCCCGCTCTGCTATTTTAGCCGTAACAAAACGGGTAAGCTTTACTTTGACATCTACCATGCTTTACCCTTTATACTTATTTGGCACAATTTCCTTTTAACACCATATCCGGTTTATTATACTTTTACAAAATGATGTTTTGGATTATATTCTTAAAGGAGATAGCCTGTTGATTCAATATGAAACTTTTCGACCACGGTTTTTGAATATTTCTGATTCCAAGAATTGGGGATTATACTATACTTCCTTCTCTTAAGTTTATACCATAATAGTATACATCTCAAAATGTGTTCTCAATTATGCTCTCAAAGCAGATAGCTTTTAAATTATTATTTTATTTTATGCACGCTCACAAAATGGAGTATTTATACATTTTGAGTACTAAAAATATATAGTTTTCTCATAGCTTTTGAACAATATTTGTTATACGTAGATTCTTTTATTCCTCCTCACAGATTGATATTTGATTCTTTAATACTGTGACCATTTGTTACAATGCAGAAATTGAACCACAAGCATGGTATGCTTTTAATTTTTTTTTTATTTCTATGGTTAACTTTGCAAATGGACAATTGTACTATTCCTAAAACGCGAAATTTTCTGCCTCCTGCAGAATGGCTTTACACTTTTTTTACAATCACATAGCTTATATTCTGATGCTGGCACCGTAATCTTATTCACTCTTGACTGTTTTCTCACTGGTTTACTCTCTGACTCTGCTTCCTTAGCTCTTTCCCTTTTCATAATAGTACACATATCTTTCTCTTGTTGATATCGGTTTATGATTGATATCATTGATTTTTCACATGTCTTTGCTAATTTTATCATTCTTTTCTAAAATTCATTTAATTGGATTTGTGTATCTAGGCACTTCTCCTTCTTCTTCTTTTTTCGCACCTCAATAGTATGGGTTTTTTATCCCTATTACTGCTTTGTTCACAGACTTAACTTTTGGGTGATGGCATCACATTCTTGAGTTTCTTCTTCCAAAATCTGGGGTTTTCACCCACTGGTGCTGTCTGATCTTCAGTACTTAAATGTTCCATTAGCATTAGCTCTGTCCTTTTGGCTATTATTCATTATTCTTAATTTGTTTTCATTTGATCTTCTACAGCCCTGAGAAAGCCCTGGTGAATTCACCCCATAGAGCGAAATACGTGTTGGCTCAAATAAACTTCTAATCGGACTAAGGGCCTCGGAGAACCTTTCTAATTCGTTAATGAAAATTATTGTACAATTTACAATTGGCAATTGGATGCCTTATAATTTATTGGAAACTTGAGTGGGAACTTACCTCTTATAACTTAGGTGCATATTACGGTGTATGCATGGACTGTCCTCTCCTTTCAGACCTCTCTCTCAGATGATGGGTGTGCATAGTAGGCTGTGTATATGGACTAGCCTCTTCTTCCAGACCTGTGTATAGAAGGGTGTGTGGAGGGAGACTGGCTCTCCATTAGACCTCTGTCTCAGATGAAGGGTGTTTCGCAGATAAGTGGTGTGGAGAGAGATTGTACTCTCCACTGAGACATCTTTCTCAGATCATGGGTGTATGTAGTAGTAAGTAGAGACGGGCTGCCTATTCCTCTCAGACCTCTCTCAGATGACAGGTGCGCATAGTAGGGTCTGTGAAGAGAGACTGGCCTCTCCACTAAGACCTCTCTCTCAGATGACGGGTGTGCATATTAGTGTGTATACATGGACTGGCCTCTCCACACAGACCTGTCTCTTAGATGACAGTTGTGCATAGTCAGGTGTGTGCATGCACTGGCCTCTCCTTTCAGACCCCTCTCAGATGATGGATATGTGTAGTAGGCTATGTAGAGAGAGACTGGTCTCTCCACTGAGACCACTCTTTCAGATGATGGGTATGCATACTATGCTCTGTCCAGTGACAGGCAACCCTGCTAACACCCCACTCTCTAATAATGGTTGTGCATAGTAGGATGTGGAAATAGACTGTACTCTACTTACAACTCTTACCAAGCCACTGTACATACATAGTAAACTTTGATGAACACCCACTCCAGAAATACTCCTTCTTACAGTAGCAAGTGTGCATACTACAGTATATGCAAGGATCACCTATAATTTTCTACTTTTCATGATCCTGTGAGAGTGACCAGAGATCATAACTTTAAAAAAATAAGAATTAACCATCTACTCATCACATTACTTATTTCTTACACACGTTATCTAAAAAACAAGCATTACAATATTCATTCCTACTAATAGAATGTATTGTGAATTCTTCAACTCATGTTTAATATTTACGATATTGCAAGAGTTCTGCGAGATCGTAAACATTAGTTAAAAAGAATATACATTTAAAATCTTCACAGTAGTTATCCCTTAGACACATCCTCTCTAACTCTAAGGGGGCAGCATGCCCTTCTGCTGCCCCTTAATGTAGCTTTTTTACTTAATTTCCAAAAACCTCCAGTTTTTCACAGGAAAAGGTAATGGTGGCCATTTCATTTCTAACATTGCAACCGACAGCCAATCATAGCTCTTGCTTTCACGAGAGCCCTGGGTGCCTTCTGCAGGAGCATGAAGGCTCAGAGAACAAATGGCCCTCTTGGACAATTACAGGGCTCCATTTTTTAATGTGGGCTCTGGTGGTAGCCTTGCAAGACTCTTATGAGCCCAAATTCAAAAATATTTTTTACACATAATTTCTCAAAACCTACTGAACGGATTTACACAAAATCACAACAAGCACAATCTACAGCAAAATGATCTAGCTCCCTGCCAAATTTAGTGCAATTCCATGCAGCAGTTTTTTCTAAAACCTGTTTTAAAGAAGTCTATTCAAAATGCATGCTGATTTTGTGTTATGAACCCCCACCCCAGGTTTTCTCAGCCCCTTCTTGAGAGATCCACTAGAGCCTTTCCAGGAAGGAGATGAGGCTGGTGAACTTTTTTTTTGTAATGTTTCAGGAAGATTTGTTAAATAGGACCAAAGTTACTAGCATATCAATAAACACTTTTCCTTCAGAAAAGCAACCCTAACTATAACTAACATATCCCATGTAGGGCCCAAAATGCTTTTTTGCCATGCAATTTCAATAGGAATGTTTTCACTAAATTTGTCAGAAAGGTAGCTTTTGGTCCAGAAAGTGTGTTATTTGTTATTGGTGTAAAACAGTTCAATATTTTTTTAGATATTAAAGAAAAATGAAATGTGTATATCTGGGTGGAGCCTAAGCAAATAACTCATGGTGAGATCTGATTGGCTGTCAGGACATCAACCTGGAAGTGCTGGCAGCCATCTTGGGACAAATATACATGATAGCACCACATTGAAATGCATTGTATGGAGTGACAGGTTTGAGGGTCATAAAAAGAGAATGTATAACGTGTGATAATAGATTTTAGTCACAATACAAATCATTTGTTGATGGTACCATAATCATTTTTGGAATTGTGGTGTTTTCTAAGATGATTTATCCTGTGAAAAAGCCCTCTGCTGGGATTTCAAGATTTATGTTTGAGAGAAAACTGCTTTCTCATGATTTTCTGATGGATGTTATGGAAGGTGCTCCTGAAGCTAAAGTGAGAGCATATTTTCTGTTAATTCACATTATCTTTCTCAGCCATATGATAATTAAGTCTGACATTTTCAATATAACATGCACTTCCAAAAGGAACAGCCTGTCAGTCGACTCCCTGGTGGTCTATTGCAGCCTCCCAGAATGTTCTTAAGAACAGCTAGAACACTAACAGTCTTACATTTTGATTAAAAAAATTGGACACCTGAAGCCATAGTGATTGAATAAAACTGGTAAAATTTGAAACTATTAACTTAGGAAAAAAATGAGCGGGTTTCTCATAGAAATTATGGTTAGTGCTGTATAAGAAATGTTAGCACACGTTTAAGTGAGTTCTCAGATATATTCCTCTTCTACTTCATTAAAACATACTGACATACAGACTGAAACATTTACTTTCAACACCAGTAGAAAGCTGCCAGTTATCTCCTGGTGATCAGCAGCTTTACTACAGTGTTCTAATGAGTAACAAGAGTGCGAACATTCGGAATTTATGCCAAAGGTGTGGCACATCTGAACACCATCTTGATGGAATTAAACTGGGAAACTGAAAGCATTTTCTACTGAGGATACTACAAGGTAAAAAGGAAATGAGGGAGCTTCATAACAAATAAGCCTCCCAAAATAACCACCAGAGAATAAAAGCCCAAATGCAGCAAAACTATCACCCAAATGTAAGCCCAAGTATAGCCCAATGACAGAAGTGTGCAAAACACTTAGGGGGTTATTCCAACTTTGGAGGAGGTGGTAATCCGTCCCAAATGTGACGGATTTACCACCAGCCGTATTACGAGTTCCATAGGATATAATGGACTCGTAATACGGCTGGTGGTATATCCGTCACTTTACCGTCACTTTTGGGACGGATTACCACTTCCTCCAAAGTTGGAATAACCCCCATATTCTGTTAGCTTGTTTGCAGTTTTATATAGTGTAGACTTGACCCAAAGGTATCGGAGTTCTTTACATGAGCATCAGTTACATTGCACAAAAACACATTCATTTTGGTTTTAGGTACAGGGAGATGAAACGATTTGCCCAGAATTACAGGATGTCGAGCTAACACTGAAACTTGAACCTGGTTTCCCAGTTGCAAATTCTGCAGCTCCATCCGTAATGCCACATCCTCTCCCCTAAGTGCAACATATAATCAAGTCAATCATAAAGATAGCAAATAATTTTAAAATGCTTTATTGCGATGTGAGAACTCAGAAAATATGTTTTATAGCACTAACCCTAATTTCCATGAGAATGAGATCCTCTCAATCAAACATAAGCTTTATTCGGTCACATATAACCATCAAAGCATAGAAAAAGAAGAATCACAACAATCAAGGAATTTTATATACACAATAAATAAATGAATAAGAAATTTAAGAACAACAGTTACTAAAAGATAACGTTTTTAAAAAACTAGTACGTGTATACTATGTGGCCGTAAGGAACTTGCTAACCGCACAAATTAAGAATAGGGAAGTGTTTCTCATCAGCATCCTAAGTGCAACTTTACAATAAGTCAAGCCCAGGTTCCTGCAAACTGGACAAATCCATTTCCACTGAGATGGACCATAGGCTGGGCAAATAAACATAAAATGTGCAACAGTTTCAGATGCACAAATTGCAACTAGGGCATAAATCAAGTATAAGTGATGATTGCCAGTTACCGGTAAAAGACTTTAACGGTAAGCACCCATTTCTAAAACGGGCATACAAACTTTTGCATAATAGATCAGGGATTAAATCCAGATAAGGTTTGAACTGAGGATACCATTTAAAATCAATAAATTGTGTTGTGAATCGATCATGTGAGGTACATAAGAGGTAGTTATTCCTAACATGGGACCAGTAAGCTGATTTCAAGTGTTGCTTCAGAGCCCTCCCTAATTTGTGGGGATACTTCCAAAAGTCCCCAAGTCCCAAAGTATGAAACCACTTCGATTCATACTTGAGCCAAGGAATAGAACCTGCATTGGGTCTGCCTAAGATGTCTAGCAGAGATTCCTCATAAACAGCAAGCTCAGAAGTAGTCCAAATGTGCACCCAAAAGAGTAAAGGTCTTAAAGCTATCACATCAGAGATGCTGGAAAACCCAAAGTCCAGGAAAACCGGAATCAATGGTGTACTGCAAGGGCATGCAAGAAGAGTTCTTACAAAATTACTTTCACCAACAGACAATTTGCTAACATTAGAAGGTCCCCAGACCTCAGCGCCATAGGTCGCTGCACCCTGGGCCTTTGCTAAATAGGTCTTGATAGCCAGAGAAACAGCTTTCACTGCGGTGGTATTGTAAAAGCGCAGGATGGCACCTGACCTATGCTGAAGAATTGCAACGCTCTTGTCAATCTGTGCCTCCCACTGCATATTATTTGTAACTCTTACTCCTAGATAGTCTATTGATCCTCCCATTTTTACAATTTCTAAAGACATTTTTAAGTATTACAGTTTTGATTACATGAAGATGTTGTCAGGTATGCCACACGCAATAAATAAAGAATGTTAGCAATCTAGTTGTCATTTAGAATACTGTGGGGAGGCAAAAGTCGGGGCATGGGCTAATATAATTGAGGGTAGGGAGGAGGGTGCAGAGGCAACAAGTTGCCCAAGCTGAGCAGGCGAAAGGGGCAGTGGTGGCACAATGAACCATCGAGGGCAGAGGGAACGCGGAAAGGGGCAGTAGCTCAATACACCACACAGGGCAAGAGAGATGGCAGTGCAGCACAATGGACCCTGGAAAGCGATAGGGAGAGGAGAGGGCCATGCACATGGACAACAGAGCGCAGAGTGGAAAGAGGCATGGGCAGCAAGCTGACCATACTGGATAAACAGGAGGGACAGTTGCAGCATTACAGACCCTGAAGGGCAGGAGGGAGGGGGAAGGGGCGTGACTACAGACCAGAACAGGCAGAAGGAAGGGCTTAAGAGCGTGTGCATGGAAAATGGAGGGCAGGGTAAAGGGGGCAAGGGGGCAGGAGCAGAAACCAAACCATGGAGTATGGGCACTGGAAGCACAACACACCATGTAGGGCAACAGCGCAAAAATAATGGCATATACAAAGACAACAGACAGAAGGTAGGAGGTGGTCAGGAAAAGCAAGCTGACCACACAGGGCAGGTGGAAAGGGCTGTAATAGCAAAGAAGACCATGCATGGCAAGAGGGGGGGTTAGTATCAGCACAACTGCCATGGTGGGCAAGAGGGAGAGGGCAGGGACATGCACAAAGGACCATGGGTGACAGAAGGGATGGGTAGTGGGTGGACACAGACAAAAGGTTGCTGGGGAAGAGGCTTCACAACAGACCACACAGTGTCGGAGGACAGAAGAGAGTGGCAGCAAGATGGACCATGGAGGACAGGATGGAGCGGATAGGGACATGGAACTCTGTCAGGGTGGAGGTGGCAGGGACAGGTGGCAGCCATCTGACCATGCTAGGCAGATGTAAGGGGTAGTGGCAGCTCAACAGGACACTCAGAGTAGATAGGAAGGGCAGTGACAGGTCCATTGAACATGGTGGGCAGAAAGGAGGAAGCAGGGGCATTCACACAGTCATCAGAGGCCAGGTGGAAGGAAGGTAAGGCAGCAAGGCAAGGACAGAGGCTAAGCAGAAGGGCAATGATGGAGCATAGAACTGGGCACCGAGGGCAGGAAGAGTGGGCAGGATTTTCAAGCTAAATGAAAGTCAGTAGCAGCACATCAGACCATGCAGGGTAGGAGGGAGGGGGCTGGTGCATGGACTCGGAAAACAGAAGATAGGGAGGGTGAGGATGGGGCAGCAATCTAACTGTTCAGGGCAGGCAAGAAGGGCAATGGCAGAACAAAGGCCACACAGAGCTGCGGGAGCAGGGGCATGGACTTGGACAATGGATGGCAAGGAGAAGGGGCAGGTGCAGCAAGCCTGGAGGTGCAGCACAATTCTAGGCCAGGCCCTGTGCCTTACGCCCCCCGCCCCCACTCTGCATCTCAATGGGCATCTTACTTAACATTTAAAAAAACTAGAATTTCACTGCAAAAAACAAAGGTTAAAGGATCATTATAGTTAGAAAATAGAACTAAAAACAAAATAGTTCACTTAAAAAAGCAAAGGTTACAGGGATGTTATAGCTAAGTTCGGATTGTACAGGCACACAGTCATAGAAATTCTGCTGTTATGGTTAGAATTATTTCAAGCAACTACAATTTGTGCCCTAAGGTAACTATAACTGGTGCCCTCACCATGCACTGCTGATTACCCCAGATAATGCATCACTCAATACATCTTCTATGACAAATTGTATAATATCACTGTGACCTTTGCAGTAAAATTATTGATGAGAAAACTGTGGATGGCCATGGACCCAGCTATGCTAAAATCTGAACCTAACTTTAACTTCTCTGAGGCCTTTGTGTTTTTAGTGATTAAACTATATATAGAGAGAATAACTTGTGGCAATATGCCATTAATTTTTTTGAGGGCCAGTTCACCAGTTGCCATAAATTCGTCTCCTGGAAATAATAATAATAATAATAATAATATTAATAATAATAATAATAATAATAATAATAATAATAATAATAATAATATTAATAATTTGTATCATAATAAATGCGACAAAATACCAAATTATGTTTTTGGCACCTCCCCTGATAGTTGGAGAAGCATATACACAACTTCCTCGCTTTTCCCTTTGCTCTCTTCTTATGTAAATACTAAAGATTTTACTATCAAGAGGGACCGAACGCATAAATAGAAATGTTTTTTTTTAAGTTCAGACGCTGTGTCAAACCAAATCGTCCTTTTTTCACAAGTCACTATAACAGTGCAGTTTCCTTCTTATTCTTGATAGCAGTTCTCTTCTTGAGCAAATGTCAAACCCAGGCCTAAGCAGAGAGGCTATTGCAATTTTGTCGTTATTGTGCACTATGGAGAAAACTTTTCTGCACAGTCATTGATAAGCCTTATGTGCAGAAATGAACTGGCCGGGGGAAATAATTTGTTACTTGTAGTTGCCGTTGAGCCAGAAATTGAAAAATTGCTGGCAGTAAGACAAGATCACATATCATATTAGTTGCTCCATGAACACTATAAGTGAAAGGTTGGCTACTCGTAATATGAAATGTTTCTATTTTTGAGTATTGTTCATGTTTAATGTATTAATGTTCAGGTTTAATATGTAAGGGTAAATAGTTGCAACAATCGCCAATATTTATGAGCTTACATATTTTAAGTTTTTACACAGTTGCACGCTTGTATGTTGTCTATTTTTAGGTTCAAATATGCGTCCAATAACAAGTTTGATATGCGTTGCTTAAAAAAACGCATATTATTTTGATTGCATTAGAACCTTCGTGGCAAGTCCGTAAATATGTTTTAACTCGAAAAAAGACAGTGCATGAAAAACGTATAACTCTATAGTATGGGTTTCCTTTGAAGAGTTATTTTTTATCATTTTTATATCAGCCTTTCCATATAAATAAAGTGGCCCCTGTTATAACATCTTCTGTACCCTTCAGATTTGATAAAATGGCCGTTTATTCCTCAACGTACTGCACTGTGTCCTTGTAGCCAGGACTTTAATGATAATAGAAGAGGCTGCAAAAAGCCAGAAGAAGGACATTTCCAAACTGCAAGACATTAGGAAAATTGATTAAGTTTAAAGTTATCTCTGCCTTTGTCACGAACGTTAATGACGAAAAAGCAAACCAGGCGAGTGGAAAGCTTTTTTTAAGTAGCATATGTAATTAGTTTACTGAAAAAGTTTTCTCTGGGAAGCAAAAAGATGTGTTAAAATGTTATAGTGTAACGTCTCCTTGTACCGTGACATTATGTAATTTCTACAATCTAGTACATTTAGGCTAAAGCTAAATGCGTAACGTTCACAACAGTGGCTTCATGTTGAGCTGTAATAGTATGTATCGCATGTAGAATGCGGACTTTGACTCGTTTCTGTCAAGTGAAAAACCTCCATTGTGGATGGCGGGAAAGTGTTGACGCCCGCACATGTTAAAGAAAATTCTTCTGGTACAATTATCAAAAGCATTTTCTTGAAAAAAAAAAAAATTGTGAGTCAAGGGAAAAGCTTCCCTCATGTCCTGAATTAAATTTCTTTAGTTTGCTGTGACACAGAGCACCCAAATGTCACAGCAAACGAAAGTGAAAGCGATCATTGGCCATACTCTCAACCCTAAAGCCCCAAGTGTCTTTGTCCCTCCCTGGGGCCCAGAGCATCCCCATGCCAAATAAGGGGAAATTAGATTGTTTTGGCTGCACTTTTGTCATATGGGCAGGCAGAAATTAAGTAAATCCAAATTTCCTCTAACGTGCTATGGTGAGACATATTTGGGGTCTGCCGCCAATCACCTGACCCTATAAACTCTGGTATTTCTTAAACCTAGGGTGCAGTTTCTTGTACAAACCCCCCCTACTAAGATTTCTTTTACCTATAATGACCTGTAAACCTCAAAGTGTGGTGGCATTGGGTAGCAGGAGTATCATGAATCCTTATAGATTTGAGAACTTGCCCTCAAAGAAATATGAGTAAAATGTCTGATGTTATAATTTTTGTATTGTGGGTAAGAAAACATACTGGTATCCAAGAAAATTACACC
The DNA here is from genome assembly GCF_031143425.1 of Pleurodeles waltl. Taxonomy (NCBI): domain Eukaryota; kingdom Metazoa; phylum Chordata; class Amphibia; order Caudata; family Salamandridae; genus Pleurodeles; species Pleurodeles waltl. Next base: position 1,487,151,762 of record NC_090440.1, on the reverse strand, counting down.
ACCATAGACTCTTCCAGGTTCATCAATGTCTGAGTTTGTTGTGTTTCCGTGGGTAATGTCCGAGTCTGAGCTCACATTCTGCAGCTACCCAAATAGCCAAAAACGCCCACTTTTCATAACAAAAGTGAGATGAGCAATTTGATTTCCAAATGTAAATCAGTCCGCAAAAAATAACCCTTTTTTAAAAGTTTCCTCTGGTATGGGTGAACGTAAATTTAGAGTTGTACAAATAAACACTATTCCTAAATTAGGGACATATTTACAAGCCCCTTGTGTTGCTGGTCCTTCATTTTTTTATGTTCTAGCAGCACAAAGTTAAGACATATCTACGAGGCCATGCAATGCCACTTTGCATAACTTTTCATGGCCTCATGTGGTGTAAGTCAATGCAGTGCAAGTCCCTGCATTGCCTTACACTGCATCGGGCGGTGTTCCACAGGCACTGTGGTGGGCTTTCCCATGATGCAACACCCATGGGTTTTGATGCATTCCCAGATTTACAAGGATCTGTAATCCTGGGAATCAGTTAAAACCATATGCCTTCCCAGGAGAGGCGTAACAACGGGAAATATCTTTATTTCTCCTAATTATTTACTCATTCTATGGGTGCTGCATTCTGCAGCACACAGCAAAAGAGTAAAAAGCCTCCATGGATTGTTTTTGTGCAGGAAGGTGCCCCTCTCTACACAAAAACAATACTACCAACAATGAAGACACCCTTGCGCCATTGTTCAAGGGTGCCTAAGTTGGTGCTAGGCACCAAATTGTGCACCAACGCTGGCTGACAGGACAGGAATGCATAGCATCTCGTAAATGTGGATTCATGCCCTTTCAAATTGTTGTAGGGTAGCACAGCGCAGCTTTACGACAATTTTTTGTAAACATGCCTCTAAGTACCTTGTGCATATTTCAGGATTTTAACATATAAATTGCTGCATGGTTGCTGTCTCTCTGTATTGTGTGTTTTTTCACAACCAACAAACACAATATATCATGTGACAAGAAGGATCTGATGAACAAAACAGTATATTACTTGTAAACTAGTCATCTGTGCAAAGAATGTAACCAACTACTGTTCTTCCTTACGGTTTATCATTATTGATGACTGTTTTATCTGTGAGAGATCTTCATAAATGATGTCTTGCTGGATTTGGATTTTTTTGTAATTTTCCACCAAATATTACAATTAGGTTTTGACCACAAGAAAAAAAAACAAATACACTACTACTTACAGAAATGAAATAACTATGGCAAACATTGTTTGGTCTACAACTATGCTTGCTCCTAAAACCTGGAAAGGAAATATGGTGATCTTAGCACAGCAAATCATTTGTTGGTTCAATTTTTAGAAAAAATGCATTCTTGCATAATTTTTTTTTTTTAAATAATTTTTCCAAAAGAAAAATAATTTAACATTTTGCTAGATCTGAACAATTTTTTGACTCCCTTCTGGGTAATCCACAAAACATGGGTAGCTGTGAAATCCTCCAAATGTTTAAAAAAGGATGAAAAGTTATCCTGATTATCATTGGTAAAAAAAAGGGAAATATCAAGAATAATTTTGACAGAATACTGTCTGAAGAGTACAACTCTTTGTCCAAATTTCTGAAGGCTGCAAATAGGAGCAACAATACAAGTATAAAAAAATAAGCAACAAATCTGAGAATTAAAAATGGATAGCTGCCAAATTCCATGCAGCTGTTAGGTGGGACAAACTCTCACGTATGATAACTGTAGTATCATCTGGTAAGTAATTTGAAATTACTATACCAGAGGGATCAGGACTGGAAATGTGTCAATAAGCATTGGATAGATAATTTCCCTTTATTGTTTATAGGGACCATTGACACATATAGAGATGTAGTTAGGATCATTCCTTTAGGGGACATATAAAACTGAAAATATTACTTTTTACATAAATGTGGACTTGTCTCACTGCACATTCTGGTGCAGGAACTGCCCCAGTCAATACACACATGATATAAAAAAAAGGGACTTGTCTCAAATAACTGTACATATTTTTTTATCCAGGAAATGGTTCAAGGTCCCAGACAGAGCACATGTCGTGTCGCCAATCATCAAAGGCATATAGTAATAAAAAGATCAACTAACAATGATGATATATGCTCATGTGGTGCTCAGAAAAGGGAAATGTGTAGACATGCACCACCTCTCTATTAAGGATTGTACATAACACTTACATCAATGTAAGTTATCTTTATCTAGGAGAGGAGCTCAGCACAGAGCGGGTGAAAAAGGCTGTACTTCTTCATCTCGGAGATGCTCCTCGCAGACATACGTTTAACAATGCAGCACCACATTGCACAGAACAAAGGTTTCATACTGGTAACAAATAAATCATGCAATATCACTTCATGCAGAAACGATTTTCCATTCAGGTGTAGTTCTGAACAAGTAGACCACATTTTTTGAAGAGATAATTGTAAAACAGTTCCAAAAACAACCTGTATATACACCTACAATATTATTGTTAGTTTTCAAGAAGAAAGCATTCTATGAAAAATGTACGTTCACAGTCAGAAGAGGTACACATAAATTAAAAGAACCAAGAAAGCAAGAATGATATCTTTCCAGGAGTAGAATCAATTATTGTGAGAGTATCAGTCATGAAAGGTTAACCGCACAAGTATGGCCCCAGCAAAAAACACCCCCTTGACTAGGAGAAGAATTCAAAGTGGACACAAATTCAAGAAGAAAACACCCTATCCTGCCTTCTGGATCTGGTTACAAGACTGCCTTTGAAAATCAGATATCATCTTTTTTCTCTATATACCATAGATGGAGTTGCACCAGAACTAAATATTCAAAAAATGACTATATCTAAGGGACAAGTCCAAACCCCTTTGACCGCAGGAAAAAGGATCTCAACTTTTGGCCTCCTGTTCTTACTAGATTAGTTAACTCGCTATTTGTTTCTCAGATCATTTAACAACCCCTGGCTTCAGACTCAAATTATCCTGTTTTTAAAATAGGAAATGGATAAATGTATCTATGTATAGTGAACCTAGCAGAAAAGCAGCAGAGCACGGTACATGGTCAAGGGTAGAGACACAAACATTGTATCTCCATGGGGGTGCTGGACGCACAGAGGGGAAACAAACTGATTAATTTATTATGATGTAGTATTCTTTAAGTGTCTCTTAAGTTAAGATGTTTTGTAAATTTAAGATGTGAAGGGATGTTGTAATAGATAAAGGAATATCATTCAAGATACTGAAGAGATACATAGGAAAAGCATATTATCATGTTTTACTTTCTTATCCTTCACACCCAATTTAGTGATTTTCTGATTGTCTGATTGTGGCAGTGTCTTACTTCACTGGAAGTGGTGATAATGCCAGCCAGATAAGAGGGGGTGCCAGATGTGATGACTTTGTAGATGATACAGCTGGATTTGAAAGTGATTTTGGGCAGCAAGACAAGCCAGTGGTACCTAATTAGATGGAAGTCATGTGGTCATACTTCCTAAGGTCCATGATCCATGTCGGATACCACGAAGGGGCCCAATGAGGAAAATTATGAGGAAATTATCAGTATTTCTGAATTTCACTTTTTTAGGGTAGCACACTGGTATCATGATTTCCTAACTTGTTTGATGAAATCTTTCTATGGGTGAGGTCAGTAACAGAGTGACTTGCCATTGATAAAAAATCTGGCTGTCCGCCTATTCATGTCTTTGAGCGAGACTTGGACTAGTTGTTGTTAGTTAATAGGAGGAACACCGTTTTGGTAGGGTCAGTTTTCATGTAGGGGCTGGATATGCAGATCTCAATGATGCACTGGCAGTGCTTCTGGGCTTGGATTTCTAAGGCAGAGATATTTTTCATGTAGAGTTATGAATCATTAGTTTATTGATGAACTTTGGAGTTGCTTTCTGTGAGTAGAGTTCCAATTGGTTACATGTAGATGTTGATTCTGACTGGCTACAACATTGGTCTTTGGGGACTTTGTCAGTTGATGGTATGTCCCACTGATCTTGAGGAACACATCTGAAGCAACTGGTATTGTTTCAAGAGTAGACCTAGAAAAAGGAGAGGACATCACCAGTGAATTTTATTAGAGAAATCAGGGTGTGGCTGAAGACAGGTTGGTTCATGATTCCAAAAGTTCCTGATAAGTTAAATGTGGCATGCCTTACTGTCATATACTGACACACAATTGCACCTTAAAATATTCATGCTGCTGTCTTCGTTTTAGGAACAGCTAAAGAATAATTAAACTACTATTTAAAATAGTTATTACAATCTAACTCAATGGTAAAGTAATCCTTATTTTATCCAATGTTTTTTATTCATGAATATTCCCTACAAAGAGACCAGAGACTTTAAGAGGCCCCATCACTAATGAGTGGTCATGAAACTCACAAAAACTCTCATAAGAAAGATTTCTTTGCTGGGTCACGAGCATCTACATTCTCTCTTAAAAATAACTTGGGAATTTCATGCAGATTGTTTTGCAAGACCACCCTTATCTTAACCATCAAAGTGCCTGCTGGCTTAAAGTTTGTAAATGCATCTGTCATCAAAATTCAATTGCTGAACCATTAGGCTGCAATGACTCACTATCAATTTCTCATTTGCAGTAAGCATTTTGAATCATTAGGTAAACAGCTCAAACATTTAAATAAATGCTTCTTAAACCAAAGTCTGGTGTTACATAAATTAGTTATGATTTTCCTGACAAACAGAAAAATTGTGTATTGCTCTCCCCATCTTTATGTAATGTGGGATCTAGCCATTTGACTAACCAGAATAACTTAATCATTGTGATTATCAGACCACAGGAGACAGGATACTTGAGAAATAATGGAAAATGTCTTTCACAGCAGACTATCTCTCATACGATACAGATTTTTCAAGCAAGAAAACAAGGGCCTAAGGAGGAAAGGTACACCTTAAGCTAACTAATCGTAGCTTTCCATTGCATGCAAACAACTTTGTCAAAGTGTGATATGATTATGGGGAGTCACTGACATATTTAATGTTGGAAGACAGATAGGGATTCCTTTTAGCACCCCACCTGTTTCAAATGTTACTCAATTATATTGAGGAATACCTTGGGAAATACATGGCTAACTCCCCAGCTGATAATCATTTTCTGACCCCTTGTCCTTTCTATGCAGATGACATAGTGCTGTTAATTGTGAGAAATGTGATTGTTGGTTGAGTGGGGTGTTATCCTTGCTCGAGCAACAGCTGCAATCCCTGTCAGGGTTAACCTCAAAAGTGACTAAACTTGCCGGTGCTTTACCCTCAGATAGGTTGCCACTAAAGCAGTCAGGCTTATATTTGAGGCAAAGAGTAGAGTATTCTTGTAGTACAAAAACAGTAATAAAGTGAAAACACTTAAAAATAGAGTAAACAAATTAGCGCCTAAAAGACCAAAGTGTCGCATGACACTAGGTTAAAGTAAAAAAATATGGCCAAAAGTGATGAGGTGTGAGTCAGAAACAAGAGGTGGATTGAGCACAATCAGTACCTACCTTTGAATTTGAAGAAAAATGTTCTGAGACGATAAAATTGAGTGGGGCAAGGCTGCAGGTGGTGTCCCAGGAAGTAACGTCATCAGCGGGGAGCTGCTGGACGAAGTCATGGTGAACATTGCTTTGTTCAGACTTTTTTCAGTCTCTTTTTTCAAAAGTTAAAGGCTCCACAAGGCTGAATACGTGTTTGGTTACTAAAACACTTAACAGGATTTGCTGCTGCAGAGAAGAATGTAGTAGGAGCTGCCGTGAAGTCAGGTGACTGGTGATGCACCTTAGGCAGATAAATGAGCAGTTTGGTCCTGGTCTACTCTAAGGTCTCAAAACAGTTTTTATCCCAATAAAAGCCAAAGTCCTACGATTTGGATTTTGGCTATCTGGGCACATTGAACACCACCGCCGAGGATCCAGGACAGAAGGGGCACTACTTGGGGGGGTAAGTGCTCACTCTGCTGGGTCCATTTGCAGGTTCAGGATGGTTGGAGCCTTTTCTGTCCATCAGGCTCTAAACAGGAAACCAGCTGTTAGACATTTGAGTTTATGCAGGGTCATCCCCAATCTTTTTGCCTCCTGCCTTCTATTTCTTCTGACCTGTTGCTGTTGGCTTTTGAACTCTGAGCACTTTACCACTGCGAATCAGTGCTAAAGTGCATATGCTCCCTGTGTAAATTGTATGATTGATTGGTTTATCCATGATTGGCATATTTAATTTATTAGTAAGTCCCTAGTGCAGTGAACTAGAGGTGCCCAGGGCCTATAGATCAAATGCTACTAGTGGGCCTGCAGCACTGGTTGAGCCACCCACTTAAGTAGCTCTGTAATCATGTCTCAGACCTGCCACTGCAGTGTCTGTGTGTGTGCAGTTTAATATGGGGACTAACCTTTAAATATGATTAAAGTGTAGATTCCCTTTGGGAGCAGATGGACATGTGGAGTTTGGGGTCTCTGAGCTCACAATTTAAAAATACATCTTTTGATCAAGTTGATTGTAAGATTGGGTGTTTGAAAATGCCACTTTTAGAAAGTGAGCATTTTCTTGCTTATACCATTTCTGTGACTCTTCCTGTTTGTGGATTCCCTGTCTGGGTCAGTTTGACAGTTGGGCTGGTTGCACCTATCACTAGACAGCGACACAAAGGGAGCTAGGGTGTAGTCTGCATTTCCCGATGAGCCATCTGTGCTAGGAGGGAGGAGAGGAGTGGTCACTCGCACCTGAAAGGGCTGTACCTGTCCTCACAGAATGCAGTCTCCAACCCCCTGGTCTGTGTCTGGGGCCTGGCCTGGGCAAGGCAGGATTTCATATTCAAGAGAGACTACCTTTGAAGTAGGCCTATTTCAAAGGGAAACATTGGTATAAGAATGGCACCCAAAGCCACAGGCTTTAGAACACTTCTGTAAACCAAGAGGAATCAGTGCCTGGAGAAGAGCTGAAGAGCTGAGGAAGAAGAGCTGCTCTGCCTGTGACTGTGCTTTGTGGAGCTGTTCTGCAGTTGCTGCTTCTGCCAGAGTAAGAGGGCAAAGACGACTTTGTGTGCCTTCCATCTTGTGAAGGTTTCCAAGGGCTTGATTTAGAGCTTGCCTCCTGTTGTTTGAAGTCTCAGGGACAGCAAAGACTTCTCTCTGCCAGCACCTGGAGCCACTGGAGAGACTCCTACTCTTCCAAGTGCATTCATTGATTTAGTGTATGTAAATTATGTAGCCAAGCAAATATTGTATCGTCCTGATGATGATCCCATATGATTATGGGATCAAAACGTCATCAGCCAAATCACTCTGACCCGCATGAATTTATAAAATTGCTCTTTTGGGTGCAGTAGTGTTTTGTTTTAAAAACAAATGTGACCTTTTGATTCTATGTCGTTTTTTATTGTCACAACCTTGTTATTTTGCCTTTTTGTTTCTGCTTTGGTGCACCCTGTAGTTGCATTGGTGCACCCTGTAAAGGTACATACCCCTACAATAACTTATTTTCCCATTTTCATACAAATGCACCACTGATTGTTTTGAATTTTCACTGTGCATTATTATTGTGCACTTAGGGCATTACTCTGTTATTAGTACGCTTGGGGACTTTTGTTCCTTATAACTTTTTAGAAGTGGCATTTTCAGGATTGTGACTTTAAAAAGACTTTACCATTAAGGCAGAATTTTAATTTTCTATTCTGTAGACATCAAATTTGAACTTTCTACCTGTTCCATACTGAAAGCTACCCCTTACTAAATATATTAAGGTAACTCAATGTTATCCAAAGGGAGACTTAGGCCTAGCAGTAGTGGAAAATAAATTAAAGGGTTTTTCACCACCAGGATATGTAACACCTAAAAGTACATGGACTGGTTAAAGGTTTAGCTTGCCAGGTCCAAATGGCAGTTTTAAACTGCACACACTGGCTGCACTGCCAGGCCTTACAAGGCTTCACAAGTGAGTGGTACAATCAGTGCTGCAGGCCCTGTAGCAATATTTAATTCACAGGACGTGGGCACATGTAATACTGCTTAACTAGGGACTTACAAGTAAACTAAATGTGTCAGTTAGGTAAGAGCCAATCCTACCATGTTTGAGGAAGGGAGAACGAGCACTCTAGCACTGGTCAGCAGAGGTAAAGTGCACAGAGTTCTATGGCCAACAAAAACAAATTCAGCAAAAATAGGGTTGGTGAAGGCAAAATGTTTGGAAGAAGACCACCATAAGGGTAACTCGTCTAACAGTTTACCATGGTGGACAAAGCAACCAGGGAAGCATTTCTGTCCTTCTGAGCTTTCAAGCTACATAAATAGTCTTTCCAGGGTCACCTGAACACTTCTTTTCACCAAAGGTCCTGCAATCCTTGCATCTCTACCTTCTCCAAGCATAAGAAAAGACACATATCAATTGGGTTCATGCACATATAATACATGCGATTCTGCAATACCTGTATAAAAACCTATCTCTAATGTCTCGATAACAGATGACTTGTGAAGCATCCAGTTGCCTCTTATATAGAAATGACATAGCCGCTCAATTGTAGTAATTTATTAAAGTTGAGATCTAACATCAGCAAGTCATGGAGCATTATAAAATAGCTACTTAAAGAACAAAAATGAAGCATTGCTTTTCTTCTGCTCTGTTCTTCTAGCAATACAGTAGCAACCAGTAAGGGAAGTATTAATGGCAACATGATTATGCCTGGGTAAATAAAGGAAGGAGTTAAATATATGAAGCAAATACATAGATAAAAGTAAAGATGTATGGAAAAAAAGAGGCAAATATACTAGGCAAAAATGCATGTTATTGCTAAACTTATTTCTTTTTTGTTAATTACGGAAAATTGTCTAATTCAGAGTGGTTTGATGTTTTTTCTTAATTTGGTAGGTCACGTTATACAATGTTCTGCTGATTCCCAGAAAATTACAGATCTTGTTTGTCAAAGCCACAATCAATAGGAACAGTCTGGGGCATTTTTACAAGAAACTGGTGCATCAGTGGGGATGCACCATTTTTCTTGGGTTGTCCCTGCCCCACCTAACAGCGCCATTGGTGCGCCGCATTTACAATACGCTGCACCATCGTGCATGTTAGGCCAATAGCATCAGCATTTTTTATGCTATTGTTGCGCTTTGCTCCACTATCGTCAAAAATGTTGATGCTAGTGCAGCAAACAGCAAGGAGGCTCACTGATTAAAATAGGTGCCTCACTTTAACGCCTTTGAGCAGGCATTAAAAATGATGTAAAAAATGGCACAGTGAAATCTTGTAGATTTTTCTGGGTCATATTTGTGGGCCTCCTAATGCCGGAAAGCTCCCCCTTGCATACATTATATCTGACGCATACAAAATGTGGTGCATGGGGTCGGAAAGTGGCGCAATGCATCCATTGCACCACTTTGTAAATACGGCCTGGTAAAAATTGCCTCCTTGAGCCACATTAGCGTAAAAAAATGACGCTAGTGTGGTACAAGGAGGCACTAGGGCCTTGTAAATCTGCTCCAGTCTGTTTATAGGAAGTTTATATTCAGTGATAGTTTCAGACTCTGCAGTCTGTTGACCTGTTATTTTGTGAGACTTCTTCCAAAATCTCTGTATCAGGAGTTGTAAAGTTTTGACCTTGGATGGAAAGGTGGGTGTTTGTATCTTGATATTTGCGGAATGTCAGATATATAAATCTCTTTTTAAAATTTTGAAAAACCCTGCATAGGAGCAAATTGATAACGCTGTTTACGAAGCACTAAAATGATGTATTCTTTCATCGATCTCTTCTTGCAATGCACTTTCCATGAGGCTTGTTTGTTTTTGGAAAGTATCGGAAAAAATGGACATTCGATCGAAGAGATTGGAGCGTCCTGTAAAATAACAAAGATAAATGTATAACACTTGCAATGACATAGGATGATAGAATCTCAGCGTGTATACAGCAACAGTAGATACACCAAAATAATGTACCACTATGCAGTCTTCAGCTCCTGTTGCTCATATTGAACTATGCGCAGAAACTCCATGTTTACAAAAATATGCTGATGAACTGTGCATTCATATCGAGGCATGGACTATGACTCTGCGTGAGGGTACTTGAAGAAATCCGATTTTAAGTTTTGGCAGCTTTCTTTTGTTGTCAGAAGAAGTTCCATTTTAATAAACGGACGCCAATGCGCCTGACGGAACACCTCATATTGCATTGTATCACAGTTAGTTTGCTGGCACCTAGAGTTTATGGAATCTCCAGCTCATGCTATTATGGGTGACTGTACATGTAAGGTACATGGGCACTGAAACTGCTCATTTATAGGTCAACCCCTCTGAATGTTAAGAATATAACTACATGATTATTTAAGACCAACAGTGAAAAGCTGCAAAAAAGCTATTATGACAAAAACATAATTTGATAGTCGTCCTGCTGAATGATCCCTAGCCAGACTTAAAGATAATTACCTGATGGCTGGAGAACCACTTGAGCAGCGCCACTGCTGACACTAATCCTTTACTGAGAAGTGTTTTGTTCTGAAGGAAAGTAGTGTTTATGATAGTATTGTGCCACTAAGGTAGATGTGGGAGGAATTTTTGCTTCCACAACTGGAAATGGAGGAATTTTATAATTAATAATGGGGAATTACTAATACATGCTGTGCTCTGCCGGCGGAATTAATCAGCACTGCGTAGATACCCTCTTCAATTAGAGAGTCTTGTCAACCTCTTACACTACACTTGAGTGAGAAAAAAAAGTTAGTCTGTGCCCGAGTCACTTTGAGCCACTGTGGAAACCTGAGGGCCAGAATGCAAGCCGCCACTCAAACTCGAAGAGACATGGTGAGTGCATAAATCTGCCTAGGTTTCTTTCCCATTATTGTTTGTACACTTGTGTGTGCTTTAATTGGTTGGTGGGCGTCCAGCCACTTGGGGGGGGGGGGCTGAGCAGAGGAAGGGGGCACGTGTGGCATGTGGTGGGAGCTGATGTCGGCAGCATATTGAGCCCAGGAGGATAAACAAAAGCAGCTGAGATGCAGGGGCTGTGCTGATGGCAAAGTTAGCAGATGTGAAGGCTCCCGCGGTGATGAGGGGAAGTGGAAGGGAGCAGAGCTGAACTGACTCAAACCCAGTGCTTTGCATGGCCCCGGCATATGCCCTTCTCAGGCTGCTGATGGCAGCTCCCCGCAAGTAAGGGCCGTGTTCGAGGAACAAGAGGCACGCGGCAGTGATTAGCCCCAGCTCTGCATTGGTATTTCTGAGACCTTCGTCCACATACTAGTCCCCTTAAACTATGCTTAGATCGATATATACCTCATGTACATTCCCCACATCTCCACCCTGAGCTTCTGGTTTTTGCTCCATCTTCCCTGCACCCCCATCTTTCTGTTCAATGCCACTGTCCCTCCCCATGTGTTGTAACTGTTCGTCTGCTGCCAGGATCATCTAACATGCAGAGCCTGTCGTGGAGCAGTGCATCCTTCTTCTGGAGTTAATGGTCGCAGGAGAGAGGCAGCAAGATAAAGGTGGAAAGCAGGTGGCAGAGCCATGCAGAGCGAGCTTGCCCAGCCTCTTTGTCAGTAATTAAATATAATGTGTACAGACATCATCTCAACAGCTCCCATGAGTCCAGCTGAAGAGACACATGCACAGTGGCACAACAAATGCTAATTATCACATCTGCATATTTAATATCAGGTTTATACTTGGCAAACCTGGCTACTTCACAGTAAAGGCTTTTTACTTCTGCATGACACTTTTTTTATGGGTGGGCAGTACTTCACAGAATCTCGCTGAGTTTTTATGTAACTCCGTGGAATTCTGCAGAGTAAAACACCACAAATGCCACCCACCACTACACTGGAGACACCACAGCACTTACCTGGTTAGGTCACATCGAACCTCACTATGTTATATTGAATGTGGGGGTGTTAGAAGGCAGAGTGGAGGCAGAGACGGTTGAGAGTCTCAGCATGCACATTAATGTGTTGTTTCAGAATTTATTACAATAAAGCTTTGAGAATACTACAAATGAGCATCATCATCTTTACAGACTTGGTGACAAGCATCCTGGTGCTGAGGACCTACAAGTCCTGTAAGTGTACAGAAATGGTGTGGGGGACCAGCACAGTGATGTTATCCGTCTGGCACAGTATGTGAAGCATATAAGATTTGTGATTACAGTGCATGAATTAAGCTCTGTCTAATCGAGTCATGTTTTGTGAGACAAGCATTGGTTAAGCAGTTCAACTTTTACCCTATTGTTTTTAACAAACATATACTTACTGTTAGACTTTGAGATGTAAAATTTGGATTGGTATTCTCACAAGCACTCTCTCAGGCACTGACTGTTCCATACATTTGAAGCAAGTGTCTGATTGTCTGTCACCTCCTTTGCAGTCATTAGCCAGTTCCTAACGTGTAGTATGTTTGTGCCAGGCAAAGACAGATGCATACTGGAACACAAGCATTGCAAGGCCAACACCAATTAAGGCCAATTAAGTGTAAGCAAATGAATTGCATTTTGTCTCTATATTCAGCGCCCTAGTGTTCTGAATCTAAATTGGTAGGATACATTGCTCGTGAAAGCCTTTAAGAGTTCAATGACTTTTCAATTGTGTGACGGTGCTGTGTGAATAAACACACCATCTGGAATAGAACTTTTGGCAATTTAATATTCACAAATAAGTACACAGTGAGATTTAGTACTGATAGTGGTCTTGTCCTAACAAACATACTGAGGGGCAAATTTATACTCTGTTTGCGCCGGAATTGCGTTGTTTTTTTTGACGCAATTCCGACGCAAAACTAACTCCATATTTATACTTTGGCGTTAGACCCGTCTAGCGCCAAAGTTCTCGGAGTTTGCGTCATTTTTTAGCGTGGACACCTACCTTGCGTTAATGATATGCAAGGTAGGCGTTCCCGTCTAAAAAACTGACTCCAAGGCATGTGCGTTGTATTTATACTCCCGGGCAAAAATGACGCCTGGGAGTGGGTGGGTCAAAAAAAATGACGTACAGGCGCCTTTGCGCCGTTTTTTAGCGCCTGGTCAGGGCAGGCGTTAAGGGACCTGTGGGCTCGGAAGCAGCCCAGAGGTGCCCTCCCATGCCCCCAGGGACACCCCCTGTCACCCTTGCCCACCCCAGGAGGACACCCAAGGATGGAGGGACCCACCCCTGGGACATTAAGGTAAGTTCAGGTAAGTTTTTTTTTTTTTTTTTTTTTGTGGCTTTGGGGGGCCTGATTTGTGCCCCCCTACATGCCACTATGCCCAATGACCATGCCCAGGGGACAGAAGTCCCCTGGGCATGGCCATTGGGCAAGGGGGCATGACTCCTGTCTTTGCTAAGACAGGAGTCATGTCAATGGGGGTTGGGAGTAAAAAAAAATGGCGCAAATCGGGTTGCGGCGCAAATTTTGCCTCAGCCTGACTTGCCCCATTTTTTGGCACCCATGCTCCATTTTCCCCTACGCTGGCGCTGCCTGGTGTACGTCATTTTTTTTAACGCACACCAGACAGCGCCGGCGGCTAACGCCGGCTAACGTCATTGAATAAATACGGTGCCTGCATGGCGCTTCAGAATGGCGTTAGCCGGAGCTACTTTTTTTGACGCAAAACTGCGTTAGCGCAGTTTTGTGTCAAAAAGTATAAATATGGCCCTGAGTGTATCATAGTATCGCAGTGGAAAACCAGCATGGCATCTGGAAATGGGTGGAATCAATCACCTCCACTGAAATTCTTACCTCCTACGGGGAGCCATTTTTGATGTGGAATGAGCAGAAAGAGTACTTTGAGAATTACATATCCACTTTTGAGGGTGAGGAAGATTTTACACCTAAAAAAACAAAATTACTGCTGTATTGTTTGGGACCGAAGTTAAAAGGCTTACAATCATGTACGGGAAAAATCCAGACCACAAGATCAGGATGACATATTTAAAATGCATTTGAATAATTAGACACGTACTTCAACCCTACTGTAGTTGTTGCTGTAGACCAATTCACAGTTTTTCATCGGAAACAGGGGAAAGATTACCCGATTTAATACTATGTAGCAGCACTTAAGAATTTAGGCTTAAAGTGTAGATTTGCTAATTTACATGGTAAATTCATCTAAAGACCATATAGCAATGCATGCGGTGAATCCTGGCATTCAGGACAATTTGTAGGCTAAAGGAGAAGCAACATTACAAGAGGCAGTAGAAATAGTAAAATAACTGAGCTGCTGAGCAGGAATGCAGAGGTGGTTACTTCTGAAAGGTAAGATAAACCTGAAGTTGACAAAGACAAAGGTGTTGTAGCCAAGGTTCACGATAAAAAAAATGACCAAAAGTGCGAAAGCCGCAGTGTATAAGAAAGATATAAACCAGAAAGAAAAAGAAGTTACTGGTCAAGACATATTCAAAGGGAGGTGTTACAGATGTGGAAACAAGGGACATTTGATGAATGACAAAATATGTCCAGAGCATAATCGAAAATCTTCAGGTTGTGGTCTTGTGTGTCATTTTTTCATAGTGTGCAGCAGAAAAAAGAGGCAAATCTCTGAACTAGCTTACATCTAGTTCTGATTCAGAGTCACATGGGACAGAATAAGGTGATATAATTATCTGTGTGTTGAATGTGTATGATGATGTTTTGAATGTGGGTACACAAAGGAAGAAGCCGCAATGTGAAATGTCAATCGAGGGGGCAGTTATGTTGATTGTAGCTTATTGCAGCTCATCAGATAGGAAAGTGAATCGGATGGAGAAATTTGCTCTAGTTTTTGGGAACATGTTGAATCCAGCTGATGTTTTTCTGAAAACTTTTACTGGAGATGGCCTTGATATGGTAGGTGTGAGAAAATTGCTTTTGAAATTTAAAGAAAGTACTGCAATGTGCAAGTTATATTGTCAGCTGCAGGACCTTCTCTGTGAGGATGGTCGATCAAGGATAGTTGGGTATCATCTTAGATCCAAATAATCCTAATTCAGTGTTGGCACTGCATCTAAGTGGAGTGTAGGAAAAAGAGATTTTAAAGTTGTACTCAGAAGTTTTTTCTGGAGTTATATGCAAGATGAAAGGTTTCCAACACAGTATTACCCTTAAACCAGGAGCTGTACTATGTGTGCATAAAGTTAGAAACATACCCCTAGCTTTGAGAGAGGAGGTTGATCGTGCGTTAGAGAAGTTGTGTGAAGCTGGAGTTGTAGGGAGTGTGGAGTAATTAGAATGGGTTTATCCATTGATAGTTGCAAGTAAGGCCAATGGCAAACTAAGATTATTCATAGACTTGAGAGAAGTGAAAAGGAACATCTTAATTACCAGTTTCCTCTGCAGAAAATAGGAGAAATGTTTTCTGTGACCAAAGGGATTGAGTGGGTCACAACAATCGACCTTATAGTAGCGTATCATTAGGTTCCTTTTCACCCACGGTGTAGAAATCTTACCACCTTTATTACCACATTTGGGTGTTTTAGATTTGTAATAGTACTGTTTGGATTGGCCGCAGCAGCCAAGATGTTACAGTAGATAACGACTGAACTGCTTAAAAGCATAACAAACGTGATGGTTTTTCTGGATGACATTTTGATTATGGAAAGATCAAAGAGTGAACATGATCAAACTGTCATAAAAGTAATGGAAATTTTGAAACATAAACGGGTTGACTGCAGAATTCAATAAATGTAAATTTGCTAGACAAAGGGGGTCAACAGGCTGGCGGTGCTCTCAAGGGGATTCTGACCGCGGCGGTTTGGCCGCGGTCAGAAAGGGAAAACCGGCGGTCTCCCGCCGGTTTTCCGCTGCCCTCAGGAATCCTCCATGGCGCTGCCCTCAGGAATCCTCCATGGCGGAGCAGCTTGGGGATTCCGACACCCCATACCGCCATCCTGTTCCTGGCGGTTCGCCCGTCAGGAACAGGATGGCGGTATGGGGTGTCGTGGGGCCCCTGGGGGCCCCTGAATTGCCCATGCCAATGGCATGGGCACTGCAGGGGCCCCCGTAAGTGGGCCCCACAAAGAATTTCAGTGTCTGCTTAGCAGACACTGAAATTCGCGACGGGTGCAACTGCACCCGTCGCACCTTCCCACTCCGCCGGCTCCATTCGGAGCCGGCTTCCTCGTGGGAAGGGGTTTCCCGCTGGGCTGGCGGGCGGCCTTCTGGCGGTCGCCCGCCAGCCCAGCCGGGAAAGCCAGAATGGCCTCCGCAGTCGGCCATATGGCGGTTCCCGCCAGGCAGGCGGCGACCACTGCCCGCCGGCCTCAGAATGAGGCCCAAAGTGTCAAATACTTAGTACATGAAGGGGCATATTTATACTCTATTTGCACCAAATTAGCGTGATTATTTTTAACTCTAATTCGGTGCAAAACTAACTCCATATTTATACTATGGTGCTAGACCCGTCTAGCACCAAATTTATAGAGTTAAAGTCATTTTTTGGAAGTGGAAACCTAACTTACCTTAATGAGATGCAAGGTAGGCGTTCCCGTGCAAAAATGACTCTATGGCCTTAACGTCACATTTATACTCCTGTACAAAAATGGTGCACAGGAGGGAGGTGGGGTCAAAAAATGGTGCAAAGCTTGCTTTGCCCTATTTTTTAACTCCTGGGTCTAGGCAGGCGTTAGTGGATCTGTGGGCCCACAGGTGTCCTCACCAGGCCCCAGGGGCACCCCACCCACAACAGAGGTACTGTGGAGGATGGGGACCCCATCTCAGGTAAGTACAGATAAACACAGGTACACAGGTAAGTATTGCATTTTATTTTTTAAAGTGCCATAGGTAGCCCTGTAATAGGCCCCCGTACATGGCACAGGGTGCAATGGCCATGCTCAGGGGAGCCGTGTCCCCTGTGCTGGTGACTGGGGTGGTGGGCATGACTCCTGCCTTTTCTAAGGCAGGAGTTATGTGGCATGGTAGGTTTAGCACCATAAAATGATGCTAATCTGTATAGAGTCATTTTTTTTTACTCTAACCTGCCTAAAGTCATTTTTTGGTGCTAAACCCCGTTCTTCTATACCGCCAGCCCCACCTGACTAAAGTTATTTTTTTTTACTCTAGCCTACCCTTTGCACCGGCTTGCACCATTTCATAATTAAGGTGCACGGCTGGTGCACAGAAATGGTCCAAGCCATTGCTACACCTTTTGGTGCAAAACTGCTTTAGTGCAGTTTTGCACCAAAAAGTATAAATAAAGGCCACAGAGGGAATTAAACCCAAGAAGGAATTATTGGAGGCCGTTAGAAACTCACCTGTACCAGGTAATAAGAATGATTAGGTGAAGCTTATTTGAAAATAATGGTGAGTTTCTCAAGGAAAACATATAACATTAGACAGCTCCTGAATAACAAAAACAAATTTAAATGGTCAACTGTACACCCAAGGTAGTTTGAAATGGTAATGCATGACATATGCACAGCTATACTCTTTCAGGGTTTCAATCCTACTCTGGAATGAGTAGTTACTACTAATGCAAGTGGTAAAGGCATAGGGGTGTGTAAGTGGGTCGGTAGCACCCTGGTTACCGACATCAACCATGGGCCGACTAACCAATGCCCCGGGGGCACTGATCAGCGAAGTGACACTGCCGAATCCTGTAGAAACCCAGATATCCGGGTTTCCATTGACATAAAGTAGGGGCTACAGACGCCCTGGTGTCGAAGGAAAAGACAGGAGACAGAGAGAGAGAGAGAGACTGGACGAACAACGCCAGGAAACGAAGAACGAAGAAGGAAACACAGTAGACCTAGACCCGACGTTGAGGGCAACAGAACACCATAAAGGAGCACTTTCCCGCCACGTCCCTGGAGGGATGTGGCTGTCGCAGGTACCCTGCCTCTGCAATCACTACAGTATACTCCTCGGGAGGGAGGAGAGAGTGGGCGGTGTGGGGAGAGAAAAGGGGACAGGCGCTTAAGATCAACCCGACATGGTTGATCCTATAAACGAAATCTAAGAGTATATATTTTTTTTCTCTTTTCGTTTGCTTTGTTATTATTTTCTTTGGCCTGTTTTACTAACGTGCACCAGGAGGACTGTGAACCCAACAGTCCTCCTGAACCAGCTTGCTTAATTTACTTAGGAGACAAAAAGGGACACTCCACGACTTGGTGACAATTTTGGGGCACCTATTAAGGGTTACCCTACCACTCCACCCATCACAGTTCACCTCCCCTCCTAACCTTCCTTTCTTTTCTTTTCTTCCCACTCCCAACTCTCGTCCCGCTGATCCTTTAGGTTCCACTCAGACGACGGAGTCCATACCATTGAAGAGAGACCTCCTAAAAGGGAAACAGAACAATAAATTAGAAGCCAAAGGAAAGGACCAGTAAGAAAATACAATAAAAGCCCAAAGGAAGAGACTGAGAACCATCAGAACATAGACTGAATAGAACGCATAAAGAAACAAAGGGTCTGAAAACATAAGAAAATAAAACCACAACAGTATTAAAGCAAGATTTAGGCCCTCATTACGACCTTGGTGAATGGCTGAAGCCGCCGGCCAAGATCGGACCACCGGGCGGCCACCAATGCAGCCGCACCCCGCCGCGGCCATTTGGAGATCCCCGCTGGGCCGGTGGGCGGAAACCTAGTTTCCGCCCTCCGGCCTAGCGGTGATCTCGGCCGCAACACAGGAGCACCTGTCGCACTTTTCACATAGTAGCATAGTAGCATAGCATAGCAGACAGTGAAAAGCTGCACGGTGCCCTGTCAGGGGGCCCCTGCACTGCCCATGCTAGTGGCATGGGCACTGCAGGGGCCCCCAGGGGGTTCAAACCGCCAGGAAAAGGCTGGCGGTAGGGGACTCGTAATCCCATGGGCAGCGGCGGATTAGCACTTCTGGGGCAATTGTGGCGGGAAACCGCCGGCCCCGGCGGTGCGACCGCGGCGCTTCCACCACGGTCGTAATGCCATGGGAAGCACCGCCAGCCTGTTGGCGGTGCTTCCTCCGAAACAGCCCTGGCGCTCTTGGACCATCAGCGTTGTAATGAGGGCCTTAGTCTCTTATAGTGTCCTTCACTCTTTTAATAATGCTATACCCGCACCTCCTACAGGGTGCTTCTTACCCAAATTGATAAATATGGAAAAGAGAGTAAACTGCAATAGATTGCTTAGAAATCAATAGTGCTAAAAGTTTACTTGTGGCCATGCTAGACAGGGGTAAATCCAAAGTTCCGGCTGACCGTGATGGAGGGCAGGCCAGCTACAGGTCCCACGTAGGGCCTGATGAAAAGTATCTTGGATGGAGGGCCTCATCAGCGTCGAGGTGGCGTCGCAAAGATGATGCATTGGTTCTGGTCTATGCAGTCTGGGGGATGTGTCATTGATGAGCCACGCAATCATCGAAGTGATGTTCTCAAGGTGTAGCATTGAACCCCTTTCAATGAAGGTGATACATTGTCATCAAGCCACGCAGCTGGTGATGCAAAGGCGATGCACAGGGGCTGGTGGTGATGCATTGGTCCTAAACCACGCAATCAGCAATGCAAAGCCCTCAGCCACAGCAGCAATGCTTTGGCATCAAGAGAGGATGCAGCAGTTCCAATTGGCAGAATGCCATTAATGCAGTGCTTTTTTCAGGAAAACAGGTGAGGAGTCCTCTTTCAAAGCTTAGGACAGGATTGGCAGCTATGATTGTAGATGCCAGAGCCTGAAAAGATCTCTGTAGTCTGAACATTGCACCATGAATGCCTGCGGGGAATGCATTTGTCTGCTGCAGTTGGGTTCCCAATCCCTGGATGGCATTCACAGTGGCTGTCTGACCCAGAGAGATACTCCTCAGGAGGTCAATAGCCTCCTTGCAGAGGGCAGCTGGGGTAGCAGTGGCTGTGGAGGAGGTGCCTGCAGCAAAGGAGACATCCAACTTCTTGGATGAGTGGGCATGGCCAACTGGGTGGAGAGCAATGGGGAAGGTGATGATAGAATTGGGAGTGGCGGACAAAGATGGTACAGGGTCCACCACCACTAGGGAAGGGCTAGGAGAGGAAGAATATGATGATGAAGAGGATGTTGCTCCTGTCTCCTTCATGGAACCCCCTTATCCTCCGGGCCACTGGGTCCCTCTGTGTCATTGGAGTCTTGACCCGAGGTCCCATGGCCAGATGCTTCCCCACTCGGCTGTGCCCTGTCTCATTTGCTTCTCTGGGCTGATGCTGCAAATACAAAGAGAAATATGGTCATCAAGTCCATGATCATACTTGAACAATAGCTCTGATTATCAAACTACTATGATGTAAAGCAGGCCTCAGCAACAAACTCCACCTAAGTTGCCCATACATGTGTCCTACCATATGCATGCATGCCAACTGAACTGTCAACAGTTGCCCACAGGAAAATCAGGATCTCAGACAACTACAATTGCTTGGCTGATGTTGTGCAATCACAGTAAGCATTGAACTAGTAGAAGACCTCATCACCCTTAAAGCTTTGCCTCATGGAGCATACCTCAGTTACCTGTTGTTATACAATAGTAGTCTAATGCAAAGTACATTCATGCAGATTCCATACAAGGTCATACATACATCTGTTTGTCACATACATAAAGATTCAACAATAAGAAATTATGCTCCAAAACCCTGTCATGTTGCTGACAATAGTACAATAGTCTGGAGAAGGTGACATGGAAATATCCAGGTCACACTGGAAGCCGTTCTACTATACACACTTCAACAAGTGATATTTTTCCCAATGGAGTCATGGAGGTAGTATTAATGTTGTTAATGCTGTTCATATGGGCCACACATGTGGCATGGAAATGGACACTGTAAACATCATTTGCAATATGTCAGGTAGATATGTCTCCAAACTCCATAACACAATGAATCAGCAAGCCCCAAGTAAATGACCACTAATGTTTGGCACCCCTTTCAATGACATACTCTGAGTGCATCAGTAGACATCATTAGTCTAATGAATGTTGGAGAGACAAGTACTTGTTGAAGGCCCTCAACATTTTGCCCATTTGGAAGCTATATCATCGTCTCAGATGGCTGTGGATGAATGCTTGTACCCAAACACATGTGATGTCAACATAACTGCAAGTCACTCCATGATATAGGCCAACAGTTACATTACAAACCTTACCCATTTCACGTGTCCTAGCACTTTTCTCCATGATTCTAGGTTAATGGCACATAAATGCGCACTGTGGCTAAAAGCTGTAGGCCTACCTGTCATGTCCTGCATTGCTACTTCATTTGTGCATGCCAAATGATATGCTACGTTGCGTGAGGGTAACAGTGAATAAACAATGGTGACACACTCCTCTATGTGGCACAAAATGAAATGTACCCCCTTTGTAAATGTATTATTTCACACACAGGTTGCAATTGCACATATATGTGAGGGAATGCAAACATCATCCCACCAACACAGGTAGACCATGCATGAAACAGTAGCTTGCAAATGTTTTGCTCAAGAGAAAGGGACGGATGCCGACATGTATGCACAAGGAATGTTGGCAACAGTGCTGGCACATAAATCATGTCAATGGACATTCCCCACTTAACAAGGGAAAGTATTGATCAGTAGCTACACCTAAAGAACAATGTATGCTCTGTCACATGTATGATGGCTATCTTCACCTTACAGACATCAGCCAGGCACCAGCACCCATCATACGCTAAAGTCAACTAGCCTCTGGGTGGCAGATGTGTGGTCTGTTGCATAGAATTCACAACCACTACAACAACAAACAGTAGTTGATTGATCACTGTATACAGCCATTTGTTGACTCTGGAGAGCAAGTTGTTTGTGGATTGTATACAGTTATGCCCTAGGTCTCTAGGCCAATAGGCAAGGCACATTAGTCTACAACACAGAATGTATCTACACAAACAATCACTCATCTACTGAGTTACACATGGTGGATCCCTAATCATCAGGGGGAGCTGTCAGAACCTATCACATTCACTTGACAGGCAGGAATATGCCCTGTGCTCACCCTCTTGTAGCTGCTGTGCTGTCATCGAACCCCCATCAAGGTTTGGGTAGGCCATCGCCAGAATGCAAGCCATGGGGGGGCATGGCCCAACAGGCAGGTATTGCCACTTGAAAATCATATTGGCCACATGCCAGGATCTGCTGGAGTACAGGGAGTGGGCATAGTGCACAGTTACATAGCCACAGTGACTCTCCCAAAGCCTAGACTAGGTACCATACTGGAAGGTTACTTGACAGGCCCTGGTCTCTGCAGGCATAGCATATAGAACCTATATACAGAACCTACATGACACTCTATTCCCAACACTTCCATGCATGACTTCCATGCATGGCAGTACATTATGTGGCCAACATCAATTTTGCCTGTGGTATGTGTGGCAAACTGAACGGCAGAGTGAGTCATGATATGCCTTCCACACAACAGTTTAGCAAGGTCAGATATGGTTTGAAAGATCTTTGCTCACATGATTCTCAAATGGCTCATACAACATGCAAACACAGCTCATGCTGTCATGCACATACATGTTGTGTAACATGAGGAAAGAGATGTCAGTGGATGACAGTAATGTCTCATGACCTAGTGATGTGCATTCAACACAAAGATAATCTAGGAAACCCAAAGACCACCACAACACAGTGTGACTGAACTCAACATGACACTGGCCACCAATACCTGCATATTGTCAGCCCCATTGATGTCACTCAGACTGCAACAAAAGGCACACAAGAAGTGCAACTGGCACACATGGGCACATTCTAATCTCTGAAGAGGGAAAGAGTGGTGAAGTACAGGGAAATTGTGCACATGAGGTACTTAATTCTCCTCTGGTGAGCCATAAAGCTGACTATACACAGGGTAGGACCTCTGTCAGAAGTCTCTCCAGCTCCTCTGTAGAGAATGCAGGGGGCCTTTAACCTGCTGGACTGGCATGATTGAACCTCAGAGGCGGCACACAGCCGCTGAAGTCATGGAGGTGGTGCTGGCAGCAGTGTCATGAGTCAAAGGAGTGAATCTGCAGAACTGGGCAGTCATGTCTGCCACGTACATGGGCGTCACCGGCTGACACAGCCATTAGCCTGCAACTGCCACAGGCAACACTGTTAGCCTATGGCTGTGTCCACGATGGTTGCAACCGCCTACTACCATGATGACTTCTGCCAGCGATCGCATGTGGTTACTAGTGTCCAGTGGAACAGGTCAGACATCTGCCATTTTGGTGGCCTGAAATGCTGTATTGGGCTTTATAAACTGTGTAACAGCTGCAAAAAAGGTTTTTGGACCTCACAAACATCCCTATCCTATCTTGTCACGTAGGTCCTACTACCCAAATACCAACGTAGTACGTAGCAGGACACAGATAGCATTTAATAGAGGAGCGCATTCTACCACCTCCAACAGTCATTTTGGCAATTGGGATATACAGTCACACTTCGAGGGGCAATAGTGTTGCACATCTTTGATTTTTGTCCATATCCATGTGGTGGACATGCGTTGAAATCCATGGGGGTCATATGTGACCCTTGTGTTATTTGCACCTGTGATGTTTACTGGATGCCATATCTATCCAGTCAGAAGTGTCACTTGATATCATTGACATGCATCATGTATGTTGCTGCTGACACACTGACTAGTCATGTCTTGTCATACCTAAGGAAAGGGAGGATGCAACACCCTCCTGCCTACTGTCCACTACCAGACCTTCAGACCATGGAGCAAAGACACATAATAATGTTTTACTGCCAGGATAGGCAAACAATAGTGGACTTATGTCGTCAGTTGGAGCCAGATCTGATGCCAGCTATTAGTTATCCAGCCAGCATACCACCTATTGTACAAGTCATGTCAGTATTGCACTTCCTAGCCACAGGACCCTTCCAACATACATTGGCCCTTTCTGCTGGTATGTCCCAACCTGTGTTCAGGCTGGTGTTGAGGGATGGCCTCTCAGCAATATTGAAACACCTTGACAGCTATATCCGGTTTCCCTGAAATGAGGATTTAGCCCATGTGTAGGCTGACTTTGACAGTTTTGCATGCATCCCACATGCAGTGTGGGCCATTGAGGGCACATATGTTGACTTGGTTCCACCACAGGCCAATGAACAAGTCGATCACAACAGAAAGATCTTACATTCCATCAACGTTCAAGTTGTCTGTTTGGTGGATCTCTACATTTCACATGTGGGTGCCTGTTATCTGGGATCAGCCCTTGATTCCTTCATAATGCACAAGAGCACCATATCCCAGCTGAAGTCACAACTATACTCAGGGCCTGGCTGGTTGGTATGTCCATCTGTCCTGATTGTGTGTGTACAATGCCACATGCTACAATCATGAAGTGAGTGACTCATTGTTGCACAAATGTCTCATTCCTTTACAGGAGACTCCGTATATCTAAACCATCCTTGGTTTTGGACGCCACTAAGGAATTCAACTATGCCAGGGGAAGTCTGCTTCATTGAGGCACAAGGAAGAAAACAACAGGTGGTGAAGCTGGCTTTTGGGCTCCTGAATGCCTGATTTACGTATCTGGACATGACTGGTGGAGCTCTCCTCTACTCACCTGGAAAAGTGTGTCGAAGTACTGTGGCATGCTGCATGTTTCACAATATCACCCTGCAGAGGAATATCCCATACATCCCAGAAGAGGAGGAGCTGCAGTACCACCAGGTGAGAATCCTGAAATGCTAAGTGAGGATGACAGTGGTGAAGAGGAAGGAGCTGACTTGCTGAAAGATCTCAGCAACAGTTAATTTTCCTGATTGTAAGTATGTCATGTGATGTCATGACTGTGACTGTACCATGAACTGTCATTGTGAGAATGTGTGAAGTTGAGTGTTTTAGGAACAAATAGGGAGCTGATACTCTGCAATATTCAGCACAAGGCTTCTTGAAGAGTTAGCTTTTGACATATCCCCACCTTGATGATGTTGCTTTGTTTGTCAGTTTCCTTGCAGTGTAATTACTTTTCCAGTTGTTTGCTATGTGGTTTGTGTAATAAGTATGATTTAAAGCCTATACTCCTTGTTTTGTATTAGTACTGGTACCTTCACCATGACATCCTCATGTTGGCATTTCAGAGATACAACATTAGCAGGTATCTGATTCTGTTCTGACATGCAAAAGTGGACATGGATTGTTCCAGATAATGTAGGTCACAGTTTTGGGGTGTATGAGACCTGGTGCAAGGCAGCTTTAACCATTTTTGGGTGAAAGGCCAGAAGTGCACATTGGACTTGTTTCGTGTGCTGTGTTGGGCTGATTGCATCATGTATGTCATCATGTGGGCATGAAATATGTAGTCATAGATTGCGACCAAGTCATTCACCCATCACATTGGCTAAACACTTTTCTTGTATGACCTGTATGTAGCTGTAGATGTGTTTCATCATTGAAGTCCACAGTGCCTGTGCCACAACACTGACATATGTTTGTGTCATACCACAAGTTGCATGGTCATTGGATTATGAAGGGCCTGTGATCAGGGACTGTTGTACTGCCATCTGTCTGTATCTTGGATCATGCAATGTTGGATTACTTTGGTGTGGTATGTGATAAGGCTCTAGGTAGTGACATCATCCACTTTAAAGTTTGCCTATTCTATGGTGAAATGTCTGACTAATCCCTTTCGTCTGTGGTCTGTGGGGCTGTACCTTGGAATATGTACTTTGACACAGTATGAGTCACACATTCTTTTTGTCAAAAACTCCATACATGTGGGCAGCATATGTGCTGTACATTGGAATAACATGTTTGGTGTCACCAGACACTGGTACCTATTTGTTTGTGTGTCATGGTTGTAATCCTGAGCAGGACACCGTGTAAGGTATGTCTTCATCATATGGTTCACATGGTCTTACATGTCTACATAGCAAAATGTTGAAATTAGGCAAGCAGACAATGAGTTTGTGATGGGTGAATTTATGACAATGCTGATGCAGAAAATAAATACAATTTGGACAGAAAAGAAGAAAAAAGGTATCAGTCCAAAGCCCAGAGTACTCTTCTCATTGGAATTGATAGGTAGTTGAGGAACAGTCAACAGAGTGAATATGTGGCAAACAAAGAAGTTGCTTTAGGAACTTTTCTCAGTCATCAATGACCCCTCCCTCTCCATGACACAACAAATCAATGCACTCCTTCTGCTTCCACACACTCCGCACTCTCAAAAATCATTCAAATGTATTCCCCAGAGACCAGGAAGACAGTCACCCATGTACTCATCAGCAGCAGACTTGACTACGGTAACGCCCTCTACGCCGGCACCACACTCAAACTCAAACGCAAACTCCAGAGAATCCAGCCGCACCCCTCGTCCTTGGCCTCCCCCGCCATAAACGAAACTCACCACACCTCAAATCTCTTCACTGGCTCCCCTTAGACAAGAGAATCACTTTCAAGATCCTCATCCACACACACAAATCCCTCCACAACACCTCAGCGAAGGTAGTGTTCTTTCTGCGTGTTCTTTTCTTCTTCTGTGTTCTTCTGCTCCTGCACTCCATTTCCTGCATGTTCTTTTCTTCTTCCGTGTTCTTCTGCTCCTGCACTCCACTTCCTGCGTGTTCTTTTCTTCTTCCGTGTTCTTCTGCTCCTGCACTCCATTTCCAGTGTGTTCTTTTCTTCTTCTGTGTTCTTCTGCTCCTGCACTCCATTTCCTTCGTGTTCTTTTCTTCTTCTGTGTTCTTCTGCTCCTGCACTCCATTTCCTTTGTGTTCTTTTCTTCTTCCGTGTTCTTCTGCTCCTGCACTCCATTTCCTGTGCGTTCTTTTCTTCTTCTGTGCTCTTTTCTTCTTTTGTGCTCTTTTCTTCTTCTGTGTTCTTCTCATCTTCTGTGTTCATCTCTTCTCCTGCTGACCTGTTCCTTCGTGTTCCGCTCCTCTTCCTCACCCCATTTTCTTCGTGTTCTTCTCTTCTTCTGTACACTTCTCTTCTTCTGTAGTCCATTTCTCTCCTGTTCCTCTCCTCTTCTGTGCTCTTTTCTTCTTCTGTACTCTTTGCTTCTCTTCTCTCTTCTGTGTTCTTTTCTTCTGTATTCCTCTCTTCTTCTGTAGTCCATCTTTTCCCTTCCTTCTCTCCTTTCCCTTCCCTTCTACCTGACCCCCCCGCCCCCTGACCTCTGCTTTCCCGCCGCCACCACCCGTTCGGCCCCGCCCCTGCTCCCATTCGTCGCCCCCCCTCCCGCATCCCGGCTCCAGCTGACCCCTCCTCCCCCCTCCCTCTTATGGCGGCCGCGCGCAGCAGGCGCGCTGCTGGTGTGCTGAAGGCGCGCCAAATGCAAGCCCGTCTGCACCCGTCCGCGCCTGGACCGCGCCCAGCGCCATGACCCCCGGCCCCCAGCACTCCCAAACCCGCAGCACCGCTACGACCCCACATCCCTCCATGCCCTCAACCCAGGACGCTCCAGAACCTGCTTCCAAGCCAACCCGAAACGCACCCATGGACCCTTCGCATGCCTTACCTGCAAACACACCTTCCACCGCGACTGCACCCTGCCCACCAGCCCACGCACCAATAACCACCTCAAATGCATCCTCATCAATGCACGCTCCGTCCACAAGCACGCCATTGAACTATGGGACCTCTTGGACTCCACCGCACCGGACATCGCCTTCATCACTGAGACCTGGATGAACGCCTCCTCGGCCCCCGACATTGCCATAGCCATCCCCGACGGCTACAAGATCGCCAGGAAAGACCGCACCAACCAAGTCGGAGGAGGAATAGCCATCATATTCAAGGACTCCATAAACGTCACCACTTCCACCGAAGACACCCCCCTCGCCGCCGAACACATGCACTTCAAGATCCACACCGACCCCAGGACCACCCTCAGAGGAACTCTTATCTACAGACCCCCTGGACCACACGCCCTCTTCAGCGAATCCATTGCAGACTTCATCTCCCCGCACCCCCTAGCCTCGCCGGACTACATCCTCCTTGGAGACCTCAACTTCCACTTGGAGCTGAACAAAGACACCAACACCACCACCCTGCTCGACAACCTCGACAACCTCGGTCTCAAGCAACTGGTGAACACCCCCACCCACATCGCCGGACACACGCTCGACCCCACCTTCTCCGCCAGCAACCACGTATCCTTCAGCCACTCCTCCGTAATACACTGGACCGACCACAGATGTGTCCACTTCACCTTCAGACGCAAGACTCTCCATCTCCGCACACAACCCATCCCACGCAGACATTGGAACAAAAGCTCCACAGAACAGCTACTCTCCACTCTCAGCCACAACCAACCTACCATCTCCACCGACACCAACAACGCAGCCTTCAGCCTCACACAATGGATCACCAACTGCGCCGACAACCTCGCCCCCCTCAGAAGCCTCCCAAGACAGACCATCGCCAGGAAACCTCAATGGTTCACAGACACCCTCAAGGAATCCCCAAAAACCTGCCGTACCCTCGAGAAAGCCTGGCGCAAAGACCACACCGCAGAAAACATGTCTGCCCTCAAAAACGCTACCCACGAACACCATCAGCTGATCCGTGCCACCAAAAGAACATCCTTCAAAGACAGACTGGACAAGAACACTCACAACAGCAGAGAACTCTTCAACATCGTCAAAGAGCTCTCCAATCCCAACGCCAACTCCAACTCCATCACGGCCCTCACAAGATCTCTGCAACTCCCTCGCTACCTTCTTCCATCGAAAGATCACCGACCTACACAACAGCTTCGGTCCTCAGACCCAGCCAACCACCACAGAACCCACAGCTCCAGCCATCACCCTCAACGCCTGGACACACATCAGCGCGGAAGAGACCAAAACCACCATGAACACCATCCACTCCGGTGCCCCCTCGGACCCCTGGCCCCACTTCATCTTCAACAAATCCGACAACATCATCGCCCCCCATCTCCAGACCATCATCAACAGCTCGTTTGCATCTGCCACCTTCCCCGAGAGCTGGAAACATGCGGAAGTCAACGCTCTCCTGAAGAAACCTACGGCGGACCCCAGCGACCTGAAGAACTTCCGCCCCATCTCGCTCCTCCCCTTCCCTGCCAAAGTCATCGAGAAGACCGCCAACAAGCAACTGACCAAATTCCTCGAAGACAACAACCTACTCGACCCCTCCCAGTCCGGATTCCATCCAACCACAGCACAGAAACCGCCCTCATCGCAGTCACCGACGACATCAGAACCCTGATGGACAACGGAGAAACAGCCGCCCTCATCCTCCTCGACCTCTTGGCTGCCTTCGACACCATCTGCCACCGAACCCTAATATCCCGCCTCCGCTCCACCGGTATCCAAGGACAGGCCCTGGAATGGATCACCTCTTTCCTCTCTAACCGCTCCCAAAGAGTCTACCTCCCGCCGTTCCACTCGGACCCCACCGAGATCATCTGCGGCGTCCCAAAAGGCTCATCGCTCAGCCCGACTCTCTTCAATGTCTACATGAGCCCCCTAGCCGACATCGCTCGCAAACACAATATCAACATCATCTCCTACGCCGACGACACCCAGCTGATACTTTCCCTCACCAAGGACCCTACCATCGGCAATACCAACCTGCAGGATGGAATGAAAGACGTCGCAGAATGGATGAAACTCAGCCGTCTTAAACTGAACTCAGACAAAACACAAGTCCTCATCCTCGGAAACACCCCGTCCGCCTGGGACAACTCTTGGTGGCCCACGGCCCTAGGCACCGCACCAACCCCCTCAGACAACACACTCAACCTCGGATTCATCCTGGACCCGCTTCTCACCATGACCAAACAAGTCAACTCTGTATCGTCCTCCTGCTTCCTCACTCTCCGCATGCTCCGTAAGATCTTCCGCTGGATCCCCGCCGACACCAGAAAAACTGTGACCCACGCCCTCGTCACAAGCCGCCTGGACTACGGAAACACCCTACACGTAGGAACCACCGCTAAACTCCAGAAACGTCTTCAGCGAAAACAAAACGCCTCCGCTCGCCTCGTCCTCGACAAACCCCGCAACAGCCACATCTCCGCCCACCTGAGACACCTGCACTGGCTACCCGTCAACAAAAGGTTCACCTTCAGACTCCTCACCCACGCACACAAAGCCCTCCACAACAAGGGACCCGAATACCTCAACCGTCGCCTCAGTTTCTACACGCCCACCTGTTAACTTTGTTCCGCCAACCTTGCACTCGCCGCTGTCCCTCGCATCTGCCACACAACAGCGGGTGGGAAATCCTTCTCCTACCTGGCAGCCAAGACATGGAACTCCCTCCCGCCAACCTCAGGACCACCCAGGACCACCTCGCATTCCGGAGGCAGCTCAAAACCTGGCTCTTCGAGCAGCAGTAACCCCCTCCCCTAGCGCCTTGAGACCCTCACGGGTGAGTAGCACGCTTTATAAATATTATTGATTGATTGATTGATTGATTGAACTTACACACTCCTACCCGCAACCTCCGATCAGCCGACATCGCACTAGCTACAGTCCCCCGCATCCATCGAACCGCCACAGGAGGCAGGGCCTTCTCCTACCTCGCCCCGCAAAACCTGGAACTCCCTCCCCACCAACCTGCGCAAAACCAAAGACCTCCTACTCTTCAGAAAAAACCTCAAGACATGGCTTTTCGAACAGTAACCCCCCCTTACCTCCCCCCACTAGCGCCTTGAGGCCATCACAGGGGAGTATCACGCTCTATAAATTTTTTTGATTGATTGATTGAATGAATTTACAAATCCCCCCTCTGAAGCCACCATCTACAACTTCCTTACGGAAAACCAACTCAGCACCAGAACCTACGACTGATCCAACCCTCAGAATCCACCTAGACCATCCACAGCTGGTACACGCTCACCACGGAGGAAACAGAAAACATCATGAACAGCACCACTCCGGAGCCCCCATGGACCCTTTCCCGTACCGTACCACATCTGTATCAGAGCCAGCACATCCATTGCCCCAGAGCTCCGGAATACGATAACATGCTCCATCAACACTGGCACTTTCCTCGAGGACTGGAAACCTATGCCCCCTCCTGAAGAAACCCTCAGCCGACCCATCAGAACCAAAGAACTTCTGGCCCATCTCGCTGCTACCCTACCCAGCCAAAGTACTGGAGAAAGCCATCAACACACTACTATGAAATTTCATTGAGGTCAACAACTCCCTGGACAGCTCCCGGTCCGGGTTCTGCAGCAACTACAGCACGGAGACAGGCCTTCTTGCAGCCACCGATGACATCTGATCACTTCTAAACCATGGCCACACTGCAGCACTCATACTCCTTCAACTTCGACACGTGTCCCACAGCACACTGTGCACCAGACTCTACAACGTAGGAATCAGTGGAACAGTCTTGAAATGGATCCACTCCTTCCTCTCCAGAAAGACTCAGAGGGTCAGGCTCCCTCCCCACACATCTAAAACCACAGGAGTCAGCTGCGGAGTTCCCCAAGGATCCTCTCTAAGTCCATCTCTTTTCAAGATATACATGACCCCACTCGCAGCCATCACCAGAAGCCACGGAATGAACATTGTGTCATTCGCAGATGACACATAACTCATCATTTCCCTCACCGAAACCCGGACACGGGCAAAAGGAATTTTCACTCGGGATCAGAAGCCGGCACCACCTGGATGAGAGAAAGCTTCCTCAAGCTCATTTCTGACAAGACAGAGCTCATCATCTTCGGAAACACCACCTCAGCATGGGACGACTCCAGGTGGCCCACATCTCTCAGCACCCCACCTACACCGACTGAGCACACCCGCAACCTAGGCATCATCCTCGACTCCTTCTTATCTATGACCCGACAGGTAAACTCAGTAACCTCCTCCGGCTGGCACACCCTCCGCCAACTCCAGAAAGTTTTCAAATGGATCCCGCCATACTGCCGCAGGACAGTCACCCACACCTTGGTCACAAGCAAGCTCAGCTATGGCAATGCTTTCTATGCCCGCACCACAAAGAGAAACATTAAAAATCTGCAACTCATCTAGAATGCTGCCCCCAGACTTGTCCTTAATCTCCCATGCCAAGAACATATCTCCCATCACCTGAGGACCCTCCACTGGTTTCCGACAGAAAAATAAATCACCTTTAAGCTACTCACCCACACATACAAAGCTATAAACAGCATCGGACCAGCATACTTGAACCACTGGGTCTCCTTCCACCCCCCCGCCAGATCCCTCCTCTCCATTAAACTGGCTCTGGCCACTATCCCTTGCATTAAAAAAAACACTGCTGGAGGACAATCCTTCACCTACATTTTAGCAAAGAGCTGGAACAACCTGCCTATAGACCTCAGACAAAGCCCATCGCTCACCATCTTCAGGAAGAACCTAAAGACATGGCTCTTCAGATGAGGTTATGCCCTTTCCCAACCCCGTACCGCCAGCCAACACTCATAGGTGAATAGCTGCACTTTACATGAACTGATTGATTGATTGATTAATTGAAGAGGTTACTTGCTGGCAGTGGGGGTGTCTTGCCATCCACACCTCCTGGATTCTTTGCTGGATGCCACTGCTTGCATTGGAAGGGAATCTGCTGCTACAGAGGCAGGGGTGTCTTCTACTGACAGGGCCTCCCTTCCACTAGCTGGTACTGATGTAGTAGCACCTGGTGCTGATGAGCCAAACAAAGGGGAAGATTTGTTCTGAAAAGTCCTGCTCAAGACTGTGTGTATGTCCCTCTTCACTCCTGTTAGGGAGGCCATGTTGTTATTCTGGGCCTCCATCTTATGTCCCTCTGCATGTCCCTCTGTAGCTGCTTGATTTCCCAGAGTTCGGTTAAGAACAGACTTGACCCATCATGCCTTGGGACTCCCAATAGACCCCAAAGACGTGGCTGATGGTGTCCTGGCCAGAAGCATCTCCAGTGGCCTCAACCTGCTAGCCCACCGCATCCTTCCCATGCACCCTACCACCATGGCGCTGGCATCCTGCCACACGGTGCCCTCTCCCACTGGTTCCTGGACCCTCATTGTTTAAAGTGTTGGGCTGCAACTCAGGATCCAGGACTGGGAGATACAAGATGGTAGACACTGTGCTGGGAATGCAAGTTGGGAGGTGAATGGTTGCCTTTGATGTTAGGGCAACCGGGATGGGAGGTGTTGATGTGGCCACAGTAAGACTTAATGTTGGTTTCTGACCAGGTTGCCCAGATGGGCCGGAACCATCTTCGACATCCAGACATCCAGAAGTGCCTTCATCACTGAGAGCTTCACCTGGGGTGATAGTGGCAGTCTCTTCTGAGGCCTCTGTTTCCCCAGTGGCAGCTCGACATGTTGATGTGAAAGATACAATGTTACTGGTTGTATTATGACATCTACCTCCAAGCATAGAACTTGTGCATAGTTAATTTACAGCTAATCCTGTTGTGTCAAGTACCCATGGAATTGGTTATATTGACCTGACATTTGTGAAACATGCCAATTCCATTTAAGTCAAGCAGCTGCTGAAATGTGCAGATCATTAGCACTTGGGAGGGTGGCCTGAGAATGGCACCTTGCCATCAGTGGAGGCAACACTGTGGCTATACAAGATGTTTTTGGCCATTTTGAGGCTTAGTTCATTGAGATGCAGGCAGACCCAGGAGTTTGTTGTATATGTGACTGGAGTCATCATGTGGTCAGTACAGTGTGAATGTGTCTGCTGCCAATACTGTTTTGGTTATGCATCTTGAGGCCTTTAGGGTCACTGTTTTCCACAATTCGTAAGCTGCCCTTTCTGCCCTCAATAGTTTCATTTTGGGTTAGCAGGTCAAGATGGAGCTAGGTAGTCAGATACATCTCAGAGTTGAGCGTTACGGAAACAGTGTCTCCTGGGAGTTGCAGTCATGCCACACTATCTATACTACATACACTTGACAAATGTTCTCCTCCCAGGTGAGTAATCTTCAAATGAGAGTTCACAAATAGATGGATTTAGGTAAGTGAACACTGGTTTTGTAGTTGGAGTTTGAGACACAGGGCCTATTGGGCTTTGCATTCCGGTCACTCCCTCTACTTCCCACCACCATACAAATGTTATCCTCCCAGGTGAGTACATTTCAATTGAGAGTTAAGACACAAGGTTATTTGGGACTGTGAACACTGGCCTTGTGTTTGGAGTTAGAGAGACAGAGCCTCCTGGCCTTAGCGGTCCTGTTACTCCCTCTACTTCATATACTTGATAAATGTGATCCTCCTAGGTGAGCACACATTATTTGTGTGTTTCCAAAGAAGGGTATTTTGAGAAGTGATCACTGGACTGGTTGGAGTTACAGTAACAGAGCCTCCTGGAAGTTGCAGCCATGTAACTCGCTGTACTACACACACTTTACAAATATTATCGTCCCAGGTGTGTATATTTCAATTGAGATTTAAGACACGGGGGTCTTTGGACAAGAGAACACTGGGCTGGTGCTTGGAGCTACAGAAAAAGGGCCTACTGGGTGTTGCAGTCATGTCACTCACTCTAGTACACA
Organism: Pleurodeles waltl; assembly: GCF_031143425.1. Lineage (NCBI taxonomy): Eukaryota > Metazoa > Chordata > Amphibia > Caudata > Salamandridae > Pleurodeles > Pleurodeles waltl. The sequence goes on along the minus strand of NC_090440.1, from coordinate 1,487,117,463 downwards.
CACTATACAAATATCCATCTAGGTGAGTACACTTCATTTGTGAGTAACCAAACAGGAGACTTTGGAGAAGAGGACATTGAGCTGGTGAGTGAAGTAACAATGATAGACCCTCCTGGCCTTAGCAGTCATGTCACTCCCTCTACTACATACACTATATGAATGGTATCCTCCTAGCTGAGTTAACTTACAATGAGAGTTGCCAAAAAGGCGTCTTTTAATGAATGAACAGTGCTCGGTGTTTTGAGTTGCTGATACAGTGCCTCCCATGAGTTGCAGTCAGGTTGGTCCATCTAGTACACACACTTTTCCAATGTTATCCCCCCCGGTGAGTATAATTAATTTGGGAGTTTACACACTGGGCTATACGGGCAGGTGGCCACTGTGCTGGTTTTTGGAGTGGCAGTAACTGAGCCTCCTGGGAGTTCCTGTCATGTACCTCTCTGTACTACACACACTATACTAATGGTATCCTCCCAGGTGAGTACACTTCAATTGAGAGTTACAAACAATGGTATTTGGACAAGAAAATACAGGGCTGGTGGTTAGTTTTACAGACACAGGACCTTCCTGGCCTTAGTAGTCATGCCACTCCACCTACTTTCCACATTTGACAAATAGTATCCCCCCAGCTGAGTAAACTTACATTCTGAGTTGCCCACAGAGGTCTTTAGACACTGTTATGGTGTTTGGTGATGGTGAAGCAGTGCCTCCTGTGTGTTGTAGTTAGGTCAGTCTCTCTAGTATACACGTTATGCAAATCTTACCCCCCCAGGTGAGTATACTTCATTTGTGAGTTGATAAACAGGAGTATATGGACAAGTGGCCTTTGTGCTGGTGTTTGAAGCTACAGATACAGGGCCTACTGAGAGTTGGAGTCAATTCAGTCCCAGTACTCCAAGCACTATACACATTTTACCCCTCCAGGTGAGTTCACTTCATGTGTGACTTACCAAGCAGGAGTCTTTGGAAAAGAGGACACTGGACTGGTTGTTGAAGTGACAGTAACAGAGCCTCCTGGGGGTTGCAGTCATGTAACTCCCTGTACTGCACACACTATACAAATGGTATCCTCCCAGGTGAGTACTCTTCAATTGACAGTTAAGACACAGGAGACCTTGGACAGGAGAACACTGGGCTGGCAGTCGAAGTTATGTATACAGGGCTTTCTAGAGTTGCAGTCAGGTCACTCCCTCTACTTCCCAACACTTGACAATTTGTATACTCCCAGGTAAGTGAAGAGCAGTGAAGAGATTACAAACAGGTGGATTTGGTCAAATGAACCCTGTGCTGGTGTTTGGAGTTACAAACAGCAGGCCTGCTGGGAGTTACAGTCATATCACTCTCTCTTGTGTACACAATATACAAATAGTATCCTCCCAGGTACTACACTTCAATTGAGAGTTATCAAACAATAGCATTTGGACACAAGCATAATGAGCTGGTGGTTGGTTTTAAATACATAGGGCCTTCCTGGCCTTGGTAGTCATGTCACTCCCTCTACTTCCCACATTTGACACATTATATCCTCCCAGCTAAGTAAACCTACATTATGAGTTGCCAAACAGAGGTCTTTAGACAAGTAAACACTATTCTGGTGTTTGGAGTTGCTAAAACAGTGGCTCCTTTGCATTGTAGTCAGGTCACTCTCTGTACTATACACACTTGACCAATGTTCTGTGAGTGCATTTCAATTGAAAATTCACTAACATATGTATTGTAGCATTTGACCACTGTGCTAGTGTTTGTAGTTACAGGAATAGTGCCTCCTAGGAGTTGTAGTCATGTCAGTGCCTGTACTGCACACAGTTCACAAATGTTATCCCCCAAGATGTGTACCCTTAAACTGATAGGTAGCAAACAGGGATATTTGGAGAAGTGACCACTGGCCTTGTGTTTGGAATTATAAAACAGTGCCTGCTAGGAGTCATGTCAGTCCCCGTCCTACACACATTATACAAATGTCATCTTCCAAAGTGAGTACACTTCAATTGTGAGTTGCCACGTGGAGGTCTATGAACAGGTGAACACTGGGCTGGTGAGTGGAATAACTGGCAATTAGGCAAAAGGTGAGCTATGAACATGCATCACCTAGCATATTGGTAACATTTTTAGAGTTGTGACTTATCAGACTCCACTCCCCAGGAATTCCTGTTAAGCCCTCAGGTCGCAGGCTGGCCAAAAACTTGTCCTCCTAGAGTAAGAGATGTACTGGGACACTGGGGCACTGGGAGGGCCACCACCAGTCTTTTTGGCCTGCTGCTGGGGCCTGGAGGCCAGGGAACGGACCTTGACCCTGAGGTTGTTCCACCTCTTCCTAATGTCCTCCTCTGAGCGCAGGGTGGTACTTTCAGCATTCAGTTTGTTGACCATCCTGTCCCACATTTCCATTTTCCTACTGAGAGGAGTGTGCTGGACTTGTGCTCGAAAGCATTGTGGCTTTACTTTTATGATTTCATCTACTATAACTCTTAACTCATCTTCCTAAAAATGAGAATTTTTGGAATGTGACATGGTGGGAAAAAAAAGTGTGTCAGAGACTTACTTAACAAGAGAAGTACAATAGGTGTGAATGGACAAAAAGTGTGTGCACCGTATTAAATGGGATGGTGAAAAAAGGGGTGCCTAATCTATGTACTCTACAAAAATAAGGTGCTCGGTCTTCATTATCTTGCAGTGTAAATGCAAAGGTCTGTGGTTAGTGAAGGGGCGTGTTTTTTTGGGTCCTTTACAGGTGTGTCCAGTGTGGCAATGTGTCAGCTGTGTTGTTTTTAAATTCATCCAATGTGCTGTTTTGTATTACTTTGGTGACCACAGGCTGCTGTGGTTTGCACTGCCATTGGCTGACCCCCATCGGGGTTGGCTACAATGACTGTGTGTATTTAATAAGATCAGTGGTTGGTCGTGGTGCTGTCTGCACTGGAGGTCAGACTGCCTTTATCCAGGCCTCCAATCTGCTGTGGGTCTGCCTTTTTTGGTTGGCGGTCATCAGCCCTGCCTATATAACTTGTAGTAGGGCGGTCTGGAAACAGTCAACATGGCGGTCCTTTTACTCCCACCAACATGGCTGTTTGGCGGTCTGCCCACCAAACTCTTGATGAGGCCCTTAGACAAGAATTGTCAGTGGATGGTGGTAAAGTAATGAGTAGTGGATAGATTGTATCTCCTGAAGTATTGAGAGCCATATCGCTTGATTTGTGTCATGAAGGGCGTTTGAGCATTACTAAAACAAAGAACTGTATGAGGCACTTATACTGGTAGCCAGGCATGAGTTTGGCCACTGAGGAGAAAGTTAGGAATTCGGTGCTGTGTGAAAATTCAGACAATGCCCAAGTCATATGAACACTACCTTTGTGTCTCACCTGCAGACCAGATATGCTGTAGGAGACAATCATTGTGGATATTGCAGGTCTGATTTTGGATGGAGTAGAACAAAACTGTTTTCTCGTAGCCATGGATCACTTCTTGAAATGGCCTGAGGTTGAAATTTTTGTGTGTGCTGATTCCAAGGCTGTTGTCCAATTTCTGAATAGAATATTTTTTAAGAAAGGATTAACCAAGTGTATTACTACTGACAATGGTTTACAATTTGTATCAGAGGTTTCTCAGAAGTTTCTAAAGCAGAACAGTATAAAACATAACACTAAATCTATCATCCAGCCAGCAATGGTGCCATTGAGAGGTTTAACCGAGTTATAAAAGGTGGAAACCAAGTGGCAAAGAACAATAATATGGAGTGGAAGGTTAAATTATTCCACATGATTTGGGCATTTAGAATTAGACCTTGTGCCGCAACTGGGCATAGTTCATTTGAGCTTAGGCGAGGGAGAATAGCATGTTTTAAAGACAGCACAAGTTGGATGGCTAATGCAAAAAGGGTACAGACTGCCTACAAAGAACATTATGATAGTAAACATAGTTGCAAGATAGCACTTTTGCAAGTTGGAGAGTGAAAAGAGCTTTAGTTTTAAGGAGTGGTCAAACTAGGTTTTCTAAACCAGTCGAGGTTATGAAGATGTTTTGTAATTCTGCATTTTTAAGCAATGGAAAAGTGAAGCATCTTAGTTCATTGGCACTGTGCAACAAGGATAAAGTATCAGTTCAAAACAGAGAGGTGGGTGGAAGAAAATTGGACTGAATGGTGGATGAGGAAGTAGTGCCCATGGAAATGGTTCCCGGGAGGATGGTTCAAGGTGCCGACAATGAATCAGAACAGGAACACATTTCTGATCATAGTTTAGAACTAGGCAGGGTAGAGACTAGCCCACACAATTCAGTGGACAAAAGAATGGGAAAGTTTGGTAGATTTCTACATAAAACATCAAGGTTAAACAATTTTGTTTGTGAAGAACTGTGTAATGGAAGAAATATCATGAAGCTATTTATCATAAAGCAGTATTGTTATTATGTGATGAGTTATGTTCATCAATTTTATTACTTGTATAGTAGGTACATTTTTTAAATTTTCATTTTATTTTTTATGTTGTAAACGGGGAAGATATGTAATGTTTATTATAGTATTGTGCCACGTAGGACACTGTAGAACTTACCTGGTTAGAACTCATAGAACCTAACTATGTAATATAGAATGTGGGGTATTCAGAGGCTGGGGAAGGCAGAGACGATTGTGAGTCTCAGTGTGCACATTAATGTGTTGTACCAGGATTTATTACAATAAAGTTTTAAAGATACTACAAAGGTACAAAGGTGAAGAGGCATATTTACAAAGCATTCCCAAAGTTGGAGTTTGCTTTTGAAGCACCAATTGACAATGGCCCAAATACACAGAGTATTTTAAACCTGTGTGTAGGCCATTGATTGATTTCACTAATAGCGTCCCTTATTTCTTGTATGGTGCCAAGGGTAAGGAAAAAAAGTGTGGCTTGCTTTGGCTCACCCTGAATGTTGTAAGGTAACTTTCACTATGACTAAGCACTCATATGTTGAATGGACTGCAAAATCGAGCATTTCTGCCAGCAGAGCTGACTGAGGCTTCATCTTTAGAAACTAGCAACCTGAAGATGTTGGTAGAATGATGCATTAACCCTTCGATCATAGATCCACCATTTTACCATATGCTTTCATGTCATAATGTCAACTATAAAAATATTGTAATACTAATTATTGCCAAAAAAGGCTGTGGACATTTATATTGACATGAAAGGGGGTCATTACGAGTGTGGCGGTCTATAGACCGCCACACTCGTGGTAGCGGTATGGACTGTCACCAATGCGGCAGTCCGACTGCCACATTAAAACCCTGGCTGTTGGACAGCCGAGGAAGTGCCAGCTCTGCCAGGATCTTGAATCCCAGCAGTCTGGAGGTGGTGGAGATCCTAATTTGCCAGGGAAGTGCTGCAAGCAGCTTTGCGTTGGAGATTACGACCTTGTTCTCCACGAGCCCTCTTATGGTGGTGAAACTGTCGTGAAAAGGCTGGAGGAAAACAGGTGCGGGGGCCATTGGGGGCCGTGCCAATGGCATGGGCAGTGCAAGGACCCCCCAGCCCAGCACCATCGCAATGTTCACTGTCTGATTTGCAGGAAGTGAACATTACAAGGATGCTGGTGCACCCTGCAGGCTACAGCACTGCAGCTGTCTCAATATTGAGCCGGTGACAATGCTGTAGCCTGTTTACCACGAGGCTAGCGGGCAGAAACCAAGGTTTCCACCCGCCAGCTTAGTGGCAAACTCTTGATGGGGCTGGCCGGGACGTAGCCTTTGTGGCGGCAACCTTCCCCTAGGAAGTTCAGAGGATAGTGAAAACCGCCCTCCTAACTTGTAATGACCCCTTAATTATCTACTTTTGAACGCACAAAAATATCCACTATAAAAGTATAGTGGACCAAAATATTAGCATTACATAGGCAAGTGTATAGAATTAAAAAAGTGAACATACTATAAACTCTAAACCAAATACATTACAAACACTACAGATAACATATAAGCACATTTCATAACATAAAAAATAAAATAAATATATACTTTTGAAATAAACCACAACAATAATAATGCAATTGTTAAATACACATACAGGATGAAAATACTAACATAAAACTAATTCAAAAACACTACATATTAAAAGATTATATAATTGAAACATACATTACAAATATAAACATAATAAAATAAAAAATAATAAAAATATTAGCACCCAAACACCACAGAAAGAATAATAATACAGACAGCATTTACACTTAAATAGTTTTTTAATTTTAAATAAAGCAAATAAAAAAAATTTGAATGAAAAAAAATTACAAAAACTTTAATGAACAACAGAGTTCTATCTCCAAAATAATACAAATGTCAATAGATTAAAAAACAGATCATTATAATGACATTCAAACAACAATAAAAAGGAACACCAATAAAAAGAAGAATTACTACAACAAGTTAAAGAACTTTAGAAAATATTTAGGCATCTTTTCAATTCCAACTCAAACCTAAGCAACAGTAGGGAAAATGTGGACTTTGGAGGGTCGTATTTACTATTTTCGTACCAACCTAAGCAGCAACAGCAGGAAAGAGTTTGACTTTGGAGTGAAAATTGTAAATCTGCCCTTTCCAAAACAAGCAACAATAGGGAAAGTGTTAGACTTTGGAGGGGACGAATTTACTAGCCCCACTCCAACCTGAGCAACAGTAGGGAAAGTGTTAGACTTTGGACCACTCATATTTACTATTCCCACTCCAATTTAAGCATCAGTATGGAAACAATTAGACTAGGAGGGGCCAGCATTATTATCAACACTCCACTGTGAGCCACAGTAGAGAAAACATTGGATTTTAGAAAAGTCAGATTTATTGTTCTCACTAAAAATAAAGCAACACTAGGGACAGTGTTAAGTTTTGTGCTGGTCAGAATTACTATTTACACTCAAAATTCAGCATTAGTTGAGAAATAATTAGACTATGGAGAGGTCAGATTTACTTTTCTGACTCCAAGCTTAGCAACAGTAAAGAAATCGTGGTTTGTTCAGATTTACTCACAAATGTGAGCACCTGTTGGATAAGTATTGGACTTTACAGAGTTCTGACCTACTCAGTCCTAAATTTAAAAAAAAACAACAAAAGCTAAAGAAAAAAAATACAAATGTATTTCTAATTAATGTGTTGTCCTTTATTACTTTTTGTGTTATTAATTACTGCATTTTAATGTTTTGCTATAATTTCATAGTACAGTTTTGTGTTTATTTTAGTGATATATACATAATTATTTTTAATTCTATTTCAGTTGTCTTCATTTATTGACAGGCTTCTTGGTTTGTAAGGAAGTAGGGCAAGCCATTTGTTTAATATATAGTTTGTAATTGTAGTTTATTATAAACCATTTATTCATTTTCTAGATTATTAATTCTGTGAACTATTCAATGCTTTAATTCATCAATTAAATTGTTATATACTTTGTGATTTCATTTTTTCTATACTTAAGGCCTTATTACGAGGCCAAACTCTATTGGTGGCAGTTGCACCGCTGCATCTGTTGCCCAGCACCCTTGAAATGCGCACTGTCTGCTGTGGAGACAGTGTGTATTTTGAGGGTGATGATGCCCCCAAGGTGGGCAGCATTGCTGCTAGCTTTATCATGAGCTGGTGACAATGCTGCTGACCGGCGTAAATTTTGATTTCATGGCTGAATGTAGATGATGGGGTTAGGGTAGAGGTTCCCAGACCCCATGGGTATTATATACTTGTGGTAAATAGGTAAAATGCCTTAAAATGCCATATATATATATATATATATATATATATATATATATATATATATATATATATATATATATATGTGTCTATATATATATATATATATATATATATATATATATATACATACATATATATATGTATATACACCAAAGGTTACAGTGATATTATAGTTAGGTTCTGAATTTACTCATACAAAACCATGGAAATTCAGCAGTTATAGTTAGAGAACGGAGAACTCCGCAAATTGATGAAAACACTCAGTCATGCTACGCGGAGTTCCGTAAGCTGCAGATTTTGGGTCAGGCGCGCAGCTCATAGTTATTTTCAGCTCAGGAGTGTCTCCTGTGCTGTAAAATCAGAGCAAATGGGATTACGTGGAGTGGCAGAGGTAGTGAACTTCTTTTTGCCGCTTGAATAGATTTTCTACTCGAGAGGAAGCTTCCTCAACGCGAGCAGCAGCTTTCTTATCGCAAGCGGTCGCAGCCTACTTTTACCACTCGCGTTTAGACATCTCACTCACCAAATTAATGATTGCACTCACTGGAGCTTACCAACTTAATGTTGACGAGCATGAAAAAAAAATCCACTCCGACACACATTACTGAGTTTTTCAGAACTCCACACTTCGTGCAGAGTGGGGAAAACTCCGCTGGTGAAGCAGAATTCTTCACCCACCCCGCCAAATAACTATAACATGCCTCATCGATAGGTTTATTGCAAATGTTGCTGTGAAAATATGAAAGATGGAATAGAAGATAACATCAATGATATAATATGTGCAGTAATTAGCTGTGCATAGCAAAAGTGCAAGTTGTAGTTACCTTAGGGTGCAAGTGTGTGCACCACATGCATGGGGGAAGTTTGTTGAGGCCTTTCTGGGTGTGAGAATAGGTGTGAGAGTATCCGGGTGTGAGAGTGACTGTCAGGGTGTCTGTTGGGGTGTGAGAGTGTGTACATCAGTGTTTTAATGGATTCATCAGTATGTGCGTGGGTGTGTAAGTGGGCTCATGAGGGTGTCAGTGGGTCTGTGATCTGAGTTGGTGTGTGAGTGAGAGAAACTGATTGAAAGCGAGACAGATAGAGAGTGAGAAAGAAAGTGAGAGTGACAGAGATAGAGAGTTTTTTAAGCTTTGATGTATTGATTACTTAGAATGAGATATTTGTGTACAATTTAAAATAAAAATGTATTGTCATTTAAAAAAAAATATATATATATACTTTATGAAAAAAACAATGAGGAAACGAGTCGACCCCTCAATGCTCAGTGTGAAGGTCTGTGCTTTTCTTTCTTTTTTGCTTTTTTAGCCCTTTATGGGCTATCTGAAACCTTGAGGGAGCCCTCGTGGGCTCCCCTGTGGTCCCTACATAATTATTTATTTATTTCTTTTATTTGTTATTTTAACAAAATGCCCTTTACAGGCTGTCTGGCACCCCCTGTGCCCTTTTATTTGTTTTTTATTTTTACTGGTTTGAAGTTTTGGTAGCCTGTCAGAGCTGTGCATTTCCCTGCACAAGCTTGTGCACAAGCTTGTCTTTGTTCGCAAATACTTTGCGGCCAGAGATACACAAATTTGAACTTCCCTACATTTTGCAAAAACTACTGAATGGATTTACTCCAAAGCGAAATCAAAATCTTTGTACTGACTGCTAGCTTTCTGCCAAATTTGGTGTAATTCTGTCCAGTGATTTGGGCTGTAAACATGTCTAATTGTCCTATGGGAATCAACATGGGAAACTCAATGTTTTTTCAGCGCCCTTTGTCTTGGCTCCCGCTTTACGGACACCCCCAAACATTCCGTGTGCAGCAAGAATCATAGCAACACTTTGAAAAATTTCATGAAGATTCGTATATTGTATATCCAAAATAATTGTTTACCGCATTCCAAAGAATCCAATTATAGCATTTATTATCTAAACAATCAGCAACAATCAACGCGTTTTAACTCCACTTCAGTCTTGTTCATGGTCAGTGAGTCCTATTTCTCTTGCCCAAACATGAATCTGAGGTCGAAAATTCATAAAACACTCAACAATCCTCCTGGAAGACAAAAGGTTTCAGCTTGTGGATCACTGTTTGACAACATTTCTAAATATGTGGATTATTACCTTTCTCCAATGGTAGCTTCATTGAGTTCTTATATAAAGGATACCAGAGATTTTTTAAGAGCCATTGCAGATATAGCTTGCAAGTGAATTATCTTTTAGTCACCATTGATGTGGTATCACTCTATACATCAATTCTTCATGAGATAGGCCTTCAAGCCTTAGAATATTTTCTCAAACAAAGAAATATAAAAGAAACAAAACATTCAATGATGCTTTTAGAAATGGTGAAATCGGGTCTTCAGAACAATATATTACTATTTAGACATCAAATATATAAACAGATACAAGGCACGGCCATGGGAATTTCACTATCTCCAAGCTATGCAAACCTCACCATGGGATGGTGGGAACTAGAAGTGGCATGGCAAGATGGATATCAGGAATATCTTGATAAGATCATCTTGTGGTTACATTACATAGATGATCTTTTTATAAGATGGAATGGATCAAAGGAGAATTTTAGCTCATATTTTAATCTATTAAATCAAAATGCTTATGGTTTTCAATTCACATTTGATATCAATGCAACGCAAATATATTTTTTAGATATCAAAGTATATGTGGAAAACAACGAATTACATACAACCATGTAAAGGAAAGAAACTGCGACAAATAGCATTTTACATGGAGCAAGTTTTCATCCTAAACCACTGCTAAAAAGTATTCCATTTGGAGAATTCTTAAGAACAAGAGGAAATTGTTCAAATGATAATGAAATTGAGATACAATTCATGAATGTAAAACAGAGATTCCTTTGGAGAAGTCATCCAAAGGCACATATTGAACTTGGAGCAAAGAAAGCAAGAAGTAGAATTTGTCAGCAAACTTTAATTGACAACACATTTAATATCTATCAAGGAGGAATAAAGAAAGAAAATAAGGGCCCACGTTTAATACTAATATACAATAAAGAAAGTAAAATGATTGTGAATATTTTCAAAAGATATTTGAAGATGTTGAAAAGTGATCAAGATATTAAACAAATTATAGGTGTGAGGCCACAAGAAACATACAGAGGATCAAGGTCCCTGAAAGATATGTTGGTTAGGAGTCATTATATGACACAACCAAGAACAAATTGGCTAAATAATGAATCAAGTGTAAAAAATAAAAAGCTTGTCAAATTGCCAAAAATATGAAATCAGTTACAGATTACAGAGGAAGGGAATTACAGATTTCACAAACATTAACGTGCAATAGGTAATTTGTTGTTTATCTGATCCAATGTGAATGTGGGTTACAATATCTGGGTAGTACCATCTGCCCATTAAAGTAAAGAATATGTTAGGGTGATACAACATCAGGACCAGAGTTATGCAATTGCTAAACAACACATCAAATACCATACAACAGACTGGAGAAACATAACTTTTTTTGGCCTGACGCAAATGAATAAAAATGAATGACGTGGTAATAGGATATTACAACTAAGACAACTGGAGAGTAAATACATTATTCAACTCCGCACCAAGACACTGTACGGATTGAATATGGATGAGGAACTGTATGTACATCTATAAAGGGGATGAAGTACAAGTAAAAATGTATATGTGAACATAGTCTTAATTAATTGTAAACAATCCTCTTGTATTGGTAGATATTGGTATTGAAAAATCAAGAGTCTTAATAATTTTTGGAGTCATTGTTATTGTCAGTAACTAGGTTCTATATTTGAGAGACATTTATCGTATTATTTACAACAAGTATTTTGTTGGGCACTGAGCCGATATCATTATTATAAGAGTAGAGGTATTGAATATTGCATTTTATTCCCATACGAATTCAAGTATTGAATGGTGTGAGGCACTTAGCCAATATGGGGAAGGAATTGCAAACGATAGCCTGTGTAGTATTACATTGGCACCCTATAATACGGTTTTATATAATTTTATTTAAGGTTGTATATAATGTTTGATATTTATAGACCTCAAGAGATATGGTTACAATTTAATTAACTTGATTTCAAATCACTAGCCATACTCTAATTGAACATCTATAGACAGTTGATCCATCTGAAAGGATTGAATAATTTTTTTATATTGCCTGTTTTATTTTAATTGTTATGTATTGTTTGTTTTCCGTTTTGGTTATGTTTGGTAAAACTATTTTATCCAGAATGCATCACTATGGGGAGGATAGAATTTTATTATTTAAGGGCAGGAGAAATAGGACTCACTGACCATGAACAAGACTCAAGTGGAGCTGAAACACGTTAGTGGTTGTTGATTGTTTGGATAATAAATGATATAATTAGATTCCTTGGAGTGCGGTGAACAATTCTTTTGGATATACAATTAGTTTGAGGTTGTTCTCCTCTGTCACCGGCAGCTGAGTGCACCTATGAGACTTTAACTCTGACCTTTTGTTTGACATGTATATATATATATATATATATATATATATATATATATATATATATATATATATATATATGTGTGTATACACATATGTCTGTGTGTGTGTGTGTGTGTATACACACACATATATATATATGTATATATATATATATAATTCATGTTAAGGCATTTTACCTATTTACCACATGTATATAACACCCATGGAGTCAGGGAACCTGTACCCTAACCCCATCATCTACATTCAGCCGTGAAATCAAGGTTTACACTGGTCAGCAGCATTGTTGCCAGCTCATAATAGAGCTGGCAGCAATGCTGCCCACCTTGGGGGCATCAGCACCCTCAAAATGCACAGCAGACAGTGCACATTTCAAGGGGCCTAGGCAGGGGCCCTGATTTCAGTGCCACCCTGGCTGACTACAACCTGAACCACTGTCAGCCAACCCAGATCTCTGATCCTGGTGGTGCTGACAGTAGGAATGCCAGTCTGCCAGCCAACCTCATAATGTGGTGGTCAGATTGCCACAATTGCGGGGATCCAACTCCCACTGATAGAGGCTGGTGGTCTTCAGACCGACAGCCTCGTAATAGGGCCCTAAGTATAGAAAAAATGAAATCACAAAGTATATAACAATTTAATTGATGATTTAAAGCATTGAATAGTTTACATAATTAATAATCAAGGAAATGAATAAACGGTTTATAATAAATTACAATTACAAACTATACATTAAACAAATGGCTTGCCCTACTTACTTACAAACCAGGCACCCTGCCAATAAATGAAGAAAATCAAAATAGAATTAAAAATAATTATGTATATATCACCAAAGTAAAAACGAAACTGTACTATGAAATTATGGCAAAACATTAAAATGAAGTAATTAATAACACAAAAAGTAATAAAGGACAACAAAATAATTAGAAATCAATATGAAATACAACTATATCAAATCCAAGAAAATATGCTTATGTGCCATATTCTGTCCCTCAATAAATCACTATGTTTGCACGTTATGTGTTTCCAGCAATATGCACCTGTCAAACTATAAATGATACCTTTAGACTTTGCATACATTGGCTGTCCGTGCTAATAATTTGGAGGTAAAAATCATTTTAGTGACATTAGTCCAGACATTTTATAGAAGGCATTTTTAAAATAGAAGTGATTTTTATGATGGCTATCTATACATATAGGCAATATTTATGTTATTTTAAATGAGAGCTGACATATAATGAAAAACGGAGGGGGGTTTGATGTGAGTAAAGAATTAGAGAAATCTCTTTACTACTACTCTGAATTTAACCTGCACTTCTCTACCTATGGTAACATGGAGTTGCTGTGCTAGACACCATTTGCAGCACTCTTAATGATGTTTTATTTTGTAACCTAAAAAACTCTTTTAAATGCATATCTAATGTTCAGAGTTTTGCGCAGTGTCTATTTTTCAGTGGTAAAAATATTATACACTTTTATTACAGTGTCTCAGAATTCTATTAGTACATTTTGGATTTTAAATTTTCAGTTACTTGAATCATCATTGAGAATGCACAAGTACATATAGGCAGGTTTTGCACAGAATACACCTAAATCAGAAATTCTCTGAGTTATTTCCTGAGATGCAGAAAGTACAGCTGAAAAACTAGGAGCGGCAGTCACTGTTCCCTTATTCTAAACTAGGTTGCCTGCATTCTTGCCCTAAGTTAAAGGATTTCCACATTAAGTGAACACACTTTAGAGATTGCTACATCTGAGAAATAGGTACATAGGTTTTCTCCGAGTCACGGCACACATTCATGAAATGATACCTAATGCTAAAGGAGGCATGGTATAATGACCGCTAAGTATGAATGAATGCACATGAGTATATTTTTACATTATGAATGTCTGCTACTTATCATTTAAAGGTTTGTTTTTATTGCTTCACGTATTGACAGATTTGTGGTAAAATTTACAAACATCAATCTTGAAAGAACACTTTTTTCCAGTCAGTTGACTGTGCTCTGGTAAGTTATAAGCATTAATGTATTGGTGAATCATCACATGTAAATATTCTCCTTACACTAGGACAGAAAGATACAAGCCATTTTCTATCTTCCTTAGCACAAGGCTTTTCAGTGATGATCCATGTAGGAGTGAAAGTTATTTTGATATGAGATATATTTACCCACATTGAATCTGAATGGGAGAGATTCGCACACTTAGTAGGAATTATGACAATGCAAACAATTACTCAACACCCACCAATGTCACTTCACAAGCTCATGCACACCCCACTACCCATCACACATCTTCAAGCCTTAAACACACATTCTCATATTATGTTCATCAATGGATGCTCTACAGTGTTCTAGACATTACAGACATCATCACATTTGGCAAACGTGATGTACTCTTCATTAAAGAAACATGGTGTAATCCACATGCACATCCACCTTAGATGTTCTTTTTTCTATATGCAACAGACCAAGAGATGCCTCACCATCATCCACAAATCCTCCTTGGCCTAAACCTTAGGTAAACATGCAACTCTCAACTCCATGGATATTCTTGTTTGGCACTTTCCTCTCTCTGCCATCTAGTCTACCTGCTTTTACTTCATGTGCAGGCCTCCTGGATTAAGTAAAGACGTATTTACTTGTCAGGCGTGTTCACCACCTTTTCCTTCCAACCAGTCCACAGTACTCTCTGGTGCATTTAACCTTACATCAATCTCAAGTGTGATTAAACAAAGTGACAGTGGCTTAATGTCACCAATGAGCTCCATTGCTGGTTAGCATGTCATCAAACCAAGCCACTTCAAATGGCATGTCCTCAATCAAATGTTTGTAACGTCACCACAAATCCAATGCAAAACATGCCTATGCTCATCCTGGACTAGCCCTCACCTCATCCCTAACCTCGCTCCACATCCAATCAAAAATAGTCAACACAATAATGTACAGAAAGCCTTCAGGTCATTTAAAGTCTTTTCTATCAAAAACCTTTGACCCAAGTGTATATCTCACATCACCCCCCCCAAGTCTGACATCAATATCTTTCTTAACACCTACAACTCATTCTTAGAAGACTACATTAGCAGCCATGTAAAAAATAAAGACAGAAATTCATACTGAACCCATGGTCACCATGGTAGTGCAATGACAGCCTCATCACATAAGACAAAGTCAAATATAATCCAAATATAATCAATGAAGCAGTAAACAGAAGTGTAAAGCTCTTTAATTCAATCAAGCAGTATATCAATGTCTTGTTGAGCTTTCAAATCCCACACCCCACAGACAAGTTTAAAGACTTAAATATATTACTTCTTTGAAAAAAATACTGAATGTCTGATATCACATCAACAGCCATAAGCTTTCATCACCCCATCTCAAATCCTACATACAACACCCCAAATGGTCATGCTTCAATATTTGTTCTTTCTGACTGCTAGCCCCCCTACTTAAGTCTCTCATTACGACTGATCATGAAGATGATGTCTATTTCCCTCTACAATAAGTAAAGTTTCTACTTGGAGTCATGAATCTGTAGCACATTTCTTGAGTGGTAAACATGGATGAGTGATTGTCCCTTATGTATACCTCATATAGCCTTCCTGCTTTTAAATTGAATAACTGCTTCTGTAAGATACTTTGGGGCATATTTATACTCTGTTTGCGCCGGAATTGCGTCGTTTTTTTTTACGCAATTCCGACGCAAAACTAACTCCATATTTATACTTTGGCGTTAGACGCGTCTAGCGCCAAAGTCCATGGAGTTTGCGTCATTTTTTAGCGTGGACACCTACTTTGCGTTAATGATATGCAAGGTAGGCGTTCCCGTCTAAAAAATTGACTCCGAGGCATGTGTGCCGTATTTACACTCCCGGGCAAAATTCACACCCGGGAGTGGGCGGGTCAAAAAAAATTACATCCAGCTGCTTTTGCGCCGTTTTTTAGTGCCTGGTCAGGGCAGGTGTTAAGGGACCTGTGGGCTCGGAAGGAGCCCAGAGGTGCCCTCCCATGCCCCCAGGGACACCCACTGCCACCCTTGCCCACCCCAGGAGGACCCATCCCAGGGACATTAAGGTAAGTTCAGGTAAGTATTTTTTTTAATTTTTTTTGTGGCATAGGGGGGCCTGATTTGTGCCCCCCTACATGCCACTATGCCCAATGACCAGAAGTCCCCTGGGCATGGCCATTGGGCAAGGGGGCATGACTCCTGTCTTTGCTAAGACAGGAGTCATTTCAATGGGGGTTGGGAGTCGAAAAAAATGGCACAAATCGGGTTGAGGCGAAAAATTTGCCTCAGCCTGACTTGCCCCATTTTTTGGCGCCCAAGCTCCATATCCCCCTACGCCGGCGCTGCCTGGTGTACGTCATTTTTTTTCACGCACACCAGGCAGAGCCGGCGGCTAACGCCGGCTAACGTCATTGAATAAATATGGCGCCTGCATGGCGCTTCAGAATGGCGTTAGCTGGCGCTAATGTTTTTGACGCAAAACTGCGTTAGTGCAGTTTTGCATCAAAAAGTATAAATATGGCCCTTTGTGTAGATTTTCATAGCATACAATAGAGCTCACACACATATTTTATGTGAAATCATAGCTAGTCATTCCAAATGCACACATGAGAAGTGAATTGGATAATATGTGGTATAGCCAATTGTAATGTACCAAATTATGGCTACTTAAATATGCCTCAATAAATTGAATATTTAAAAACTGATATTGTATTTTTATCTACTTAAATTTAACTTAGGTTTCTAATTTATGTGATGGAAGTTGTTTTAGATCCATCCCTTTACACTGTTGAAAAATGTTTCTCAGCTTTGTGAATATATATCTTTTTTGGCCTCTTTGGGAGAAAAGGCTATTGAGTTGTATTTTAAAATAAGGTTCAGGATCCATGTTTCTTTATTCCAAAGGCAAGTAGAGTGACAGCCACATACCATATGAAACAGCTGAAAAAATAAGAGTAAGATTAGATATTTCTGATGGAACTTTCCAGTGTAATTAAAAGTGGTACTGAGTATATCCATATTTTTTAAATAAAATGTTAGTTTATCAGACCAAATTCCTCCTGTTAACCATTCACACCAAACAAGAACTAGCCCAAACTTGCCTCAACTACCTGAATGTGGCTTGACTCAATCCCAGATATCATTCAAAGCCAAGGTCACACAGTTTCAGTCTCAGCAACCTTATATCTACATTAAAGATTCAGAATAGAATGATCTACATTGAGGTAAGATAATTGCATTTATTATTTACTTAGGTGAGTTTGGATGTGGACTTAATAAAACATCTCCTCTCCTATTGTGAATGCTTTAAGGTAAAAGTCACATGAAATATAATTTTGGCTACAACAGGTCAGATGTTAAGAAAACTTTGCTTGTTGCTGCTGCTTCTTTCATTTCCTCTATACCATAGGTACTCACAAACATTTTCCCAGGGACCAAAGAGTATGGTCCGTGATGTGACTGAGGGCAGCATTGATGCCAGTGGGGTGGTTGTCGGGGGTTTCTTCATTTTCACTTATAAGATGACTTTGAAATACATGATTCTAGGATGTGTGCTGTACGAAACCTTCTCCTGTGTTTGAATTATTAAACTATAATATTGTTCATGTATAAAAGGAAACCAGGCTGGCCAAAGAATGGACACAACGATTAAAGTGCCTCTTTAGTTCACTACTGGCATTGTTATCAGGATAGGAGGACAATTAATGTTTCAGAATTCATGTTTGGAAACTATCACCTTTAAAATAATATTTCTCAATGCACTGATAAAATCTGAGGTGAAAAGTTTCTGCAAATTAATAACATATCCTTTTTGAATTCAGAAGAGAGTCTATCATATTTCTAACTTTGGCTGCAAGAATACTTTTAAAAAAATGTGTTTCTAAAGTTAAACGGTTAAAATAAGTGCCTGCCTGATTATTTAGCATCTTTTTGTTAATGTTGAGTGGAGTGAACAGCAGTCCAGTGCTGCTGTTGACCAGGGGGCCGCATGCAAAGGTCAGGAGGGCCTTTGAGTGTCACTGCTCTATACCCATCTCACGGAGACAAAGCATTGGCATATGCTCTTTCAGAAACAGAATTAATCTACACATTGTCTGACTCATTAACTTTGGTAAGGGACCTTGGAAATCAGAGTTGGTTGATTCCGTTCTTTGGGAGGCCTGGGGTATAAAGGAAAATGGGGAGATGATGATTAACAAAATAATGCAAGTGTTTACCATTACCTGAGATATCATATGTATATATGTTTTGCCTCCCAAAAGGTAAAAGGTAGATTGGCCTCTCCAGTAATATTTTACTTTTTTATTATTCTGACTTTATTGCCCTGTCCAGAAACCTGAAGCCTCCTAATTTCGATACTTTGATAATGCGGTCAGTCTGAGGAAGGACAACTAAATCCAAGTAGACAACAACCATATTTGCCTTCTAAAACATCGATCTATATTGCTCCAGCAACTCCATCCTTGTAGTCTGTTTGCACGGGGAACTTATTTCTATCATGGACGTTTTTCACTGCGGTCTTCACTGAAGAATGTTTTTCTCACTTAGCAGTCCGTGAACTATGCTGTTGCACACGAAACAGCACTAAAAACACTGGGGTAAACACATATTTACCTTTGGAACGGGCTGTCACTAAATGTGAAGCAAATTTGTACTTGATTGATAGCGTTGATTTATCTTCACCTTTCACTGTTCCATGTGCAAAATAAAGGAAATAAAAACAACATTCCAAAACATATAATGAAACAGTAGAAATACCAAACCTAACATTTCCCTTTTCTCTAAAAACTCATCTACTAGTACTTTTGATCCTCTTTTTTAGGTTGGCATAGACTTGAATTCAACTCTGTTTGCTCAGCATTGTCTCGGGATTTCTTGCAATAGTGGGCCTAGAGTTTCATGGACTAGGCTAAGAACAGTTGTTTCAGTTTAAGCCAAGGAACATAAGGTTGGGGATCTGTGGTCTATAGAAACGGCACAATAAATAGTGTTATGTTGAAAAGATCTACTGTTTAGGGAAGAGTACTGATGATCCAAGGTAGTTTTCAGAAAAAAAAAACATGTATGTTAAAGGTGGGACATGTACTGCTGTCTTTTACATGTCCTAACAGTGAAATACTGCTAAATTCAGTCTTCACTATTGCACTGCCTATCACTCTCATAGGTTAACATGGGGGCTGCCTTTAAGTACCATTAAAGTGCAGATTCCCTTTGGGAGCAGATAGAAATTTGGAGTTTAGGGTCTCTAAATTCACAATTTAAAAATACATCTTTCAGTGAAGTTTTTTTTTAATTGTTCGTTTGAAAATGCCACTTTTAGAAAGTAGACATTTTCTTTCTTAAACCATTATGTGACTGCCTGTTTGTGGATTGCCTGTCTGAGTCAGTTTCACAATGGGCTGTGCTTTACCCTCTAACAATGCAGTCTCCAACACCTGGTGTGTGTCTGGCACATGGCCTCGGAGAAGGCAGGATCTTGTGGGCAACAGAGAATTCCCTTTGAAGTAGGCCTACCTTTTGGACCCCAAACCCCTGAAAATCAGATTACTTCTGAAACCAAGAGGGACCTCTGCCAAGGAGTAGAGCTGGAGAGCTGTAGGAAGAGTACTGCCCCTTTGCCTGTGACTGTGCTTTGCTGGGTTGGCCTACAGTAGCTGTGTCTGGCTGAGAGAGGACAAAGACTGACTTTTGTGTGACTTTCCACTGTTGAAGAATCTCCAAGGGCTTGAACTGAGCTTCCCTCTTGTTATTGAAGTCTCAGGGACATCAAAGACTTCTCTCTGCCAGCACCTGGACTCTCTGCTGAGACTCCTGCCCTGCCAAGTGGTGCCCTAACCTATCTCTGGGCCCTTGAAAACTGAAGCTGGTGGAAAAGGACAGAAATCCATGCACAGACCGCTGTGAGGGGAAACTTTTGATTAAATATCTGCAACACGGCTGATAAATGAGGCGCCGCCGGCCTCACGGCTACAATTGATGTTCCAACTGCATCGCGGCTGGGAGATCGACGCATCACAGCTGGAGAAATGATGCGCAACACCTGCCAGCAGTTGCTGATAATGACACAAGCCCCACGCGGCGTGGTTTCCTGACACTGTTGGACTGGATTTCGGAACAACATCGTTGGGCATGAAAAATCAATGAAAAGCCTGTCCCTACGCGAAGTGCCCGTCTGGGAATCGACACAACGCTCTCTTGTGGGAGAGAGAAAACAATGCACGCTGACCCGACCGGAGAAAGAGCTATGCACGGTCTCGCTTGCGAGTGAGAAATTGAAACATCGCTGGCCTTTTTTGATGTACGCTCACCTGTGCGGCTTTATTTGTTATGCTAACCAGGCACTTTGTGTAAGAACAGCATTCTCAATGTTTTCCAACGATTCCTATTCTTTCTAAAGTTCATATCTAGACTTGTGTATGTTAGATTTTTGTCGTTTTGGTCTAGTTTGATTTAGATAAATATTTCCCATTTTTCTAAACTTGTGTGTCCATTTTGTAGTGTTTTCACTGTGTGTGTTGGTACAAATACTTTACATAGTGCTTCTGAAATTAAGCCTGTCTGCTTGTGCCAAGCTAACAAGGGGGTATTAGGGGTTAACTGAGTGTGATTCTCCTTTACCCTGACCAGAGTGAGGGTCCTTGCTGGGACAGGTGGTAATCTGACTGCCAACCAAAGACTCCATTTCTAATAGACAGGCTGTCTTAGGTGCCAGTAGTGATACAAAATTGTGGGAACTAAGCACCGGAAACCACTGACTCAAATTAGGCACTTCCTTTTTGTCTTAGCACCATTTTGGGATTCAGGACCGTACGTCTTCTTTTAGAAGTGCCCTTCCAGTGCTACAATGTTAGTTTGTCTCCTCTGAATGTTTTGACATTCTTGAGGAACACTTCTTCATTATTTGATAAATCCCTACTGTATTCGTTTAATGTGAACGTTTCTAGTCTGTAATGACCTACCTATTTTGACTTTTCGTTCTCTCTTGAGAAGAAGAGCTAACAACACGAAATTCAGAAAGTCAGACTTTCAATTCTCAAATCAGTTTAATATTAAAACTACTCACCTCATAGGAAAACGAAATAACTGCACTTTAGATACAAGATCACTGATCTGCTGGACAATTGCACAATTCCAACTAACTATAACAAAGATCGCGTTTTGAGGTGCCCTTTAGAACATATTTTTTTATTTAGCACTGCATGCATTACTTCTTGTGTTAAGTGTTGTAAATACAGCATGTTATAATTAGACAATTTATGGCTACTCTACACACAGAGATTTACCAGATGCACAGTTTGAGAATAATTCCGAGTTTCAAACATGGAACTGAGGACTCGGTGCCTTTAATGTGTCCCCATTCCAAGCTGAACAATTTCACATGTCACACTGTTTGGCCAGTATTAGACTGTTGGACGACTGCCCTAATGCCACTGCCAGATGGCTCAGATTGAAAGGACTAGTGTGTTGGCTGTTTTCTTCCTTTTATTTGGCCCCATCAAATCCCATGGGATCAAAACAAATGGCAGATACACTGGGCCTTTCACGCGATCCATCTGGCAGTGCCAGAAAACAAGACTGCTCGATAGGCCAATCCAACACTGCTTGCTTACCAGATTTGTGCTAAATTGTCCCTATTCAAAACTACACCGACAAACACCTGTGTTGTGCATTAGAAGCAATAATCTCAATTGTGGGGAAAATGATAATTTGTAACAGGAGTAGGGATTTGCACAGGTCTTTAAGCGAGCTTTTAAATCTGAGCAGAGACTGGTCTTGTAATCCTTAATGGCGATCTTGGGCCTGCATTTGACACCCAAGCTGGTACACTGCCAACCTGCGCCACTGCTCATGCTTGAATTTTCCAGGTCAGCTTTGTTCTCCTTCCTTTTCTCGTCAAATGAATTAGCTTTTTAGAATGTCATTTTTACTAGTCGTTTATTAGTTACAGGTTGCACACCCTACTTTCAAGCTTCGCCATATCGAAATTTAATTAAAATCTCTGAGACTATTGTGAGCTTCTTTTTAGCAACTAGATTATGTGCAGGGAGATCACAGAAAGTCTAGCTAAAGTCAAAGCATGATTAGGCGTTTTTCTAAAGTTCCCTGCACCCCATGCAGAATGCTCTGATAGTGATGAATTCTGAATGGTGCTCCACATTGGAATAACTAGTTGTACTGGTAGGTAACATGGCCTTTCCGGCGGTCTTCAATTTTTCATTATCCTCTTCCTTTCTACTCATCAAACCATATCCATCCAAAGGCTTCAGATTTTTCCCCTTGACGGATAATACAAAAATTTGCATTTTCAAAGCAAACTGTACTTCCTGCAGAGTTTTCCTGTGGCATAAAGAGACAATGTTTTATCATGCCAATTAAAGCAGTATAATTTACTAAACTTCAACGGAATAATGTAATTCCACTGTATCCTATTATTCTCACACATGGCACAAAAAAGAGCAGCCATGGTAATTTTTAGCAGACTAGCCTCGGACAGGAAATTGCTTCTTCATAAGGTGTGGATAATTATTAAACTGTGCTGCAAATTTGCCCAGAAGACAGCCATAATGCAAATTGGAATATTGCTGGGCTTTTAACTTTTGCATGCAAAGTTCAAAGGGAGCCCGCATCATTTGCTTCAGTGACATAGCGAACATAAAATGATTCTACTCTGCAGATTTTTGTTTTCTGGCTGTGCTTTGATTAAATTGATATTTGTGAAATTTTGTGCTGGCAGGACATTTCTTAGTTCGATCCCTCACTTGAATCTCTGGATATAATTATCTAAAAGATGGCCTTTCACCCCCCAAGTACTGTCTTCCCCTGTGTGTAATTAAATAAGCATATGCATGTGTTCTCTTAGTGCATCTGATATATTAAATATCCATATTTATGTATTACATTATTGTCGATATCCAGGTGGAAGCAATACCGTGTGTACAGTCCAATGTCCAAACAAGGGTTGTTGCACAGATAGATGTACATGCATCAAATATGATACAGGAAAAACGCTTTGCACTTCCTAATATTTATACAAGCACTTTAAACACACAATTGTAACCCGCCTTTTTATATATTTATTTTCAAAAGAGTGTTGCAATTGTGTGTTCTAAAATATTTTCCTACATATATATATTCACTGGAAAAACTACATTTAAAGTGATGCTATAGTTAGGTACGATGAGAATATGTTACTGTGCATTAAATAAAACCTTAGAAATTCAATGAAAAAACAAAGGATAACTCAAGGTAATATGTTGTGATATCATTAGCAGTGCATTTTGAGGGGGCAGCTTCCCCCCTATGTTTGGTATTCAGCCCTGGGGTATGCGTCCCTGGGGCCTCATTGAGGCACCGGAATTGGGACTACATGTCCCATCCCCATGTACATTTGCCCCATGGGATGTGGTGCCTGGGGCCTGAAAGAGGCGTAGGTCATGATTCTTTTTAAGTTTGCTGTAGATTTTCAGATCCACAGCAAATCCACAGCAAAGGTTTAAAAAAAATGTCTTTGGTCCAGGAGCAGCGTCTCTCTTGGTCCCCTCATTATATTTTTTTAAACCTTTTTTGCAGGATTTGGGACTGAGTCCTGAGTCCTAGGATGGTTGCTGCCACATTGTTATTTATATGTTGGCAGCCAATCAGATTTCATTATGAGATTTGTTGGCTCCGAGGATCCTACGCAATATAAACATGTAAAGTTTCTGAGCCTTACTTGCTCAAAAACTACTGATCAGATTTACAGCAAATTACAAAAAGCATGCTTTCTCGACCAGGATCTAGCTTTCTGCTAAATTGTATGTGATTCTGTTCAGTCATTTGGCCTTAGATGTCTCTATATTTCCTATGGAAAAATGAAAGGGGAAAACACATTTTTAACCGTTTCCTCTTTTGTCACCCACTGCTTGATGGGTCACCCCAAAACTTTCCAGGAAATAGATGAGTGGATGACAATTTTAGGAAACGTTTGTGAAGATTTGTCAAACTGCCAAAGTTATTTGCATAGAAAAAATAGCTTTTCCTAGTGGGAGGGTCCACGCCTGACCCTCCTCTGCAGCCAAACATGATTTTTTAAAACATTGTACTGCAAATTTGATGTGGATCTGCACTAATAAAGAACCCATTGCAGGGGTGAGCAGGGCACACACTTTTGTAATGTAGCTGGGTTATAGTCCCCCTCCTGGGCCATTTCTATGCCTGGTACACATTCAAATATTGCTTGAATCACTGACATAATAACAATTCATACAAAATCAAAATTAAAAAATATTTAATTAATTAAATACCAGTCACTAAAATATCCACTTCCTGTACCCAACCAGAAAAGGATGCAAATATTGAGAACAAAAATACTGTTGTTAAAAATATTGATTTTTAAATATATCAAAAACAAGGATATCAGGTACAAAAATATCATTAACTTTAAAAAAGCATACATTATGTCAAAAATGTTAATATACACAATATCAATAGCAATAATATTGCCAAAATATTTCAGAAATCACTTATAAATGTCAAAAACACTTTTTACATCAAACAATTATTGAAAATCAAATCAAAATGTTTTGTACATATGCTTAAGTTAAACAAAAATACAGCACATTTACGTCTCATCTCCAAAGGGTATATAACAAAATTTATAAGCATGGAACCTTAAAAAAATAGAAGCATAATCTAAAAACAACCTAAATATAGATACATGTATATTCAAAAGCAGCATATATGTCTATTACACATCAAAAACGCAATACCTAATTTAGCATTTACCATAAAAGGACAAACTGAACTGAACCAACCAACAATATAAATAAAAAAAGACTTTAACCAATAAAATAAAAAAACAATTAAATCAACAATATAAAAAGACAGACTAATTCAGAAAACTAACTACTTCTAAAATGACAAATGCTGAAAGATGAGGAAACTCTGCCAAAAGCCGCAAAACAAAGAAACCGTGGAAGATTTTCTCACTAAACCATCGCAGAAAAAAATATATACATTTTACTAACTACATAACCGAGTAATTAAAACTTATATTTACATAATAAAAGATTGTTATTAAACTTAAAAACATTAATTCACAGCTAATTAATTGAATACAATCTAACTTTTATTTTTTTACATAGACATCCTAAAACAAAAACCCATGCCTAGAAACAGTGATAAACTATCTGAAAATAACAGCTATCAAAAACCATCAAAATATATAAAAAAACAAGTATATATAAATTAATCAAAAAGTATAAACTCATCGAATAGAAACCTCTACATCTACAAACTAACAACACATAATGGAAAAAATGCAAATTAGTGAGAAACATTTATATACAACATACAAGTAAGTATTTGAAATATAAGTGACTGCATAATTTTAAATGTAGATAATAAATATACAAATGTTAAAATATTCAGTATAGTTATACTGTTGCACTGCTGTCAGAAACCATGACAGGATATCACTTTTCAGAAAAGAAAGCAGTTACTAAATCATATGGGCTACACCTAGAGCTAAGAAACTATAAAAATTAAATCTACTAAATGTTAGTGTAATGCATGTTATGGGAGAGCAACTACAAAAGATGATGTTGTATTTCATAAAAAGGAGCACAACCACCCCTAAATGTAACAGACATTGAAGCAAGACAGATAGTGAAGGATATAAGAGAAACAAGTACTAGCTCCCCCGGAGACAAATCAATAAAGATATACTACCTAACGTCCCCAAACACTTAACAGGCCAATTTCCACCTAGCCCCTCTTTAAAACATGAAATTGCCCAAACTAAAAAGTCCACCAATGATACCACACCTGCCCCTACAAGATACCAAGACATATGCACATGTGAACACTTAATAAATCACATAGGGCCTGATTAGGAGTTCAGAGGATGGGGAGACCCGTCCCCTGAACATCCACGAGGAGGTTGCTGCCATACCGGCTACCTCCCTGCCAGACCCATCATGACTTTGCTACTCGGCTGACGGGTGGAAACCTTTGTTTCCACCTGTCTGCCCAGTGAGAAAGAGGCAGTAGCTTTGTCGCTGGCTAGTAGTCGAGCCGACAGCAAAGCTGCCACTGCAGGGTGTACCAGTACTCTTGCAATGCTCACTCTCTGTACAGCATTACTAGGGTGCTTGGCAGGGGGACCCCTGCCCATGACAAGTGCATGGGCAGTGCAGGGGCCCCTCTGAGGCCTCCTGCACCTTTACTCTGCCAACCTTTTCATAGCAGTAATACCACCATAAAAAGGCTGCCAGAGAACCAAGTCATAATCAGCAGGGTAGCGCTGCATGCTGTGCCACCCTGGCGGATTCTGACCTCTGCCCCCGTCAGCCCATCAGGATCATCAATCCCAGTGGAGACTGCAGTACCCTGGTGGTCTGACCACCAGTACCCTGGTGGTCAGACCACCAGGACCTTAACGTGGCCATCGGACTGCCACAGCAGCGGCAGTCCTGACCGCCACTGCGAGGCTAGCGGCCTTGTGACCACCAGCCTCGCAAAGAGGCCCATAATGAGGAATCTTTCCTTTAACATGACAACCTAAATAATGAAAAATGTATCCTAACATTTTCTACAGCAGGTAACACACTAAAACTGAAACAATGTGAAACATGGATGATGGAAGGGATCTCCAAAATGTGTCCCAAACCGTTCACTGAGATATACATCATACATGGTGATTGTCAAAACACAAAATCCCTTTTATGTTTGCTTTACTACCAATTAAACAAAGCAGCACATACTGCAAGCTCCTAAACCATATTGAACACGAAAAAGAGAATTACTACCCACTGAAAACTAATCATAAACTTTGAGCAAGCCATGATTCAAACCATTCTAAAAATTCACACTCACACAAGCATTCTAGGCTGATACTATCATTTCAATCAAAGTATAAAGAGGCACCTCCCCAAAATCTGAATATTCTACAAATAGTCAATTTACCTTTGAAATCAAAAAAATAAAAGCACTAACCTATGTCCTTGTCACCCAGGTAGCCAACACTACAATTTACAAATCGAAAGCCCTTTCTGCCAACAAAAGTAAGACAAACGTAGGGCCTAATTATCTAATTATGAGTTTGGTGGTCTTGTGACCATCAAACTCGTAGTGGCAGTTGGACTGCAGCACATCTGGCAGTCTAACCACCAGTTTACGATCCTGGCAGTCGGAGTGCCAGGAGACTACTGTCTCCGCTAGGAGCAGGGATCCAAACGGGTCGGCGTCAGTCAAAGTTGTGGTCAACCACAGCAGTGCCTATTTCAGCACTGCAGTGCTGATCATGACATCCCTTTCCGCCAGCCTTTTCATGGCTGGGTCCCCATCATGAAAAGGCTGGCAGAAGGTCAGTCATCCCTAAGGCAGGCCTTCTTTAACACTGACAGTGCTTTGAGCAGCATCAGGATTGGCCGCAGGAAAGGCTGGGAGCCTGTGCCTGCAGCCTAGAACGACGAGGGACAAGTGAGAGGCATGCGGCAGAAGAGTTAAGTGTTTTTCTTTTTTTCCTTTCATTTGTATTTACACGCCCCTGTGTGCGTGCCTCGCAGTGAATGCTGGGACACAACAATGAGCAAAGAGGGGTGTGAGGTTGCAGGAGGTGACGGGGACAGGGGCAAGGTAAGTGCTTTAAAAAAAATGTTTTTACTTGTCCCCAACCCACGCCTCCCCTTGAGTTATACGGTTGCTGCTGCTGTGGGCATAACCTGCAGAATTAATTACAAATCCTAAAGCATAGTCCAGTAAAGCAGTGCTCAAAACCTTTCGCTGTGAAAGTGTAAAAAAGTTGATAGATTAAGAGAGAAAACCTAACTGAAATTGATCTAAGATTGGTGAAGCATGCTGTTACCCTGGGGTCTCTTGGTTCAAAACAGATTGAAGGAATAAAAAAGGCAGACTAGGGAAAAAGCTGAGTTTTTGAAGCCTTTCTGAACTGGATGTAATTGGTGGTGTTTTGTAGTTAGTGAGGGAGCTAATTCCAGGGTGCTTGAACAGAAAAGGCCCTGCCGCCCAATCGGATCATTTGAAATCTGGGACCAAAGAAGGAGACTAAAGACGTTGAACAGATAGAATATATCTAATTAATTTTTTTATGGTTGTTACAGGAACCTTACCATATAAATAAGAGTGATAATGCATCAGGTTTTAAAAATCACCCATGGTAGCATGACAATAAAAAAGTTGAGGATTGGGACACAATCATAATATACTACAAAGAAAGTAAACTAGATACGAGCCATTAACCACTCCAAAACATGGAAAATGAGACTGAAAAGTGATGGTCTGTAATGGAATCATAGCTTCAAGCACACACTAAAGAGGTGTTAATGTTAAGTAAAATGGTTTCGATAATACAGAATAGTTACTGAAAGTGAATCAAATCCTAGTCTTCAATTTTGTTTCCTTTTTAATAGTGCAAAAGCTACCCTCTCCATTAAGGCAGTGAGGGCATGTAAATATCGCTCACATTAAGGCCCGTATTTATATTTTTTTAGCGCCGCATTGGCGCCGTTTTTTGATGCAAAAACGGCGCAAACTTACAAAATACAATTGTATTTTGTAAGTTTGCGCCGATGGTGCGTCAAAAAACGACGTAAATGCGGCGCTAAAAAAGTATAAATATGGGCCTTAATCCCTTGCAAATTTCTCTCTAAGGGCAGACATTAGCCCAATAGGTATCGCCCAAGTGCACATTTTACTCTGCCAAAACTCACTCTTAGAATCTGTTACCCTACATCTGTTTCTTAGGGTAAGTTCACCTTACGTGTCTCACTAGTAAATATTAGCAGCTTTCTTTTCATAGATACATCTCACCTGGCCTGATGTCTATAAGACATGACATTTGTACCCATTGCACATATTTTGATAGCACACAACTCACCCCTAGATAAAGTTTGCAGGAAATCATCATCCCCTGAATGGCCCCTAGTGCACATCACTTCCACAGGGCACCTCTGGACCATATGAATTTCTACACTGGGGTATATTTTACATATTGCAGAATAATCTCATGAGGCAAAACCCATCCCTATACCAATCTATTCCTTCGGTGATCAACATAATCTGTGAGGCATTTTAGTGGATCACACTATGCCAGGTGTGTTGTCACCAAGTAATTTCCCTCTCCTAGTAGAGGTTTTGGCTATTGCATATTTTCCACCACCACTCTTACTCTCTATCATAGATCTCCTACTGTATATTACTTAGTAAACTCTCCCTTGCAAGACAAGATATACCACTCACACACTCATGATCTTTTTCTTGTGCAATATTGAACTTAGTCACAAGCAAACAGATTGGCTTATAATTAGTCAGGACTTTAATTTCAACAATTGGCTTCTTAAGAAGGGTTTTGCTAAAGGCATAATACCTTCTACTGGAGTGGCCCTGATGAACCTGATGGTTATCTATACTAAGGCATGTTCTCAGAGTTCCATAGTTTTAACATCACAAGTATATTATAGATTGGTGATGAGTTTGAGTTTATTTCTGAGTTTGTAGATGGGGATATAGATTTTTAGTGAAAACTAGTTGTATGAGGATATGGGGATTATGGAGGGGGAGGAGAGTTCTTGCCCTCTCCTAATCTAATCAAGGGGGCACCTAGCTGTCTGGGGTTGCAGGATATGGGGGTGTTGCTGGTTGCTCCAAATGTCCTTCTCTGCCTTTGAAGACCAGTTTGGCAGCCCTCCCCCTTCCTGCCTCACCATCTGCTGAGGGGAGATTCTCTCCCACAAGCACATTCCTTGTGTGAAGCCAGGCCACTTCACACCTCATCAAGGCAGCTCTGCTAAGCTGCTGCAGGCTGGCCAATCAGAGCACATCAGCAAAAACAATGCAGGGCTGAAATTGGCAACTTTTTAGGTAAAGTCTATAACTCTTTACCTGAACAAGTTATATTAAATCCCACAACTGGAAGTTGTGGGATTTATTACAACAATTAATTTGATACCAAATTCTTGGTATGCAACATTTAAGGAGACTTTAAAATTTAAAATAAAGTCTCCCCATTCTAGCCTATGAAGGCCATTTACTTCAATGAGGGAAAAACGAATTTGGCTGTTTTTACCTCACCAGGGTTTATAAATCTATTTTTATAAAGTCCCTGCTTATAGTTACATGGCACCCAGCCCTAGGGGCACATAAGGCACACCTTAGGGGTGACTTATATGTAAAAATAAGGTAGTTTAAGACTTTGGAACTACTTTTAATTCCAAAGTCGAATTTACATATAACTTTAATTTAAAAGCAGCCAGCAATGCAGGCCTGCCTTTAAAATGACACTGGGCACCTCTGCAGTGCACCTATGTGTGCACCACCTATGCTGTGGTCCCTAAACCTACATGCCCTACCATATACTAGGGACTTATAGGTAGGTTAACTTAGCTAATTATAATTAGCCTAATTTGCATATCCATTTTACACAGAGCACAGGCCCTGGGACTGGTTAGCAGTACCCAGGGCACCATCAGAGTCAGGAAAACACCAGCATAAAGTGGAAAATGGGGGCAAAAAGTTAGGGGGCCTCTGCAATCAGCCCTGTTTTCTCACACAAGCCCCCCCCAGCCCACACGCCCAGGAGACTCAGCCCAACCCTGGGAGAGTCTTCCTGGCTTGTTAGGCGAGGAAGACAGTGAAGAAAACTGGCTGTCCCTTTGCAGGGCCTACTCTGCCTTACATCCTCCTGTCATGGTCACTCCCTCTGGGTAGTGAAGCCATCCCAACAGTGAAAGGACCCATCTCAAACTGAAACTTCCCTCTAGGGGGTCTTCCTCCTCTCTCTCTGCCAACTTGGGTAGTGAGGTGCCCACCTCCCCTATTCCTAACTTTGCTAGGGCAACACCTAGCTTACCCAAAGAGGTCACCCAACACTTGAGCAACCCCACCATGACCAACAGGGTCAGGGGGCCTACTTTGCTATTGGCCCTGGGGTCTGCCTCCCAGGCCAAGTACAGTGCTGCCAGGAAGGCTAGCACCCAGCAGAGGCTACTGACAGCTGTCAGTACCCAGAACCACACCCTAAGCTCTCCACTGACAGGTGGCTGAGCTGCTATAGGGGCAACTTTGGGGTCCTGGCACCCCTCTTGCTGTCTAGAGTGGGGGGCTACCACCTCCTGTGGCAGACACCCTCCTTCCACTCTCCCTTCTGTCAGTGCAGGGGCAACACCCTGCATCTGGACAGCTGCCTGACTACTCAGGACTTCCTTGGGGTCAGGGGAGGCCTCACCAGTGCCAACTCTGGGCTCCCCCCCTACTGGGGCAGAAGGCCTTTGGCTCCCTGGAACTCTCTTTAAGAGTGGCCTACCCTTCCTTTTCTTCTTTCCTTTTCTTGGGGACCCCTGTCTCCTAACTGTAGGGACTGACTCCCCAGGATTTGGTGTGGGGGGGCGCCCTGGGCGACCGCCCCATCTGGGACCAGACCCACCTCTGGGAGGTCATTGCCCAGGATACAATCTAGGGGGAGGTCAGCACTGACTACCACCCTAAACCAGTCAAGGATACCCTTCCTCTCTAGGGGCACTATGGCTACAGGTTTGGTGGTGACCTCCCCTGTGGCTATCCTGACTTTCCTTGTCTCTCCTGGGACATACATGTCTGGGGTCACTAACCGGTCACTCACTATAGTGTGACTGGCACAGGTGTCTCTCAGGCCCGTGGTAGGGATCCCATTGACCTGAATGGGGTGGAAGTGCCTACTTCCACCCTCAGGGATCACCAGCTTACCATCTGGTCCTGTCTCCCAGCTCAATGCTAGGAGGACTTCATCATCTGAGGAGTCCTCCTCTATGGCTACACTGGACACCCCAGTGCTAACCACCTTCTTTGGACAGGCTGCATCTCCTCTGAAGTGACCTGTCTGCTGACAGTCAAAGCAAGCCCTACTGTCCAAGAGCTTTTTTAACCCTGGGTCTCCCTGTCTCTGCTTGTCAGAGTGGGAGTGGGATTTACTCTCCTCCTTCTTAGGGTTCTGGGGTACAGAGGGAGTCTCTGTGGTGGGCTTACCACCTCCCTCCTTAGGTTTTTGGGGACCTGACCCCCCCTTCTTGGAGTCTCCCCCCTGGGACTTGACAACCACCCTGGTTCTCAACCACTCATCAGCTGCCTCCCCTAGCTCTCTAGGGTTGGTCTGCTTAGAGTCCACTAGATGCTGGCGTAACCTTTCTTGGGTACAATTGGTCAAGATGTGCTCTCTCATGATCAGATTGTATAACCCCTCATAAGTATTTACTTTGTTACCAATAATCCAGCCCTCTAGTGCCTTAAGTGAGGTGTCTACAAAGTCCACCCAGGACTGGGTGCTTGTCTTTTGGGTGTCCCTAAACTTGAGCCTATACTGCTCTGGGGTCAGACCAAACTTTTTAGTCAAGCAACTCTTCATACTGGGGTATGAGTCTGCATCCTCCCCACTCATGGTTAGGAGCCTATCCCTCCCAGAGTTAGGAACTAACTCCCAAAGAAGTGAACCCCAGTACTGAGGCTTGACTCTCCTCATCTGGAGGGCCCTCTCAAAGGCCCCCAGCCACTTATCTATATCATCCCCCTCTACATAAGCAGGAACCACCCCCTTGGGTAATCTGGGGCAAACTCCCCCACCCATGGACACATCAACTTCTCTGTCGCTGCCACCATCTCTTTTCTCTTTGTTTGCCCACTTTTTCTTTTCTAGGGCAAGCTTTTCTGCTTCCAAAGCTATGTATGCTAGCTGGGCCTCCAGCTCTCTTTCTCTGATGGATGGGTTCTCTCCTCCTGAAAGGACCCCCTTCCTACCACTAGCTTTGGGTCTGCCCCTAGTGACTGTATCTACTGAGGACCGTTCTTCCTCATCCTCACTTGGGCTCAGATGCCTTCCCTCCCCTGAGAGGTTAGAGTTAGCATCCTCCCCTTTTTCTTCCTCCTCTGGAGCTTCCTCTGTGCCTAGCTCTTGGGCCTCAGCCCATGCTGTCAGGGATTTAATCAGGATTTGCTTCCTGAGATCAGTGGTTGCAGGCAACCCTCTTTCAATACACAACCCCCTAAGCTGGACTACTGTCAGTGTGGGTAGGCTAGCCAGATCAAGCTCCATGGTTCCCTAGTTTTGTGTCAACAAAAACTTTTTGCAAAAATTGGAAACAAGAATTTAGAAAAATTACAAAAATTCAATAATTGAAATTAATCCAAATTAATTAAAATAAAAAAAAATGTAAACATTTAAAAAAAAATTTTTTTTGCACTAAGACAATTTAAAGGATTTTTTATTTGTTTTACTTAAAACTGTAACGTGATACTGAACACAAGTACAGGATCCCACCGCTGCCACCAAAAATGTTGGAAAATGGGTTATTGGTAAGGGCAGGTAGGTACCTACACTTAGCAACAAGCCACTAACCTCCACCTAGGTACAGTTAGGTCTCAGTAAATTAATCCCAGCTCAACTCTTGGTAGCTTGGCAACGAGTGTCAAGGCTTAACTTAGGAGACAGTGTGTAAAGCATTCAAATATCACAAAACAGTAATTAAATAAAACACAGGAAACAGTTTAAAAATCCAAAACCAATTTATAAAAATAGTTTATATTTTTATCTTTAAAATGACA
This sequence comes from Pleurodeles waltl, assembly GCF_031143425.1. Classification (NCBI taxonomy): domain Eukaryota; kingdom Metazoa; phylum Chordata; class Amphibia; order Caudata; family Salamandridae; genus Pleurodeles; species Pleurodeles waltl. The sequence goes on along the minus strand of NC_090440.1, from coordinate 1,487,083,727 downwards.
CAAAAACGAATAAAATCGGATAAGGGGAACCGGAGATATGAATTTTTAAAGAATTATTATTTTTATAGCGCTTAGAAACAAAAAGCGCCAATCGGGTCATCTGGTTGCACCTCGACTGGGGCAAAGTCAAAGTTTTAGGCCGACCGCGATGGAGCCCTGCTCGGCTACAAGTCGCGGGAGGCCTCGGTTAAAAAGTTACCTTCTGACAGTCTTTATTTTGAAGTTTTTCTTCACCGGGACGAACCTGCCAGTTGAATCCGACCTCCTGGAGCCCTTGTCCGGATACGCGATGTGGGTTTCCTCAGTGGAGATTTTTACCTTCGGACGTAGTCGTTTTTTCGAGATGAAAATCCTTCGACCGGGGTAAACCTGGATCTTGATCCGACGTCCGTGGAGCCCTTCTCGGATACGATGGCTGGGAGGTCCTGGTCAACTTTTTACCTTCGGACTTAGTCTCTTTTTCAGAGGTTTTTCTTTACCGGGACGAACCACCAAGTCAGGCCGGGTCGCGGTTGAGGCAAGCCGGCTAGAATTTCCGCGGCGGGTCGGTCCCTCTCTGGAACTTTTTTTCAAAAATTCTCAAATCTTCTCCAAACTTCTGGGGCTTCACCCAGATGTTCTTTAAAGGTTCTTTTGGGGTCCACAGCTCATCCCAAGGGTCCAGAAGTTCTGTGATGGTCCTTGGGGGGTGCGGACTTCAACTCCCAGAATGCACCTGGTGCAAACTCCTTTTTGGCCACTGGACAGTGGTCAGCTGGTCACTTTCTTCAGGAGTTGGTGCAGGGGACTCTGGTTAGCAATTTTTCACCTGTAGCAAACAGGGAGTCCCTCCTTGAACCAGTTGAAGCCAGGCAAAGTCCTTCTTGTGGTGAAGCCCAAGTGTGCAGCTGGTGCAGTCCTTCTGAGTGCAAGTTCCAGGTGCAGGCCAGGGGTCCAGCAGGGCAGTCCTTCTTCTCCTTTAGTTCTTTTCTTGTTGAAATCTGGTAGGGATCTGAGGTGTGGGGGCAGGTCTGCCAGTTTTATCCTTGCTCCTGGGTGAAAAGCAGGGGGGTCCTGGTTCTCCAATCAGGTACAGGGTCGTCCCCCTGTGATGACTACTTCCTGGGAAGTGTGGCAAAAATCCATCCCAAAAGGAAACATTCTCTAAAAATCCAACATGGCTGAATCTGATTTTTGGAGGTTACATCTGGCTGAGCCCACCCACTGGTGTGGCTAAAAATAAACACACCCCTCTCCTGCCCTCTCCTAATCTAATCAAGGGGGCACCTAGCTGTCTGGGGTTGCAGGATGTGGGGGCGTTGCTGGTTGCTCCAAATGTCCTTCTCTGCCTTTGAAGACCAGTTTGGCAGCCCTCCCCCTTCCTGCCTCACCATCTGCTGAGGGGAGATTCTCTCCCACAAGCACATTCCTTTGTGTGAAGCCAGGCCACTTCACACCTCATCAAGGCAGCTCTGCTAAGCTGCTGCAGGCTGGCCAATCAGAGCACAGCAGCAAAAACAATGCAGGGCTGAAATTGGCAACTTTTTAGGTAAAGTCTATAACTCTTTACCTGAACAAGTTATATTAAATCCCACAACTGGAAGTTGTGGGATTTATTACAACAATTAATTTGATACCAAATTCTTGGTATGCAACATTTAAGGAGACTTTAAAATTTAAAATAAAGTCTCCCCATTCTAGCCTATGAAGGCCATTTACTTCAATGAGGTAAAAACAAATTTGGCTGTTTTTACCTCACCAGGGTTTATAAATCTATTTTTATAAAGTCCCTGCTTATAGTTACATGGCACCCAGCCCTAGGGGCACCGAGGGCACACCTTAGGGGTGACTTATATGTAAAAATAAGGTAGTTTAAGACTTTGGAACTACTTTTAATTCCAAAGTCGAATTTGCATATAACTTTAATTTAAAAGCAGCCAGCAAGGCAGGCCTGCCTTTAAAATGACACTGGGCACCTCAGCAGTGCACCTATGTGTGCACCACCTATGCTGTGGTCCCTAAACCTACATGCCCTACCATATACTAGGGACTTATAGGTAGGTTAACTTAGCCAATTATAATTAGCCTAATTTGCATATCCATTTTACACAGAGCACAGGCCCTGGGACTGGTTAGCAGTACCCAGGGCACCATCAGAGTCAGGAAAACACCAGCATAAAGTGGAAAATGGGGGCAAAAAGTTAGGGGGCCTGTGCAATCAGCCCTGTTTTCTCACAGTAACAATCCTGAAAATGCCAATTATGGAAAGTTGGCAATTTCTTGTCCTAAACATTGATGCCTTCCCTCAGTGTCCTGGGTCACATGACTGTGAATGGCTCTGCTGTTGGGACTTGTGTATTCTTCACAGACAGTCACACAAAGAAGATTAGTTATGGAAAGGATGGGTCATCCTGCCAGGATAGCTGGGAGCAGAGCTCTGCACTGCTCCACTTGTATTTCAAAGAGCTTGCCTTCAGTACAAACAGGGGAACCTGACACCAGCATATTGTCACCTCGGACTTCTTGGAGCCTTGACAGGGTAAGAATGTTCCAGAACCAGAGGTGGGGCTAATGTAGGAGTTCCCCCCACATCAAAGGCTGACCTGTTGCCAGCTGTAAATACTGGATCTCCAGAGTCACTCATCAGTTACCCCTACACCTATGTACATAGTAAGGACTGTCCTGCTACCAGATGACTGCCTTGCTGCTACTAGAGTACTGCCCTGCTGCTTGAGGACTACCTTGCTCTCTGAAAAGGAAAACTAGAAATATTCCCTTCATCCCAGGCTAACTTGAGTGACTCCAAGGGTCAGGTGGATACCACCCTCTCAACCAAAAACCTAATTTCTTATATATATCAAAAAATGACAGTGTTCCAGGAGGCTAATCTGCAGCTCCTTGATAACCAACAGGCCTCATGGAATAACCTTGTCTCCAAACACCTCACTTCAGTGACTGGGTAACCTTCCTCTTGCTGCAGGAATGCAATTGTTGCACTTCCACTCTCTAGGAACTCAGTCTACAATCTCAATATTTTGTTAGGCCAGGCTAGGTTATCCAAAATAGATCTCACTGGCCTCCAAAATCTGGCTCTTTCCCACATCATTAATGAGCTGCACTGTTTACACACACAACCATTTGTGATAGGGCTTACCTGATAGTCTGTTGATAGTCTGACTCCTGCATCTGATCACAAAAGCTCCTCTGATGCGACACCTGAAGGGAAAAGGGAACAGAGACAGACATCAGAAAGAATCATTGACACGGAAAAGGGACAGTGGGATGTGTGCAGCTGTCTCGTAAAGTGCAGCTCTATTATGCATACATGTCCTCTTAAACTACCTGGGGCTACGGCAATGTCTCTCTGTTGGAAAGTTTATTATTGGTAAGGGCAGGTAAGTACCTACCTTTAGCAATAGGCCACTAACCCCCACTAGGTTCAGTCAGGTCTCAATAAATTAATCTCAACTCAACCCTTAGTAGCTTGGCAGTGAACAGTTATGCTTAACTTCGAATACAGGTGTGTAAAGCATTTAAAAATCAAAAAACAGTAAACAAGTAAAACTCAAAACATAATAAGAATCAAACTCCAATTTATAAAGATAGACTATCTATTTATGTTTAAAACGACACTAACAGAACAAAAATCCAATATAGGGACTCAGAAATATGAATTTGTAAAGATTAAAAGTAATTCTAGTACGTAGGAGCAATTAGCTCTCAAAGTCCAGAGTTCAGGCAACCCACAGTGAAACACTGTTACACTTACTTTCAGAAGTGTTTCTGGATACAGGAAAGTGGTCCACAGCACCAGTCAAGGGTTCAGAGGCTCTGGTTTGCCTCTTGGGTCTGGGACTACAACTCCCACAATGCACCTCCTTAACTTATGGAGCTGTTTACAACAGTTGTTCCGAATATCCCAAAACTTCTGGATCTTCTTTCAGAGGTCCCTTTTAGGTCCTTGAAGTGTCCACAACTTGTTCCAAGCTTCCAGAAGCTCTGAGTTGCTCCATGGGAGTCGGGACTACAATTATCGAAATGCACCTGGTTAAAATCCTCAATAGGCCACAGGACGCTAGTCAGCTGGGCTCTTTTTGCAGCACTTGATGCAGGGAACTCTGGGCAGCTCCTTTATACCTGTAGCTTACAGGGAACCCTTCTTGAAGCAGTTGAAGTCAGACAAAGTTCTTTTAGCAGTGAAGCCCAAGTGTGCAGCTGTTGCACTCCTTCAGAATGCAGTGTCCAGGTGAAGGTCAGAGGTCCAGCAGGGCAGTCCTTCTTCTTCTTTGTCTGGTTACCTGTAGGGATCTGAAGTGTGGGTGCAGCTCTGCCCCAAACTTATCCTTGCTCCTGGAGTGAAAAGCGGGGGGGGGGGCAACTGTCCAATCACGGGCAGGCCAATACCCACTTGAAAGACCACATCCTGGGAAGTATGACAAAAATCAATCCCAGGGAGCAACATTCCTTAAAAATAAAAGATGGCAGAAACGGAAATATGGAGGTTAGGTCTGGCTGAGCCCACCCACTGGTGTGGCTAAAAACCCTTAACACACCCCTTTCCTGCTTTCTTCTAATATAATCAGGAGGGCACCTGGTTGTCTGGGTGCGCAGGAAATGGGGGAGGTCCTGAGCTCCTCCACATGTTCTTGCCTCCTTTGAAGACCGGTTTGCCAGATGTCCCTCTATCCTGTTTGACTGTGTACTAAGGCAGGTCTCCTGCCCCAGGCATTTACTTTGTGTTCAGCCCAGGACACTTCACACCTCATCAAGGCAGCCTGGCCAGTCTGCAAAAAGGCTGGCTAATCAGAAAAGGGCACTACAGAGCTGAAACTGGCAACTTTAAGAAAGAGTTCTAAAACTCTTTCTAGGTGAAAGTTATATTAAATACAATAGTGGAAAGTTGTTGCATTAATTATAACAATCAGTTTGAGACCAAACTTGCCATATCTGGCTCATTTGGAGGCTTTATTAATTAAAATAAATTCTACCCATTCCAGCCTATTGAGATATTCACTACAATGAGGGTAAAACGAGTTTGGCTATTTTCCTCACCAGGGCTTATAAAACATAGTGCTAGACCTGACAGCCTTAGGTTGGTCACCCCTAACTTTTTGCCTGCCTCCTTCCACTTTTTAGATACTGTTTTTGTTGGTTTTAAGACTCTGCACACTTTACCACTGCTAACCAGTGCTAATGTGTGAAGGAAATAGCCTCTTTCTAGCCTTGTCACCCACACTTTTGGCCTGTTTGTAAATATATGTCAGGGTGTTTTTACTGTCTCACTGGGATCCTGCTAGCCAGGGCCCCAGTGCTCATAGTGGAAACCCTATGTTGTCAGTGAGTTTGATATGTGTCACTGGGATCCTGCTAGCCAGGATCCCAGTGCTCATAAGTTTGTGGCCTATATTTGTTCCCTGTGTGGTGCCTAACTGTATCACTGAGGCTCTGCTAACCAGAACCTCAGTGTTTATGCTCTCTCTCCTTTTAAAATTGGCACTGCAAGCTAGTGACTAATTTCACCAATTCTGATTGGCACACTGGAACACCCTTATAATTCCCTAGTATATGGTACCTAGGTACCCAGGGTATTGGGGTTCCAGGAGATCCCTATGGGCTGCAGCATTTCTTTTGCCACCCAAAGGGAGCGTAGACAATTCTTACACAGGACTGCCACTGCAGCCTGAGTGAAATAAGGCCCACGTTATTTTACAGCCATTTTACACTGCACTTAAGTAACTTATAAGTCACCTGTATGTCTAACCCTCACTTAGTGAAGGTTAGGTGCAAAGTTACTTAGTGTGAGGGCACCCTGGCACTAGCCAAGGTGCCTCCACATTGTTCAGGGCAAATTCCTCGGACTTTGTGAGTGTGGGGACACCATTACATGCGTGAACTACATATAGGTCAATACCTATGTGTAGCTTCACAATGGTAACTCCGAACATGGCCAGGTAACATGTCTAGGATCATGGAATTGTTCCCCCACCATTCTGGTATTGAGGGAACAATTCCATGCATCCCCGGGGCTCCAGCATGGACCCCGGGTACTGCCAAACTAGCTCTCTGGGGTTTTCTCTGCAGCTACCGCTGCTGACAACCCTCAGACAGGTTTCTGCCCCCCCTGGGGCCTGAGCAGCCCAGTCCCAGGAAGGCAGAACAAAGGATTTCCTCTGAGAGAGGGTGTTACACCTTTGGAAATAGGTGTCAAGGGCCTGAGAGGAGTAGCCTCTCCTGGCCTCTGGAAAAGCTTTGAAGGGCAGAGATGGTGCCGTCCATGCATAAACCAGTCTACACTGGTTCAGGGAGTCCCCAGCCCCTGCTCTGGCGCGAAACTTGACAAAGGAAAAGAGAGTGACCACTCCCCTGTCCATCACCACCCCAGAGGTGGTGCCCAGAACTCCTCTTGTGTGTCCCAGACCTCTGCGATCTTGAATGCAGAGGTGTGAGGGCACAATGGGGACCTCTGAGTGGCCAGTGCCAGCAGGGGATGTCAGAGACCCCTCCTTACCTAGTTAGGTAGCCAATCCTCCTCTGATGGCTATTTAGAGTCTCTCATGTGGGTTTCAATAGTTTTCAATTTCTCTGAAAGTTTTAAAAACATGTATGGCCCATATTTATACATTGTTTGAAGGGTTAGTAAATTTTAAAGGTGTGAACACCTGGCAACAGCCTCATCACAAGTGCTGAATAATTTAATAAATCTATAATAAACTACATAATCATTGACATTTCTAATCAAGCAACGGATATACTTAAATATATGTGACCTTTAATGATGTCCCTTTGTCATTAAATTAATATGAGCTCACACTCTGGTAGCAAATGCAAATAACAGAAATGCTTAACTTAGGACAAAGTGTAAAATGTTATGCAGTATCAAAACAGTAATAAAGTCAAAACAGCAATCTATTAAAATCCCAAACTGAATTCATCCTCCAGAAGGGTAAGGCTGTAAACTGTATAAGAGGAAGAGGTCCCAAAGGCCAGATACCCTCTAGCAAAGTACCCACTGAAACACAGTTGCTGCTGTGGTAAAGGATCAAGTGAGAGAAACCTGTGTTTTTTAGTCCAGGGAACTAGTGCTATGGGTGAAATTGTGTTTTGGATGTGGTCCTCCGCAGGTCCAACAATGTTCTAGTTCGGTTCAGCACACCCAAGCACCCCAGGACCTCAGAAACAGCAATTGTGGGTTAAGGCTCACCCATGCAGAAGCCACCAGAATCATCCAGTTCAGATAAGGTTTCTACTAGCCAGCTGGGCATACCAGGAAAACTTTTGTTGCATCACTATTTCCACAAAGGTCGTCAGCCAACTGGCAACCTCTTTGCCCTTGGTACAAATGGGAGTAATTCCAACCCTTCAGCTCTTATTACAGGTCTCAAACACCAGTTGTAGTTATTCTTACGTTCTTCAACCTCTCCAGGGACTGTTCTGAAAAGAGCACCTCGGGGTACCAAGCCAGTAGGATAAAGGTTCCCAGGAGAAACTCTGTACACTTTTGATGAAGTTCCTGTTTGCCCTACTACAAGTAATCCCTCAGTCCTAAAATTCAAAGATTTGGAAACCCATTCTTTCGTGTGCAGTGCAGAGCCTGTTTGCCCATCCAGAGGTGCTCTCAAGGAAACTAGCAATGCCCTAACAATTGTATTTTGTAAATTTGCACCGCTTTGCATCAAAAGGCGGCGCAAATGCTGTTCTAAAAAAGTATAAATATGGGTCTTAGCGCTGAGTAAAAGTTCTTCACATCATGTATACTTTTAGGCCATGTGTAACATTAATCTTTACACAGTTTGAGTCTTACACTTCTATACCTATAAATTCTTTACAGAGGAGGATTTGGAGGTGAACTATGTATGTTGAAGTGTTTTAATTTGTTGTAAGAATGCATTGTATTGACATTTACTATATTTTTCCTTGTGGCTGAAGAAGCTATAGTAAAGCCTCAAAAGGAAGCTTTGGAAGCATCCCAATTGTTAGAAATGGAAGTTTCAGTAGATTGGTTAATTTTAAATAACTCATTATTGACAGCAGTGGCTTCTGTAATGAAGGTATAGTTCGATGGTAGGAAGTTATTGAATCTGTAATGACCCATTTTAGAGTTATTAAGAGATAGATCAAAAGAATATAAAATCGGAGCATGATCTGAAATAAAAATGGAACCAATTTTTGATGATTGATAAGAAGGAAGCATGGACTTAGTAACCAAATATAATTAATCCTGGACATGGTATGATGTACATTATAGAAAAATGTAAAATCACAAGTATCAGGGTTACAGGTTTTTCAAACATCAAATAATGGACGAGTGTCAATGGCCTGTTGAAATGCTTTATGACATTTATCAGGATTACATTTGCATTTAAAGTTCCTATCCATACACGGATTTGACTATTGATTAAAATCCCCTGCTACAATAATGTTAGGATAAATAATGGAAGACATTTGCATTTTAATATTATGCTAAGAATCAGGATTAGGTTTGACAGGACCATAAATGTTAAACAGGGAAGTCCGTTTGTTATTAATTATAACAGTAGCCAACACCCATCACCCATGATTGTTACATTGAGTTGATACAATCTGCGCCTTTATTGATTTATGAAAACGAATTGCAACACAACCTTTGTGGATAATGGCTATAGGAAAAACAACCTGGCCTACCCCTGCATTTTAGCTGAAAAGATTTAACATCATTACAATGAGTTTACTGTAAAAACGTAACAGGTGGATTATATTTTGGCAGATGAGTGAGTATCTTTTATCTTTTGACTGGAAGTTCCAAACCACAAACGTTCCACGAAACAACGTTAAACATATTGGAAATTAGGAGTAGGGAAAGAGGAACATAGATGACAAGTCGCAAAAAAGTGAAAGAAAACAAAAAAAAACATTTATTAATATCTGCATAACATGTAGGTGAAGCAAATATAGTAACAATGGAAAACAAATAAGCACTCACATAATAACAAGAGAAAGAAAAGGAGAATAGAAAGAAGAAATAGGATATGGGTAACAGGATTAAGACACAGACCAAGGATAAAAATCCAGATCTAAAGTGGAGGGCATAAAGAGTGAGCATTAGACATGTCAGCACCTAAAACAAGAATAACAGCAGAGAAATAAAACATAAAATATTTAAATACAACCATATACATAGGAAGGTAAAGAAAGAAACTTGAAAAAACATGGACACAGCTAAATTGTTAACAAGGTTTAGCAGTAATATCCATTGTATGAGATGAAATAGTCTGAATAAAATATTTTATGTTAACAGGACCATCAAAAGATTGTGAAGTGCCTCCATAGGTAACTTTATGTAAACAAGAAAGTAAAATGCCATAGCTAATTTTTAACTGTCTCATTTGAGGTCAAAGAACAAGGAATTCTTTTCTTCTGGGACTTGTATTAAATATTATTGCCAGACAAAGCAAGGCAACGTTTTTCTTTATTGGCTTTCCAGACACTCGTAAGGTCAGTGAACTCCAAAAATAGCATTATGATACTTCTAAGTCTAGTAGAGTGAGGTAGAGTGAGGGTGAGGACAACCTAAGCAATGAGATTGTTGAATATTAAGAGACAGATTATTCTGAGGACCCAAAAGATCTGAAGAAAAATTCTTCAAGAAGAACATGACCCTAAAGATTCTCTGGTAGAGCATATAAGCGAAGATTATTCCACATGTTTCTATTTTCAAGATCTTCAGTGTGGAGTTTAAGCTTTTGGATCTCTAGCTATGGAAAAGGGATCTTGGTAACTGCATCTTGAAGATCGCCAATTCTCTGTTCAATTGCAAACATCTTGCCCTCCATAGAGAGCCACCGGTCCTCAATTTGTTGAAGCTTCTCGTTAGTAGCACACATGATAGGCCTAAGACCACGTGCCTCATTACGGATAGTATCCAAAACAGGAATATGAGAAGATAAAATGGGTGATGGGGTCCATTCTTTGCCATTTTTTATTTTGCGCCTGAAGAAGTTGATGTAGACAATGCAAGTAGATCACTAGCCATGTTCACGTAGTGCATGGAATATTGCAGAATCTTTTGGAATGGTATTAACCTGCCCATACATTATCATAATGTATATAAATAAATTAGTGAATAAGATATAGTGCATCGACTTCAGAATGTAAATGTTGACATTGGTACAGAATTCAGATTATTTCTAAAGCTCGAAAGAAGCACTAGGTTATATTTAATTCATCAATGAGTTGATGAACTGAGGCAGAGATATGTAATAATTGCAAATAGTAAGCAGAAGAAAGATGCAGCAAAAGAAAGTCACTTCATTGTATTCTGTGGCAGGAAGAATTATATTAGTAATACTGGCAAACAGGCAGCCTGTTGAAAAGAAGTAAATGTACAGATAAATAAAAAGATAAATAACAAGCTGTATGCAGACAAAATGCCAGCCGCTGATTAAATATATTCATGCACAGCTACAGTTCCAAATGAGTAAAACAGCCGTCATAGAGTTTAAAAAAGAAGGCAAATGCTGCATCAGTTTATAGAGAATATTTTGAAATGGTTAAGTCACTAACCTCAAAGGAGCAATATGGAATACTGAAGAGCCAGTAATGCAAGTGGCACGTTGGTGAAATAGCAGCAGCTCACGTCTGACAGAAACTCACCTCTGCGCCTCCGGAGCACACCAGACATTCCATGTTAATAACTCCTGGCAATAAATGCTGCTACAATGTTGGGAAGCATGTGCAGATGCTTCAGTTGTAAAAGCGCAGGTGAAGGATGTCTTTTTAAAAGAGAGTTGGTCTGCATTATGATGGAGTTCAGAAGTCTCCTGTCATCTTGTTTGGCTCAGAAGCCACTCCCCCAGCAAATATTTTAGAATATGGAGTCCTAACCTGGGTGCTTACACAAAGGCACTGCTGCATGTACATGTCATAGGATGAGCTGCACATATTAGATTAAGAAACAGCAGTGGTTGAATCTACCTGTTGCAAAGCTGTGCTGTCCTGTGGAATAATGAAACTGAATGTGGGCCCCCTGCAAAGAACAAGGATCCCCCCTTCAGATTTAATCAGGCCAGGTGCAGTGCTGAGGGGCCCCCTGGAACCTGGCACCCCCTGCACTGCAGGGGCTGTGAGGGCCTTTGTTACAGCACTGGTGCTGTTCGCAGGTAATGCACTATCTCAGAAACATTTTGAATTAAAGGTCTGCGATTTATAGAGTGCAAACACATTAAAACATGCCCAGTACCATGCTCTTCAAAGTTGCAAAAGTTAATTGTGCAGCCTCTGTTTTTCTCCATTTTGCCTAAGCCAACAACTTGCATGGCTTATTCACTGGCACAAACCAAAAACACACATTACATAAGGAGCACTAACAGTGAAACAACATTTACTCCTTTTTCTGCACCACTGCTAATAGAACAATGTTAACCAATAGCTAGCTCCTTGAAAAGGGTCATAAATATCTGGTGCCCTCCAAGACCCCTTAAGTAAATTAACTTTCACAAGTTGTTTTTCATTCTTCTATTTTCCATGCTCACAGTTTCTAACACTACAGTACAATGTTGTTAATGAGCAAGTAAACTAGATTTTGAGTCTGCATTCTATGGTAGATCCACTACGCATGGGAGTGTTCACTTTACATTTATTGCCCTATTATGGAGAAAGAACATATTATATATAGCTTTATCCTACATAAAGCCCTTGAAGACATATCCGCTGAGATAAAGGTTGCACCGCATCTTTTGTACAGACATTAAAAGCTGCATTATATAGACTTTTTTGCACGGCTCTTAAAAATCAGGTCGTTTAATAAAATACGGAGAAAAGTACCTGGCTGACTGACTTAATTAGGAATGGAAGGACAAAACTTCATGCTATTGTCTCCAGCAGGTATCACTTTGGACCAGAATCGTGTTGGGAACTCACTGTCTATGCAAGAATACATGTTTCCTTTACCACTGTAGCTTTTGTGTTGCCAATAAAACATGGGAAAAAGGTTTACCCACTACAGATGATGATGAAGATTTTTATTAGTTAATTAAAACCATAAAACTTTTTCCTTCCACATAAAAATTTAACAGAACAATATTAGTGCGTTAAAACAATTACAGTGCAATAAGATCCTGAGTTTTAAATGAGATGATGTATAAAATGTCCTTTCTACATGAGAATTCGAAACAAAAACAATATTAGTGAAATAAGGCATTAGTGATAATAGGACAACAGAGCCATATTGGTGCAAATAAGGCAAGTACAGTGCAATAAAAGTCCTGAGCATTAAAATGAGATCATATATAAAATTTCCTTCCACATGAAAATTTTAAAAGAAGTGATAGTACAATAAGGTATTAGTGATAATAGGACAAAATGGCAAGAATCCTTCTATCGATTTTATTTATCCCTACTTAAGTCTGATTGTTGGGACTAGACTTTATTACGGCACAGGCTAAGTATCCCTGCAGACTACCTAGAGGCCTTCCCTTCTTTAAGGTGTTCAGAATAAATTGAAGGGCTTTTGTTATCTTTTCCTCCCTCCCTATGACTGGGTGTGTTTCGAGAAGCTGAGATTTTGAGCGAGAAAATTTCAAAAAATTGCACCAGCCTAATGTTTAATATTGTATTTTGTGGATTAAAAGCTTCAATTAATGCTTGTCTGCAGGATCTAATTCTTAAATTGTTTAATTCTTTTTTCAGTAATAGTCTTTCAACCGCCAAAGCTGGACAAATACAGAGCATGTGCACCAAGTTTTCATCTGCTAGATTTAGGCATGAGGTCTAACATTGGGACTTCACCCAGCCTGAGTCTGAGAAAAGATTGCTTGATTTCCCGCAAATAGGGGCCAGCCATAAGTAATGATTCTTTAAGTTGTTTATAGGACTTGAGGATCTACCAACTATGCTCCCTTTTAATCAGGGAGACCCTATCTTCTAGCCAACTCTGTCATTTTCTTGCTTTAATCACAGCTTTGTTCAAAGCTGGGATGGGTAGAGAGTGATCCCATACCTCATCTAAGTTCAAAAGGCTCTTGCTCTTTTCTAGATACCTTGCGAAGTTGCAGTTCCCTCTTTCCAGGAGAATTTCCTGCCAGACTAAATTAGCCAAGGACCCTTTTGAGGCGTGCCTCAATTTATAGCAGCATTTAATATATGCCGCGGGTCGAGCTAGCGACTGTTTGACCAGCATAAATTCTAGTCTGACCTGGGCTGGCGAGGCACGCCCGGGGAGCCGAAAAACACGCTTATAGGTCTTTATCAGAAGCTTATCCAGAAGACCTGCTTCCATCCCCCTCATTATTTCAGTCCCATAGGTGAGGGTTGGAAGTAGTTTTGCTCTCATTACAGCTGTTAGTGGGTTCAGGGCATGACCACAGATTGAGTTTGCTAGTTTACAAAAGGTGTGGGTAAGTGCCTGTGACTTGCTTTTTATTGCTTCTTTTTATGGCGTATAGTTACCTCTGGCGTCCACCACAAATCCTAGGTATCTATATGACCTTACTTCCTCTAGGGTCTTCCCTTTTACGTGCCATTTACATTTGCTAGTCGGCCTGCGGCTTAGGGTAATCATTTTAGATTTTTTATGATTGATTTCCTGTTCATTAGATCCTGAATATTCTTCTAATGCATTTAGCAATTTTTGCTTGCCTATTTTGGTATTACTAATTAGTAATAGGTCATCTGCATATAGTATATTGGATACTTGTTGACCACCCAATGAGGGAGAATGGGATAATTGATCATTTAACTTGGCGGGGAGATATGCTATGTACAGGTTGAAGAGTGTTGGGGCCAATACGCAACCTTGCTTCACGCCAGCTGTTGTTTTGACTGCCCTGGATAAATGAGAGCCTTCCCCCAATTTAACCTTCACCCAAGTATCTGAGTAGATCATTTTGATGGCGTTTAAAATAGAATGTGGCAACCCCCACAGTAGTAATTTGGCCCACAATTTGCAGCGAGGGACACAGTCAAAAGCAGCTTTAAAATCAACAAAACATAAATAGGTCGGAGTCACCTTTGCTTTTGCTCTTTTGATGATTAGTCCCAGTGCCATAAGGTTTGTTAATGTTCCTTGGTGCTTGGTGAAGCCGGTCTGGTTTAGGGGTAGAAAATTATTATCTGTAACCCAGGCATCTAGATGTTTTAGCACACAGGATGGAAAGTACTTGAGGTCAACATCTAAAAGAGCAATTCATCTATAGTTGCTTGGGGAAGCCACGTTCCCACCCTTATATATGGGCAGATGGATAATATGCCTTTTGTGAGTTGATCATTACCTGTTCAACTGTTGCCCAAAGGTCCTGGGGTGTAGCCGTCACTGCCCATTCCCTTTCCGGATACCGTTGTTGAACCAAGACCACTCTTTCCCTCCCTTCTTCTCTCCATACTTGGACTCTCAGTGGGTGGTTAGATGGTCTTCTTTTGCTAGACCATTCTTCACTGAGTTTGCTGACCTGATGTACTCCTTTCAAGACCAACCATGTACCTTTAGATTTTACTAGGTATTGTGAGTCTTGTAATGGAGTTGGATATTGTTCTCCATTGTAGATGGTCACCTAAATGCCCCAGGCCTTCAGTAGGTCCTTTCTTTCCATGATCCGCTTTGGGATATCCGGTGCTGTGAAGATAGTGAGTGTTGGATCAGTGTGTTGGTTGCCTCTTGCTTGAATACATTTTATTGCAGCGAGGTCCTCCGAGGCTACAAACTGTAGATCAGGTAGACCTTTAATGATTCTTAGAATAGAAGAGTGATTGAGGACATCTGTGGGGGACCTGGGGGTGAATTCCGGGATCCAGAGTAACTGGAGGATGCCCTCATGAGTATTTGTGCCTGTTATAAATGACTAGTTTTGCTCTATCTGCCGGATTTGCTTTTTATTACCATCTTCCCACTGACCAATGGCAGGTTTGAATTCCTTACTGCCCACATTGACCGGTGTTAGTTGAGTGGGCAGCACAAGCATGGTGGGTTTTGGTTCTATGTTCTGGTGACCCCTTATGGGGCTTGATCTTAAGACCGTTATTGTGTCAACTGCTGCAGGTGTCCTCAAGGGAGACTTTGATGACTGGGTGATGCCTGCTAAAATGGGGAGTGTTGTCACATCTGCTATTATGTTGGAGTTTTTATTTGTACGGGGAGTAATGGTTCTGATATACCCTCTACTTGACGTCGCATGATCTTTAGATAGTTCCTTTAGGCTAGTATCAGTGGTTTTTGTGGTAGTTAGTTGTTGAGATTGTGCGGACTCCCTTCCCTTCCTTGCCCACTTTCGATCTCTTTTTGATAGGGCCCGGGCTGTGGGAAGCTCAAGGTTCCTGGGCTTAATGATGAACTGTAGCGGAAGGTGATTCTCCATGGGTTCCCTACTAGCGCTTGCTATTGCAGCAATTCTTTCCTCACTTAATATCAGTGTAGCTGGCATTAGGGAGGAATGGGGCTGCTCCTCTTGTTTCTGCTCCTGCTGTAGGGTTTTTAGCATGGTGGCAGGTGGATTAGTACATGTATGTTCATCCTTCCGGGTGGGGCAGATTTCTTGCAGTATTCCCTCAAGGATTTGCGGAAGTTGAGATATCTTATCTACCACCTCCTTGCAGGAGCAGATTGTAAAATCATTAGAGTGTTAGCTTGAGCCCTTGTTATTAGGGTGTTTAATTTTTTCAACTTGCTGTCAATTCCAGAGACAAATTCTGCCAGTGTGTTTAACAAGTCAACTTGAATGTCCATTTTATTTGAGTGAAATTGCAGTGCCATAACCATTGCTTGCATTGAGTTTAGGATTGTAGCCCACATTTCTTCTGACCTGAGTGCCATTGGAGCTTGCCTGTTCGAGTCGAGCTCTTCATTGCTACTTGATGCTCCTTCATTTATATTTGCTTTGTGGGGGACTTCCTGTGCGGCTGTCACTGTTTCTGCCTTTGATGTCTTTGATGATCTACTTGGAAAAACCTGTTCTGGATCCCAAAGCTCCTGTTCAACTTCTCCACGGTTGTACGTTGGAAAGGAGTGGAGTTTCGTGCTTTGACAGAAAGGGCCACCTTCCTGGGGTTCTTGTTCTAAATGTTCTTCAATTGCTACCAACTCTGAGTCCAGAATGGGTAGCCTAGCTGGGCTGGATGTCCATTGGTACTTGGTGGCAGCTGATTGTTTGTTCGTTGGGGTTATAACTTGCCTGATATTGTGGGAGGCTCCTGTTGTAGGAGTGGCTGGTACCACATCTTTCTGTACTGTGCTCGGTGCATCTACTTTCGTAGGCTGATTTTTGCTAATCATCACTGTTGGGGATAGGGTGTGAGGGGAGGTAGTTTCATAATGGGTTTCTTTTCATTGCTTCCTTGGGGTTGCAAGACCTGGGTGAATGAGGTTATTTGCCCCAAACTTGTTTGTGTGGTAGCCGGGGATTGATCCTTTTTCTGGCAGCGTGGGTTCCTGCGGCAGCAAAATAGTCGGTTATCTTGCGATGCTTGGGAGGGACTGCGGACTCTGGTGCCCCCTCCGGAAGGGTCACCGGTCCCCAAAAGCCGGGCTCCCCCAGTTAATTTCTTCCATGGTGGAGTCTTGGTCGCCCCCGCTTGTGCCACTTGTTGGCTTTTGCCTCCTGCATGGTGCTTGCTCTCCTTTTTGGGATTGCTTCATCCAGAGCCAGATCTCCTATCCTTTTTCTCTTTCCTTGTTTTGCAGGACGATTGATAAAGTTGCCTCGAGCTTTACCTGACCTCATGATCAGTCAGTCTTGCTGCCTTGGAGCGGGGTAATTTGGGCGGGCTGTTGGAGTGGCTGTGGAAGTAGCAGAGGTAGTACTGGATCTGGGTCTGGGTCCAGGGGGCCACAGACAGTCCGGATTGCTAGTCCTTGCCGGTCCTTCCTGCTCCCGCCTGGGCTACCCAGTCCTTTGGGAACCCTGGGCAAGGTTGCAGAAATTGATCAGGCTAAGCCAGGCAACGTGGGTAGGGGCAGGGGGGAGGGTTGAGGCCACAGTCTGCGTGGTGGGTCTACCAAAGTCTACCAGGGTGGGAGGTGCTGCGCGCTCTACGGTGAGGCCGAGCAGCACCAAAACCTGGATTGCTTTCCCTGCCTCCCTACCCTCCTTAAACCCCCTCCACCTGCTCACCTGCCTCTCGCTGTTGCTGGTGCTGAGGTCGTGTCTCTGGCTGCACCCGGAGTAAGGGCAGATTTCCTTGTGCCTGGTAGCCGGAGCTGGTGCCCTAGTGCCTGGTGCTGGTCCTTGATGGGTGCCCCTCCTCTCTTTGCCTTCCTTAGGATTGTATGCGCCCCTACGCCTCTATGCCCCCCCCGCAAGCCGCACCCGCGATCGGGCCGCTTCCGCGGGAGTCCGCAGAGGGGGAGCTATTACTGCTGCAGACGCGGCTCACCGCAGGCTGCAGTCACGCTCGCAGGCTAAGGGGGTCAGCAGGGGGTTCATTGTTGCCACAAGCTTCTGCCCTGCCCTGCTGCTGCTGCAGGGATGGAAGCACAGATGCCCCCAGCGGCGGCGAGTTCAGAAACAGGGCTGGAACTTGGGGCCGCTCCCCTTGCCGCAGCCGCTACTGCTGCTGCTACTGCGGGCGCATTCTGCACTCCGCCGAACCGGAACCGGAAGTCGATTGGTACAGGATTTCATGACCTAGATTTACTTTGCATCAAGTGGTCTAAGGTTTTCTGAAGTCTATTAATCCCCTTGATATGTATTTGAAAAGAGATTTCCCATTTTAAATGCACTCTATCTCGCAAAGAGGGATTTCAAACTTGTGCTTACTTCAGCTTTAGGAACTTATTTGGCTGTGCTTTGTTTTCCTGAAGCTTGAATCAATTGTTGCATTTGGTTTGCTGGGGGAGGGGTTTCCCGTAATTTCCTATTGTTTTCATTGAGTAGTTGTTATCTTTTTTTATCTATGTAATTTCCTCAGTAAAGGCTTTCCCAGCAGAGTCACTGATTTAATTAATGCACCTACGGATATTGTTCTGAATTGCTTGCCAATGGAGTTCTAGTCGTCATGTGTGTCTAATATACACTATAAAAGTATGTTTGTCATTCGTATTTCCTGTTCATATTCTATCTAATTTCCTTTATCAATAGTGATTGATACGATCCTATAATAGCCTAGGGAGATCATAATACAGGGGATAGGATATCCGTCACATTTGTGATGGCATAACCTATCTGCCAATCTTTAAAGGAGGCCCTTATTCATTATTAATTGACCACAAAATAGGCAAACATAATTCAGTAGCAGTTTACACAAGGTGTTCAAAAATTGGTCATTAGTTGTGTGGCTTGCACAAGCAATGGGTCCACATCTCTCTTCCACTGGGAACCAAACATCCTGTTGAAGCACTAGAATTTCACAGGGTAGCAAAGCAGCACTTCACCCTCCTCATTTGTAAGTGTCCTAGGAATGGGTCCTGGGCTCCCTTCCCATACTCGTAGACAAGCGTGATGGTGCTTCTTCCCCATCTTTCTTTGTGGGGCCCTGGGAGGGGTCCTGGGCCCCTTCTCCTCTCAGATGGGAGAGTAGGACAGTGCTCCCTTGCAATGAAGATCTTCTGAGACCAGAGATGGAGCCCTGAACCTCCCCCTCAGAGGATAAGCAATCATCCGGCAGCGGAGCCCCATTCACTTACCGGTTAGGGGTTAAAGGTTGCCATAAATTTAGACAGCCATAACTCGGGCTCCATTAGGCCTATTTAGACATTATTTGCTTCTCCTTGCTCCTGGTGGTGGGCACTAGCCACCTGGAGCACTTTCGTTGGGCCTCCTGGCCTCCAAGGCAAATAAACCTTCTAGGGAGCAGCACCTGATTCAAATTACCTTCCTAACCGATATGGAAAAAGTACAGGGTGCTTCTAGTTTTTCACATATATATTGGCTGATTTTATGGTTTAACAAAGTGTGAATGATTGAAATGGGTGTGTTATTTGACATGAGTACAGATTAAGCATAGGTTAGAACATAAAGAGGATTAAGGGAAGGTTAGATATCTCTTAATATATAATCATAGACTTTTAAGAGGGTTTCTTACATTTTCACATCACTTATTTAGTGCTGTAGCCCTTTATATTTTCTGGGAGAGTGCAGCCATATTAAAGAGGCACTTCACGGTGAGAAACTGGGAATACAAGACTATGGCCTGATTAGGAGCTAAGGTGTTATTTATTGCCCGATGAATAGCAACAACTCCTTTTAAGAGTTATGGGAAATAACATGCATATGTTGGTGTTTAATCCACCAAAATCTGTATTATGTGGTAAATACTGTATGTTGTCCTTTACAATCTCAGCAGGTTTGACCTGCTGAAATTTAATAAAGGTTGAGTTATTTAATGCATCCGATAATTATTGGATTTGTTAAATGCCTTCAAACCTGTAATTCCAACTCATGTGTAACCAGGAAAGAACTCGTATTCAGGCACTTAGTAGTGAACATTGTTGCAACAGTACCTTGCCATTAGATGATGTTATGTTGGCTGCCTGGCCTTCGATAATTCTAAGCTAATACGACAAATGACACACACATTTCTCTTCATCATTCATGAAACAAAAATCTGGATCTGCCACATTAAGGAGTGTGCCATATTTTACAGGATTGATGAAAGGAGCTGCTGCAACTGTTAATAAAATGGATGAAGACATTTTTCTGAACAATCCGGCCATTCAGCCCACTGTTGCATGCATAGCTGTATCATGCTCATCAAGTTTGCTTGCTGCAGTGGCAGCTGTGATTGTGGTTGAGGCAGCTGGAATGATGGCAGTGGCAGCTGAGGCTGTGATGTTGGTTGCTCTGCTACTGGAACTGCGGTACTGATGGTGAATTCTATGCTGTCAAAAGCTTAATTAGTGACACTGAAAGCTGTGGTAGTGTCGGTGGTAACTGCTTTCTTGCTGGCAGTTAAAGGTGCAGTGCTCAGATAGATGAAAGGATGATTCTTCATCTGATTCCTCAGGATGATATGTTAATGCATAGGGAACTTTTGGTTAGCGTGCAGCATATGAACACAGATTACCCTTACCCTCAAAGCTGCCTGTCCACTCTCACACTAAGCTCTGTTTGTCACCTGGGCTGCCCCTACCCATGGAATATGCTGTTCATAGTTTCACCCAGGTGCAGTAGTTTCGCTCAATTCATACTTCTAGCAACAAAATGCATAATGCAGTGTATTTGAGGCAAGTGAAACAACATTGTATCCACGTCCTTTAATGCTTTCATGACAGATTTCCTTGCAGGATGTAAGTGAAGCATACGTTAATGGTACTAATCCTGTGGCAAGTTCTATCAGCCTTTGACAGGACTTCAGTTGTGTAATTGAGCCCAAACAAAACCATTATGATTACATCTACATGATGGCGAAATGTATGAAATCATTTATAAATATACTTTATTTTTGCTGTCTGCCTCTTAATTCTAAATCTCTGCTTAAGCTTTCCATGCCTTACAAGTTAAAGATAACTGGGGCCTTATTCTCCATGCTCTGGGGTCCATTTGATGTTTGGTGCCTCCACCAGTGTGAAAGGTTTAATAGAAAGGTTACATAGTGATGTTCTGGACCCTCCACTTCTTGTTTGAAGTTTTTTACATCATATGCATCCTGGAAGAAGGCCAACATTACGTTCATTCTGTTGGTGATGCTGTATCACAGCATGAAGTGCACCTTTGCTGCTTTTCTCTTTCTGCATTTCTACTTCCTTTATTTTGGTACTTTATTTGAGGCTATTTTGGCTCAGTCTGATTCTTATTTTATTTTGGCTTAGTGTGATTCTGCTGCTGTACTTCTTATTCTATAGGCTCCTCAGTTGTTACAACACTGCCATTTTGCACCGCCACATTCCCACTCATTTCTCTTCTGCTTCCTGCCTTCCACCAGCCCTTTATACCTCCCTGGACTACTTATAGAGGCTTCAGCCTGGCTCCTATGAGAAGCTCCCAACCTCCTGTTCTGTGTTCTGCTCCCCTACTGCTGCTCCCTTTCTGCATTTGTAGTTTCTTTATTTTGGCTTTATTTTAGCTATTTTAGCTTAGTGTGTTTCTTATGTGTTTCTATATTTTGCTTTACTGGGATTCTGAGGCTGTTGTTCTTAGTTTACAGGCTTCTCATTTATTACATCACCATTGTTTTGTGCTGCCATTTTCTCAATCATTTCCCTCCTGCTTCTTGCCTCACCCAGCCCTTCCCACCTCCCTAGACTACTTATACATGACCCAGTGCAAATGCCCAGCAGACGCATGCAGCAGGCATGCAGACGGTGTGCCTCCGGCTAACCAAAGGCAAGCCAGTCTGTGTCCATCCATGCCAGGACTTGGCCTAGTGCCAGTAACCCTGTTCCCCACACATTGGCCTCAACCAGCTGGTCACCAAACTCACTCTTAAAGCTAGACACACACCAACCCTATTTCCACCTCCAGCAACAGAATCATATTCAGCCCCACCACAGAACTCACCTGGACTGACCACACCATCATTCACTTCACCATCACCAACGTCCAGCACTCCATCCCCAAGTGCCAGACCCCTCCCACTGCAGCAGGAGCAAGGTCACTGAACATCAATGATCTCAGGCCCTCAACACCTAACCCGAGGTCTCAACAAACCTTGACCAGGCCATCCACATCTTCACCACCTGGATAGCTGACTACGCTGATAAAGTCGCCCCTCTGAAACCCACAAAATCCAACAAAACATCCAAACATGCCAGCTGGTACACCCCAGAACTCAGGACCACAAGCGCAACTGCCTACAACTTGAGAAACAATGACACGCCACCAAGAGCCCTGCCGACACCCTCCCCACCAGCCTCAGGACCACCCAGGACCACTCCGCATTCCGGTGACTCCTCAAGACCTGGCTTTTCGAGCAGCAGTAACCCCCCTCCCCCCTAGCGCCTTGAGACCCGCACGGGTGAGTAGCGCGCTTTATAAATGTTAATGATTTGATTTGACAGAGCAGATCACAAAACTGCCCTTAATAACTATCACTGGCTCATCATAGAAGCTAAGAAAGCATCTACCATCACCTGCATTGACTCTGCAGCCAAGCACACAAAAGAACTCTTCAAAATAATAAAAAAAATCTGCAACCCGGCAGCTGTAGACAACACCATTCACCCCTCCCAAGAACTTTGTGACACCCTCTCAGACTACTTCCACAGCAAGATCACCAACATCTAAAACAATTTCGCCTCCAACCCACCACCCTCAACCCCAACGACCTAAACCAAGCAGCGAACACCGGCCAAACCATTACTACCCGGTCTCCTCTCACCACCCTGATGACCTCAGCCATCATGTTCTCCATTCACTCCGGGGCGCCCACCAATGCCTGCTCCCACAACCTTTACAACTGTGCATGGATCCCTAGCAGCATGCAACTTACCAGCATCCTCAACACCTCCATCTCCACAGCTACCTTCCCAGAGAAATGGACATGTGAGATGTCCGACCCCTCCTAATGAAAGCCTCCTCTTACCCCAGTGATCTCAAAAATCATCCTCTAAGCTCCCTGCTCCCCTTCCTGTACTCAAGAAAGTCATCAACCAGCAGCTCACCAAATTTGTGGAACAAAACCACCTACATGACACCTCACAATCAGGATTCTGTGCCAACCACAGCAATGAGACCATGCTGATTGCTGCCACAAACATCCCAAGAACACTCCTGGACAGTGGAGAAACTGTGGCCCTGATCCTTCTCAACCTCTCTGCTGCATTCAACACAGTCTCCTAAAGCACCCTTATCAATAGACTCTACAACATTGGTATACAGCAAGATGCCCTCAAGTGTACCACATCCTTCCTCACAGGAGGCACACAGAGCATCCGACTGCCTCCTTTCACCTCCGCACCAAAAGGCATTATATGCAGCGTACCACAAGAATCACCGCTCATCCTGACCCTGTTCAACATCTACATAACCCCCATTGCAGACGTCATCAGATTCAATGGACTCAACATAATCTTCTAAGCAGATGACACTCAACCAATTATCTCCCTCACTGAGGCCCCCTCAATGCCTAAAGTAATTTCTGCAACACCTTGACCAACGTAGGCAAATGGATGAAACACAACTGCCTCAAGCTCAACAAAGTGGAAGTACTGATCTTCAGGAAGAACACTTCCACATGGGACCACAGCTGGTGGCCTGCAGAACACGGACCCAAACCGATCAACCATACACGCAACCTCGGCATCGTCCTTGACAGCCAACTGACTATGAAACGACAAATCAATGCAGTTGCCTCCTCCTGATTCCGCACACTTTGCATGCTCCACAGAATATTCAGACGGATCCCAACCAATACCAGAAAGTCACTCAGGCCCTCGTCACCAGCTGCCTCGACTACGGCAGTGCCCTTTATGCAGGCATCTCCACCCATCATCCTTAGAAGACTCCAGACCATACAGAACACTGCAGCCAGACCCTTCTTCCCTTCACCTCAGAACCCAAGAATACCATTTGTGGAGTCCCTCAAGGTTCATCCCCCTACCCATCCCTGTTCATCGCCCATGTCACCCACTTGGCCAGTGTCATCAAATTGCATGGATTAAACATCATATCACATCTGTCGGATAACCCCTCAGCCACTCTTGCTAACTTTGGCAAGTGCATGGCAAGCATCACAGACTGGATGAAAGACTGCCTACAACTCAACACAGACAACACAGAAGGGCTGATCTTCTGGAACAACACCTCCCCATGGAATGATCCTTGTTGCCCCCTGATCTAAGACCTCACCCACCCTGACCAACCACCCCCAGAACCTTGGCATCATCCTGGACAATAAGCTCAACATGAAGAGACAGATCTATGCAGTCTCCTTCACCTGCTTCCTCACCCTTTGCATGCTCCACAAGATTTTCAGGTGGCTCCCCATCAAATCCAGACATACTATCACCCAAGCCCTGAACACAAGCTGACTGGACTACTACAGCAATGCACTCAACATAGGAATCACCTCACACCTCCTCAAGACACTGCAAACAATGCATAACTCAGTGACCAGACTCATCCTAGACCTCCCAAAACAGACCAACATCAACCCCTACTTCAGGAAGCTCGACTGGCTCCCCATCTAGAGTTGATGCCAGTTCAAGTTTCTGGTCAACACCTTCAAAGCCCTCCACAACCAAGGATCAGCGTACAACAACCACTGACTGAATTTCCACCTTCACTCCAGACACCCTTGT
The DNA here is from genome assembly GCF_031143425.1 of Pleurodeles waltl. NCBI lineage: Eukaryota > Metazoa > Chordata > Amphibia > Caudata > Salamandridae > Pleurodeles > Pleurodeles waltl. The sequence goes on along the minus strand of NC_090440.1, from coordinate 1,487,059,609 downwards.
TTTTGCCTAGCTCACACTCCCCACATCTGTGGCAGCAACAGTGGGGGATGCTCCTTCTCCTACCTCCCAGCAAAGTCCTGCAATGACCATCCTCATCACCTTTGAACCTCTCTGCTAGAACTCAGAAAGAGACTCAAAACCTGGCTTTTCAACTGAACCCACCACCAGCTGCACTCTTAGCATCTGGATACCCTCACGGGCGAATAGGCGGTATAAAAATCAAGAATAATTGATTTAGTGACCTTTCTTAGACCTGACTTGTGTCTCCTGACCAAAAATGTTTAGATTCCTCTCCCTTCTGGATGATATAGTGGACATTGGGCACCGAAGATGGCCAACTAAATCTCCAGGTTGTTAACTCTGTTTCCAAAAATCTAACTTCCTTGCCTGTGCAAAGGGGGAGTAGATTGAGAGCCCTATGGTATCCCAAAAGGGCCCCACAGATGGATCCACCAAGCCCCAGCACATTTTATCATCTATATCACCTCAGAAATGTGATTCCTTTTGGTGTTTCAGCATGAATAATGATTTTCTGTGCAGTAAAATTGCCTGTGCTAATTTTGCATGTGAAATTGGCTTCTGTACATATTTCCCTGGCTCATTCTGAATATAGTATAAACATACAGAAACATTGCATGTGGAAATGCGTATGCATGACAATCAAATAAGTACACCCAATCATTTTTTAATAGCACTTTTTTGCAAACAATTGCTATATACTTATACTTTTACATACCCACCCATCACCTCTCCTAATGTTTTATGTGAATTTTCTGGCCAACTCCTTATGTTTATAAAAGTAGGTTATTATGTTGCATACTACCACTACACAAAATAAGAGTGGCATAAAAGTCAAAAACAGACCCTAGGTTGCATGTCAAAGGTGTGCATAATAACATGCTTTGACATCAGAATATTTTTGACTTGTGCTGGTATTCAAACTTTTTTGTGACCAAGTGGGCCTTTGTATACATGTAATGTTCTTCCCTGACGAGACAAAATCTTCCCAGGCTGGATATCAGTACCTGGAAACAGATAGGTGATGTGTGTGCTACCTCTGGCCTCCCAAAGCCATTTTATTCTTACTGATAGGTTGGAACACATACCTGCCTTGCAAAAGCTCTTTGAATAAAAGCTTCATGGGAGGCAGAAAGGATCAAATACACGATTATATCAAGCCACAATGACAGCTATATCTCAATCAACACAGATTAGATTATTTGAATGATTAAATCACTGGTATACACTTGAACATGACATTTAAGTTTGTGACTGTAAACAAATTCATGGACTTGCCCCTAATCATGTTGATAATTATGAAATGTCAGAAAATGCAGTGAATTGTCATCTGACATAACAACTATTGCAATGATTTCACAACCACTACATTGAGTTTTCAGGGTAATGTTAGAAAAGGGGTTTCTAACCGGATGTACAACAGTGTCAATGACACTGTCTGTGATTCGCTATGGGGTGACAAATGAATTACCTCATGAGTTTTCTTTTCATTTTTTCAGAGCAGGCAGTGGTCCGTGAGACCACTGTATGCTCTGAAAACTTTTTTTTGCATGCTTTCACAAAGGTGATAGGGCCTCCTGGGGACCCCTTCCCTTTTACGAATGGGTTAGCACCAATTTGAAATTGGTGCTAACTGCGATTGTTCTGAGACCGCGTTCGCGGTCCCAAAACAATCATACATACTATTTAGATTCGATATTACGAAGGGGCGCCATTGACACGCCCCTTCCTAATATCGAATCGCAAAACCCAAACTGCGATTTGGTAACAAGTTACTGAATCGCAGTTTGGGCTTTGTACATCCCAAAAAGCATTTTTCTAGTTGCAAACGGGCCAATTCTGCAAATCGGCCCCTTTGCAACTAGAAAAATGCTTCATACATCTGTCCCTAAATATCTTGGTCATTAACTGCATCAGGAAAACATATGATCAGATGTTACAAAGAATGCCTGGGGTAAGAAAAAGCACACGAAGCATATAATTATCATATGTAATGCTAGTGACCAATTCACAAGGTGAAACACAGGACTATTGTAATGCAAGTATCTATCTGATAGCACCTGGGCATGAAATGTAACAATTTGGTTGGGACCAATCTATAACCTACAAGGACTTGCTATGGGAGCATAAGTCACCCAATATTACCAACAACCTATTTGTAATTTCAGCCCCTCTCCCCCTCTCTTAGCAGGGGTGCATTAGTTATAGAGAGCTGTGTTAGTAATGCAGTATTTAGGCTCCAGTTATAGGGAGCAGGTGGGTCTGCACTCCTCGTTGGTGGTTCCCTGTAACCATTGTTGGTAACAGGCAGCAAAAGTACTGTGCGCTTGGAAGAGAATCACTAAGGTAGCCCTCAGAGATGGCCAATGCTCTTCAAGGCCTGTTTCTGGAGGTGGGTGCAAGGTTAATGTGATCCTTCTTTGGAGCAATCCCCATGACATTGCTGCCCACCTGGTCCATGCTACCAGGAGGCAAAGGTGATCCACACCAAGGGCAACCCAGCGGCTGATGCGAACAGCATGACCCTGCACCACCTCCTGATCCTGGCAGCTTCACACCACCAATTGGGGGAGGTCAGGCAGCCTTGTCCCAGGGGAACAATGGATGTGGCAATTGTCATAGTAGACTCCCATCTGGGGGGGTATCCAGTGAATCAACATCATTCTCTTGGCTGGAACCGCCCAGTCTCCTTGGCAATGTGGCTTCCATCGACAGGTGGCTTCAGCGCACACTGCAGCGTGAATCAACAAAAGGGGCACTCCAGCCTCTTGTACTGCCTGTCATGATCCTGGATACTCAGGGTCTTGTCCACCGCTTCTTCTACCACAAGCTGGAGGATGCACTCACCATGCATGGGCCACAAGTATGAGGGCAGTCATGTATATCTCAGGGCCCAAAAACCCTGGCAACCTCTGGGGACCAGCGTGCACTCCACAGGAAGCACGTCTATAAGTGCCCATCACATGCAATATCTGCACTCACAACATGCTGCTAGACTATGTCATGGGGTGGAGGGAGTGAAGGGCTCTTCTAGCGCAGTTTATCAAGAAGGAGATAAAAAAGCACTCTTCATGCACAACTAGACTAGGGAGTAGAGAATGAATCACCCTCTGCACTACTTTTTGGTGTGAGAGTTACACACCAGCCCCTTGGAGATCACTGGGGAAGGAAGGCAACCAGAAGTGGGCAGGCACACCAGCACTGCAAAATCAGCAATTCTAATAGTGATCCAACCTGGCAGTCCCACAGTGCATTGGCTTAAAAGATTCAGGGTTGCATGCAACTGGCAGTGGGGCAACAAGCAGAAAAGCAAACCAGTGATTTCTTTATGCCACCCAACCAGTGGCAGGGCAACAGAAGAAAAACAGTTGAGATGAGTCCTCCGTGCAGCTCAGCAGTCCTTCTGACAGAGGTTTAGTTCCTGTTCCAAAAGTTCACTAAAAAGCATGGGGTCAGAGCCCCTGTACTAAACTGCAAAAATGTCTTTGTTTACGTGGTGACCTCAAAAGGACCCTTTCAAGTGTAACACAACCCCTTTCAGCCCAGCCCTGGCTCCAGCTATCAGTATAGCATTGTTAGAAATGGGGTCTCCGGTTGGCAATCAGCTTGCACTTTGTCCAAGCAGGGACCCTCACTCTTGTCAGGGCATGGGTGATATGCACGTAGGATAACCCCTGCTCACCTCCTTGGTAGCTTGGCACAAGCAGTCAGGCTTATCTCAGAGGCAATGTTTAAAGTATTTGTACCAACAAAAAAACACAGTGAAAAAACATAAAAGAGCTAGACACTAATTTAGAACAATAGCCAATATTTATCTAAATCAAACAATACCAAAATGACAAAAACCCAACCTATACAAACAAAGATATGATTTTTTAAAGTAAAAAGAGCCTTAATCCATCAAAATCAATGGATGTGTTGTTTTAGCATAAAGTACCTGATATACGTGAAAAATAAAGCAGCACGGGCAAGCGTGTGTCAGAAGCACAAGCGATGCATCGATTTCTTACTTGCAAGTGAGGCCGAGCGTCGACTCTTTCTCCACCTGGTAAGCGATGCGTCCGTTTCTGGACCAGCAGCCTTGGGTCCATGCAGTGATGTTGAAGATTTTGATACCCATGGACAATGCCTGGAAAATCCGAACACACAACATCGATGAATCCGCGATTGGCTGGCGATGCGTGGATTTCACTGGGGCTGCATCGATTTTTCAGCCACGGTGCAGGTGCTGTGTAGACTTTCCTGCCACTCGGCTCCGGTGCGTGTATTTTAACTTTGGTTCTGCCAGTTTTTCCTTCCAGTGGCCCAGTGACTGGATATGCCACCACTTGGCAAATCAGTGTGTCTCAGCAAGAGAGCCCAGGTGCTGGAATATAAAGTCTTCGATGTCCCTGAGACTTCTTAACTGGAGGCAAGCTCAGTCTAAGCCCTTGGAGAATCTTCATATGCAGGATACACATCAATATCCAGTCTTTGTCCTCTTTAAGGCAGTAGCAGGAACTGCAGGCCAACTCAGCAAAGCACACATGGCAAAGGGGTAGTGCTCCTCCTCCAGCTCTTTAGCTATTCTCCTTGGCAGAGGTTTCTCTTAATCTAGAAATGTTCTAAAATCTGGGCCTTTGGGTCCTCTAATTATACTCATGTCTGCCTTTGAAGTAGGCAAACATCAAAGGAATGTCTCTGTTGTTCACAAGATCCTAACTTGCCTAGAACTGGCCCCAGACACACTCCAGGGGGGTGGATAGTGCAATGTGTGGAGACAGACACAGCCCTTTCAGGTCCAGGCATCAGCTCCTCCCTCCCCGCTGTAGCCCAGGTGACTCATCAGGATATGCAGGACACACCACAGCTCCCTTCGTGTCACTGTCTAGAGGGAATTCACAAACAGACGAACTGTCAGTCTGATCCAGACATGGATCCACAGGCAGGCAGAGGCACAGAATGGTTAAGCAAGAAAATGCCCACTTTCTAAGAGTGACATTTTCAAAGAGACAATCTAAAAAACAACTCTGCCAAAAGATGTATTTTTAACTTGTGATTTCAGAGAACTCCAAACTCCATATCTCTATCTACTCCCAATGGGAAACAACAATTAAAAGGTATTTAAAGGCAGTCCCCATGTTATACTAAGGGAGAGATAGGCCTTGCAGTAGTGAAAACTGAATTTGGAAATATTTCGCTATCAGGATTTGTAAAACACACCAGTAAATTTCCTGCATTTTAAATACACTGCGCCCTAGGTCCTACCTTAGGGGTGACTTGCATGTAGAAAAGGGAATGTTTGTGCCTGGCAAGTGGATACAGTTTCCAGGTCAAATTGGCAGTGCAAATCCACACACACAGACACTGCAGTGGCAGGTCTGAGACATGCTTAAACGACTACTCATGCGGGTGGCAGAATCAGTTCTTCAGGCCCATTAGTAAAATGTTATTTACGGGCCCTACGCACCTCTACTGCACTTTACTAGGGACTTACTAGTAAATAAAATATGCCAATCTGGGATAACCATTCCTAATCACAATTTATACAAGGAGCACTCGCACTTTAGCACTGGTCAGCAGTGGTAAAGTGCCCAGAGTGCTAAAACCAACAAAGATAAGGTCCAGCACACAGTCAAAAATACAGGAAGCAGAGGCAAAAAGACAGGGGTAGCCATACAAAGGATGCCAGGTTTAAAAAGGGTAAATGTGTCCATTGTGTGAGGTAGGGACATTGACTATACAAATGTAAGTGTTTCCCGCCTCCACCTCTCCCAGCCCAAGTAGACTATCAGTATGCAGTTGCACCCAGTCCCTCCTGTGTCTGGAAATTGTGTACAAAGTGTAGCTGTAGATTGGATTGGAGCCAGGATGCAAAGCACATCGAGTTAAAAGCACCAAGAAATGCCTAATTTCTAAAAGTGGCATTTCTAAAACAGTATAATGTAACTACACCAGCAAGCAGGATTTCTGTCTATCATTTCAAACATACCAAACATGCCCACGCTACTACGTATAGATCATAATTACCATCCAAAAATATATAATCAAATTCCCAATGCTAACCTAAGAGAAGACCATCCCTCACAGTAGTGAAAAACAAAATAGGCTGTCTGTTGCTTCTAGGACATGCCAAACTTAAAAGTACATGTCTTACCTTTTACATACAAAGCACCCAGACAGTAGGCCAATCTAGGACCTACCATAGGGGTGACTTAGGTGTAGTAAAAAGGGAGTTTAGGCCTTGGCAGGTTGTTTGAAATGCTAATTCAATGTGGCAATAAACTACACACACAGGCCTGAGACAGGTTTGGGAGGCTAATTATGTTGGTTGCGTAATGAGCGTTGTAGGCCACTAGTAGCATTTAATTTACATTTTTATTAAATGTTTGTGAAAATCACCCCCAGTTTCTGCTACTATATATTTCAGATGCTACTAGTGTTTACATATTTAGGTCCATATTATGAGAGGCTTGCATCACTTCTTTTGATGATCTGGCAGCACAAGCCTCTCACCATATCTATGTGGCCACAGAAAGTCACTTTGCATGGCTTAGCATGGCCTCATTAATATGGAGTAAGACAATACAGCACAAATTGCTATATTGCCTCACTGCACCAGAGAGCCGTTCCACGGGTTTGGGGTAGGTTTTCCCACGCAACAACTATGGATTTTGTTGCGCTAAAACCTTACGCCTCCCTAGAACAGGCATAACGAGGAGAGAAACTTACATTTCTCCTCATTTTTTTCATCTTAGCACACATAGACAGAGGAAACGCCTCTCAGGACTGTTTTTGTGCAGGAAGGTGTACCTTTCTGCACAGAAACAGTCCAGCATGCCACACAGGTACACTTGCACCATGGTGCATGGCACCTGCATTAGCACTAGGAAGCCAATTATGTACCAGCGCCGGGGGAAGGGACAGGAATGCACTGTATTTCATAAATACGGTGCATTCCTGCCCTTTCGCATTGGCGTAGGGCAGCATAGCAAGAATGCTTGCATCGCTGCCCTAAGCCAATAACCCATAAATATGGGCCTTAGAATTTATGAAGGTGATATTAATGGTTATCCTCTATTTTATTTTCATACCATGTCAACATTCTCATTTTCATTTTTTACAATAATATCACATTCTCTTTTTCCAACGTAAGCAGTTTCAAAATGAAGGAAAATGCATTGCACTAGATATCTGTGTTTGACAACCTGGCTATAATGGAAGCATTTGAGACAAAGGTAATGAATTTTCTTTACATAATTTCGTAGAAGTTTGCATAGAAAAACGAAAACTTTAATCTACACCACTAGAAAGACATCAAATAAACCAGAAGGAAGCATTGATTTATATTTAAGAGTTAAGAGAGTACAGTTTATAGGAATGGCCTGGAAGCTAAAAAGAACATGTCACCTGGCTAGTGGAATTCATGATGAGGAAGACCTCAGGAGCCAAAGATCCTGTAACTGGTGCTGTCATCACTTTAAGTAGAAACTGTGCGCATAGGGGAGGATAGTGAGAAAAGCACATGAGGGGCACCCCAGAGGAGGATTGTGGTGGGCCTGCGGTGTTGCACAGCCACCCTACTTGGAATCTGGGACAGGAAACCCCGGATTACTGGAGATGCACCTGTTAATAAGTCCCTTTATGATAATTTATTTCACATCAGGACTCGTTTTAGGCCACTGAATCTTTTGACACAGTTGAGAGACACCGTAGGACGAGATAGCTAATCAATATATCAATTAATACATCAATAATGTCATCAATATTTATCACGACAATGCATTTCACTTTAGTCAAAGTCATTAATCAGTTCAATGACGCTACCATGACCTTTCAGCCATGAATAATCACAACATGTTTAGTAGAATTTTATGAGTTTTATTCCCTATTAATTACAATCTAATAGCAACTGCGTTAACCTCAACACCAAGAAACATAATAGCATAGTCACGATATAGCAACTTTGGTAAGCTTTCATTAAAGCAAGAATCACAAACATCAGAATATAACACGGCGTGAACATAGAATAATTTAGCAGAGTGTCAATATTGCGTCAGTTTCAACAAAGCATAGTCTCTGTCGTTTGTCTATTTGCGTCAGTTTGATGAACCCCTGTCCTAATCACTGATTAGCATTCTCATGTTGGGCTTCATGCAAAACAATTTAGAACACCAATTTGGAAAACATCTAGCTATGGTATCTGTCAAAAGCAAGCAGTTGGTACCTAGAAAGGAAAAGCAAACAGACAAATTACAAATGCATTGTCATAACTACCCTCCAAAGATTTGGTCAGCGCACAGGTTCAGTCTTCGTCTTCAGGACATCAGTCAAATTGCCAACAGTCAGAATTCAGTTCTGGGACAAAAAGGGCACTTCCCTCATAAGGAGGTAAAGTGTAAATGGGCATTCTAAGGGCGAAGATGGTTTTAAGTAAACCAAAAGGTCACCAAACAGAGTGACAGAGTTTCTGGATAAAATCAATAGCATTCCCTACCTAATTCTAAATAACTTCTTGTGACATAGGTTTTTATCCCTTTTTCGTAGTACCTTCCCCCAAAATTCTATTGGACATTTGCTATACCCCACTATCTTTAACCTATCATATAACACATTAGGTAATCTAACTCTTCACCCCATATTATTTTACAAGTTTTGATTGGTCTTCGTAATTGACGTCTTCAGAGGTGGCACGTCCGGTGTGACTTCATCTTTTTGTAATTCATTGCACATCTTTTGGTCAGCAGTTCCATTGTCTTCACCGGTTTGAATGACATTGTACATTACATTAATCTACACTGTTTCAATTTATTTTAACATTTATTCCATGGGCATAGAAAGTATGCCTGAGAACGTATCTAACATGGTTACATTCATCTTCCAAGTTTGAAGAAAAAGAACAAGCAGGTTCATGGCCTCTTCGGAGTCAGCACACTGAAAAATAGAAAAATGCATTTAATATGAGAGCCAGGCAACTAAGCTTCGGCTCATGCTAACTTAAGGCCTGTGAGGTTTTCAATACAGGTTTAATAACACAAATGTCAGTTTAAGCTCATTTAAACGTAACATAAACATTTTGGTTATCATTATTAGTTCGCGTATACATTGGTGGCCAATCATCGTGGTCACAATTCATTAGATTATATAAGCTACGCTCTCTCACACCTTTTTGTTGGTGTTTGAAAGCCAAGTCTGCCAGTTGGACCTGAAGATGGGCTTAATGCTACCTGCACTGAATCAAAGTGGGGCAAAAGAGGGTGGAAATAGGTATAGTGATAGTCCGAGATCAGGAACTTTGAAAATTGAAGCAGACATTGTTTGAAATTATTGATTTAAAAGGTTATTGGTGTGGGCAAGCCAAAAGATCATGCTTCTTTTACAGTCCAAGAGTATTAATGAATGTGGAGACAGAAATTCCGGCAAAGGTGTTAGCAAACAGTCTATACTGTTAGATTATCCACCCTGATCAGTCAGGCCTTATCGCCTTATACTATGTGACTAAAACAAGAAAGATCATTAATGCTTATTAATACTCTTGACAGTGCCTGTAATGCCACTGAATCAATAGTGCTTCTATCACTTGACAAAGAAAAGGTTTTTGGGTCTATCAAATGAATCTTTTTGTTTGCTGTCATGGGAAGAATGAGTGTATGGGGCCTGACTTGTTAAAACCTATGTCAAGCTCCTATAGAAGGGACCTATGGTGTGAGATAAGGTGAATGATGAGTAATGTCTTTCTCTTGTGGTGTGGCATGTCAAAGATGCCCCCTACCAATAATCTGCAATAGTAGTTTGCATTTTCTCTGGAACAGTTGGCCTAATCAATACGGCGGGATGCAGTGGCATGGGGTCTTCTTTGCAACGTAAACTGTGATGAATGAATATCATTATTTGCAGATGCCAATCTGCTATACATAGCAGAACCATATCATGCACTTAACTTATTTCTAGAGATCAAAGTGTGTTGGCAAATGTGTGGTATTCCAAATAAAAGGGAACAATTTGATACATCCCTCTGGACATCATTAACCACAGTGACTAAAATTAAGGTCCTAACAGTGAAATACTATCAAATTCGGTTTTCACTTTTGCAAGGCCTATATATTTTCCTTTTTACCAGCATTAAAAGAAGTTCAACTGGAAAGCAGTGCCAGATCCACGTTTCAAAGTACTCCTGGAAATAGGTTACGTTTCTTCTAGATCCCATCATGCCATTCACACAGGGGGGGATAGCATCCCTTCATGAGTAGTAAGACATTCTACTACACCCCTGTCAAATCTGAGGAGAATCCATTTGCCTCCCAACTACCTCACAGGAGTTATGTCAGTCCTGTGGTTGAATACATTACAACCTTTTCTAGAGTGAAAATGGGCGAGTGAATTCATTTGGAAGGTGCAAAAACATACCTTTATTCTTGTTAGACCTGTCTTTTTTGCCTCTGCTTCCCATGTTTTTACTGTGTGCTGGATTCTGTTTTTACTGTTTTTGGTACTCTGGGCACTTTACCACTGCTGACTGGTGCTAAAGTTAAAGTGCTCCATGTGTAGAATGTATGTGCAGTTGGCTTTTACATGATTGGCACATTTGATTTACTAGTAAGTCCCTAGTAAAGTGCACTAGAGGTGCCTAGGGCCTGTGAATCAAATGCTATTAGTGGGCCTGCAGCACTAGTTGTGCCACCCACATGAGTAGCCCTGTATGCACGGCTCGACCTGTACCTGCAGTGTCTGCAGGTGTAATTTTAAAATGCCAATTCGGCCTGGACCAAACCTTCCATTTTTATACATGCACACCTAAGGTAGGCCTAAAGTAGCCCAATGGGTTAGGTTGCAGTATATGTTAAAGGTGGGACTTGTACTGATATGCTTAAAATGTCCTAACACTGAAATACTTCCAAATTCCCTTTTCACTGTTGCAAGGTCTATCCCTCTCACAGGTTTACAGAGGGCTGCCTTTAAATATCTTTTAAGTGTCGTTTCCCTTTGGAATATGGAGTTTGGTGTCTCTGAACTCACAATTGAAAAGTACATCTTTTGGTAAAGTTGTTTTTTCAATTGTCAGTTTTAAAATGACACTTTTAGAAAGTGGGCATTTTCTTGCTTAAAACATTCTGTTACTATGACTGCTCATGTATTCCCTGTCTGGGTCAGACTGACAGTTGGGCTTTTTGTGAATCTCTACTAGACAGTGACACAAAGGGATCTGGAGTGTAGCCTGCCTATCCTGATGAGCCATCTGAGGTGTAGTGGAGGGAGGAGTTGTCATGTACACCTGAATTGGCTGTACCTGCCCTCACACAATGCAGTCTCCAACCTTTTGTGAGGGTTGCCAAAGTGTACACAAGTTGTTCTTTCACATGAAATGTGAACTTTCGCGATCATATTATCTGTTAGTGTAATAATTTGTGATGAATCACTCACGAGGAAACATTTAGCATGGTATGCACTCGGATACAAAATACTTTCAATTTACTGGCGCAACAGGGTTTCAAAGTATTTGCCAGAAAAGGCTTGCCACTCAAAATGCTCAGAAGTTACTGGTGGAAAATAATACATAAAATAGAAATATTTTCATTAACTGACGATATCAAAAGTAACAAACTTTGTAAAATAACGGTAGACTAGCAATCTGTAACTCCAGGAGACTAGGCTTTCATAGTAATCATTTCATACACTACTAAACATAGCATAAAGTCTAACATGACATGTAAAAGTAACGTGTCATAATTATTTCGCCGTTTTTTGTTAAGTATGTTGCTACAGTTCTCTTTTCATAAGTTGAAAATGTGAATGTTGTCCAGTGAGCGATGATATTTGATATTAAACCGACATATTTTATTGGATGTAATCAGTGTGCGAATAAATGTAGATTTTTACTTTATTTCCGGCTCATGATGAATGATAAATAATATGCTTACACATCTGCTACATAATAGCTATCCCCGTACAACACTGCAAGAACTGAGCTATGCTGTTCCATTGTTCATTGTTTCCAGTCTGTAATCAATTTTCATTCCAGTGTTTAATTTCAGAATATATATTCAGATCGATGAAGACGTCGTGAGAATGTTTTTACTGGATCTGCTCTAAGAAGAGAAGCTTTGAAAATTTTGACAAAATGTTACGTCTATAATGAACATTATACATATACAATTTAATAAATTCCTCGTAAATCCATTAAAGTGGTTTATGAGTTGTGCATGACAATTAGATACATTTTAGATTTAACACAGCCCATGTATATGACATATTTTAGTATGATTATATCTTCTGCATTTGAGCTACTTTCTAAGATATTTTTGTTTAAAAACGTAGACATCTCCACGTATGATATGCTAGATTTCCGTACAGTCCCTTCTTCCGCAGATACAGATATGTTGCCATCTGTGGATATACTCAACCATTTCACTAGAAAACTGCTTTACCTATAAAAGCTCATGACCTGATTGATAAACAGTAGTCCTGTGGCCTGCCTTGCTGATACGCGGAAACTCTGTCATCCACCGAAGCAAACTCATGTCTCACGGACATTCAGTGGACATGAATGAGTAGAAAGAGCCTTTGTTCAAGAACCAGACACCAACAGTGGGAACGGTGACTGTTTCCCAAAGGCTCAAGATGCAGAACCGCCAGAGAGATGGCAAAATAATGATCGCACGGCAGGGTTACTTACGTGTATCGTGACATAATATGAAGCAACATAGATGATTCTGTACGGCCTCCTGTGATTGCTGTCAAGAAATTCATTTCTTTCCCGAAATCGTCCGAAATGGTCTATAGAGTATGGCACTCCCAAACTGTGAGGATTATATCACTGTCTATTTGATGACATCTCCAGCAGTTTGAGTTGCGGAAAATCCCTGCCTGCATTAACCTTCTTGTGGACCAATGCAGTGCTTAATTTGTAAGTAAAAAGGTGGCGGTTCCCAAAGCTCTCCTCTTAAAGCCTTGGCTGCTGCAATTACATGTGGGAGCACTGACTACTGCGACAGCGTAATCCTGAAGCCATAATCCATTTACGACCACTCCCAGCCCCTTCAATTTACTCTGCAGCTTTCTGCTTCCTCCCTTTGTGACGCTTCTTCGTTTTATTCTTTCTCTGTTTTTCCCATGAGTCTTTTGCTCGCTGTAAATGCTTGAGGCAGAAAAATAAGCGCCGGCCCTCAAAACTAAAGTGACGGTGCTCAACAACAAGCACAAATTAAGCACTGGACCAATGCCACTGTGCAGGATTTTTTAAATACGCTAGCTTTAGACTGGTTTGTCATCAATATATTGTCATGTTGCAATTAGAGGCGGACGAACTCGCAAAGGTTCACTCTGGGGAATTTCATGGAGTTACATGAAAACTGAAATCAGCTCATCGCACCACTCGCATTGATTTTTAGCACAGTGAGCTTGTTACAGGCTGAAAAATCAGGGCGAATGACACCATGTGGCACCCCACATGGTGCTGCTACTCAGGTTGATTTGGCTGCCACTCGAGTAAATTTTGTACTCGAGTGCCAGCTTTCTCACCATGAACAGTCGAGACCGCCAGCAACCCCCTGCGTTGGGAAAATCTCACTGGGTGCCCTCCTAGTGCCTACAAATCACACTAGGAGATGCCAATTCTTGCTCGTGCTTGCCAACTGATCTTTGTCAGGCCACATGAGAAAAAAACTATGCCATGTGCTGCTTGGAGGCATTTTGCCATAACTCAACACTACAAGGATAACATGGAATAGCAACAAGTTCCCTAACTGATCATGTTTGATGATGGAGTAACCCATTCAACAAACTCTAAATAAGGCCCTTAGTCTCTTTTTTGGAAGTCAAAAATCTCTAGTGGGGTGAAGCAGGAGGCTGTTTCTGCAAGAGTTACAGAAGGACAGATAACCTTTGGTGAAGGGCCACTAAACAGGATTTTCTGCTGCATCAAAGAAAGTAGCAGGCTGGCCAGAGTGGCACCTTGAGTGGTAAGACAAGCAGTTTGGTTCCAGTTTCACCTTGGTTTTCAGGATTTTAGCTAAAAAATGTCAAAGTCCTAGGTTTTGTTTTATGACTAGGTGGGCACTTTTGGCACAATCAATTTGGGTCTAAGAATGGAGGGGCACTGAGGAGTGGGGGTTAGGACTAGCTCAGCCTGGGTCCAAGTTAAAGTAAAAGAAAGTTGGGGCCTTTTCTGTCCCTGAGACTCTGATGAATAGGACTCAAGCTTCAGGGCACATGAGTCTGCGGATTCAACATAGTCTCTAGACAGCCAAGCAGTCCTTCCAGGTTCTGCCAAACAGTCTTTGGAAGTATAGACGATGCCACAGCAGCAGGCAGTCCTCAGAGTCTTCTGCAGGTCCAGAAAGTGAACTGAAGAGTGGGCCTGCGTTCTTTTTTGTTATACCTGATGTCTTCTTAGAAGTAGAAGAAGTTTGCAGAGAATTCTGTTTGAAGTGCTTTAAGCTTCATAACTTCATTGCCCTGGCTCCATGCTGGCTACATGAATAATGAAGGGGTGACAAGTCCTTCGTGTGAAGACAGAGAACAATCTATTCAGTTTCAAGTGAGTCTGTGCCCAGCTCTGCCCACCACACTCTGCCGGTTAATGGTGCAACTAGCCACAACTGATCCATCCATAGTGTGAAAGCCCCAAATGCCAACTAAACACAGTCAAGTGACCAAAGAATAGGCTGCAGGCACCAAATATTTAAGGCTGGAAAATGCCAACTTTCTAACAGTGACATTTTCTAAATTGTAAATTTAAACCTGACTTTTCCAATAAAGCAGATTAAAACAAATGACAATTTCTACGGACACCAAACATAAAATGTTAATCTATTCCCAATCAAAAGATAACAGTTATTGACCCTATGGATGTGGGTGTCGGCCAATGGTCAACACCCACACACCCTCGTCAGTGTGTGTTGCCCATTGGCGGACACTGGGGAGTGTTGGAAAGGTCCCTCTGGTCCTTTACACCAGACTGTTTCCCGTTTCTCTCCCGATGCTCAGCCATTTTTTTTTGTGGTATGTAATGATGACCAGTGTGCAGACCATGCTGATTTGATTATGTATAAAAAGTCAAAGTAAAACAAGCAGGAGAACTTGTTTTACTTCCACTGAATCAGTGTTCCGAGCACTGATTACAACAGGATAGGTATCATTAGAAAGGGGTGAATCTCTTCTTTCTAATTATACCCCTGTCAAATGGATCACTGCTTGGGGATCACCACCCGAGAGTGATCCGAAGGCAGGTATCCACCCACTAGACACCAGGAAGAGGAGGACCCTCTTTGTTCTCAGTCTTTTTGCCCCCTCCCATTGGGGGTAGGGAGGGTAGTTACCCCCTATTTGCTCCCTAATGGGAGCAGAAAGCCTTCTGGGTGCCAGGGAATATTTTGAAACAAAAAGAGGGATGAGGGCTGCCCACCATGGGCATGGGCATTCCACCCCCCCAAATGAATAGGGACACAGTCTTTCGGACCCCCGGGGGCAGATGGGTGTATTTAACCCTCCAGTCTGCCCCATGGGGGAAGTAAGTCCACTAGGTGCCAGGGATTTGTTTTTTTAATGAAGGGTGGGGGTTGTCCATCACAGACATGGCAAATAAATGGAGACACAGTCTTTCTGTCCCCAAGGGTAGGGGTGGGCATAATTACCATTGATCTGCCCGGGGTGGGGGCAGTAGAACCACTAGATATGAGGGAATTAAAAAGAAAACATTAGAGGGGTGGGGCTGCTGGCATGGTCATAGCTTACCCACTGAAGTAAGTTAAGCAACAGTCTTTCCTCCCCCGAGGGTAAATAGGGGTCCCCAGTGATTTGCTTCACATGCATCCCTCACCATTTCCTTATGCACAGTACCCTACATACCTTAAATGTTGCCTAAAACCACCAATTTCCCTCACATTTGCATGAGGAAAACCTCTAGAATCTGTGAGAAGCCACAAATTTCCTAATAAACAGCATTTCCCCAGGCCTGGCATAAAGATGGTACCTCACTTGTGTGGGTGTGCCACGAGACCTTGACACAAAAGGCTCTAAAGTGCTACATGGAGGTCAGAAAAAGGGTTAGCTGCAGGATTTAGGGCATTGCTTGGCCGTAACCCACGGAAATCTACCAAATCTACCAACCAGAGACATTGTTCGTAAGTAGACAACCAGTCGATTCCACGATAGTGTGCCTTGTGTAAATTCCATGAGGTTTTCTTACCCTCAATGTCCTGCAAACCTCAAACTCTGCCTGAAAATGGTACAAAATCCACAGCTGCCCACTTTGAAAAAAAAAAAAGTGTCAGCTTTCAGTGGAAAGATATGATGTATCTATGTTGCATTTTGGGCCGTGTCCTGTCACGTGTGCTAGGCCTAACCACACAATTGAGCTACCATTTTTATTGGAAGGCTTAGGGTAATATTGAGTGAAAGGAAGTTTGTGGCTTCCTACAGAGGCTTGAACATTCCATCACAGAAATGTGAGCAAAATGTTTTTTCTAATCACGGTTTGAGGTTTGCAAGGGCTTGGGGAACTACCTGATGAAGCCAGGCAAGTAATTACAGGATAGAACCTCCTAGAAATCTAATTTTGAAAAATGTACAGGTTTGCTAGGCTTCCCTAGGTGTCAAGCAAGCCAGTGCCCAAAATCCACAGTTACTCACTTTGCAAAAAAATTATTTGTTTTGAGTGGAGAAATGTGATGCATCGTTGTTGCGTTTTGGCCCATTTTCTGTTGCAGATACTACCCATATCCACACAAGTGAGGTACCACTTTTATCAGAAGTCTTAGAGGAATTCTGAACAGAAAGACGTTTGTGGCTCCCCACAGATTCCAGAACATTCTATCACAGAAACATAAGGAACATTTCTTTTTTGTCAAAGTTTGAGGTTTGCAAGGGATTTGGGTTACACAACCTGGTGGGAACCACACAAGCGACCCCACCCTGGAAAACCCATATGTGTCTAGTTTTTTAAAATGTATAGGTTTTTAAGGTTTCCCTAGGTGTCGGCTGAGCTAGTGTCCAAAATCTACAGCTACCCACATTGGAAAAAAAGGAATTTTTGCAGTAGACAAATGTGATTTATCCATGTTATGTTTTGGACCATTTCCTGTTGCAGCACTAGGTCTACCCATACAAGTGAGGTACCACATTTATCTGGAGACATGGAGGAATGCTGAGAGGAAGGAAGTTTGTGGTGCCCCACAAATTTCAGAACCTTCCTTCACAAAAATGTGAGGGAAATGTGTTTTTAGTAAAGGTCTGAGGTTTACAAGGAATTCTAGGTAAAAAATAAATAAACTTGTGAGAGCCATGCAAGTCACCTCACCCTCAATACCCTAATTTTCTAGTTTTCATAAATGAACAGATTTGTGAGGTTTCCCTAGTTTGTTAGGACAAACAGGATTTTGCTGCATTTGTGCCTTTCAAATGTAAGCCAGTGAATAAGAAAGAAGGAATTTTGAAAAACATCCTCTAAGTTTTATGTTAGTACGGGTACACACAAATTCAGAGCTATACAAATAACCACTGCTTCTAAACTCCATATATTGTGCCCAATTCAGAAATGCACAGGTTCCCTTGGTATCCATTTTTCACTCTACATTTTTCAGCATATGAATCGGTCCATACTTGGTACTCAATGAAAAAAACATTGCATTGTGCAGCTAAGCTGTTGCCTCTAAGGCCCTGATTTATACTTTTTTTTACGCCGCATTACCGTCATTTATTGACTCACAAGCGGCACAAACTTACAAAATACAATTGTATTTTGTAAGTTTGTGCCGCTTTTGCATCCAAAAATTATCGTAATGTGGCGCAAAAAAAGTATAAATCAGGGCCTAAGTACCTGAGTTCTTGGAAAACCTACAAACCCTATATTCCCCACAAAAATAAGGTCTATATTTTAGAACTGGAAAAAATGTTCTATAGAAAATCTTCAACAATTCCTTAAGGCCACCATCCCCTAAAAGTATCTTGATGGAGAAAGTAAAAAAAAAGAGGAGGAAATAAGTAACTAAATAAGAAAAGTGATTCTCCACAAAAAATACTTGGTTTAATGGTATAGTAGTCATATATTGCGCATGTAAATCAGCCATTGTGACAAAAAGTTACAGATGGAAATGTTTTCACAAATAGCCATTTTTATTCCTACTCATTTTTAATATGTCCTTTTTTCAACTGTTATTTTCTTTGGGAACACCTTGAGGGAGCTACACATATGACTCCCTGCTTAATTTAGTATTATGTCTATGTTTTAGAAATCTATAGCTGTACTGGATCATCCATGGGTTTCACACTGGTTTCTATCACAAACTGTAGGCTGAGAGCACAAATATAGGAATATGGGCTACCTCTTTGAAAAATGCCAAAACTGTGGTACTAAACAGACTTTTTTGATTAGGCTCTACGTATTTCTAAAAGCTGAAAAGCTAGTGACTTTGGTACAGCAAACTGGTCATTGATGCAATTTTTGGAGAAAAAAAACACACACTTTTACCTGAAACACTTTTTTCCTTCTTTTCCCCAAAAACTCAAAATGTTGCTATGTTTTGAAATTCTTTTGGTCCCCTCCAGGGGAATCCACACACCCTGTTTACCGTTAGAATCCACAGGATATTGGAAAAAGAGACTCAAATTTGGTGTGGATACCTTATGTGCAAAGCAAGTTATTGAGCCCAAAGCATGAACTACCTCAAATAGCATAAAAAGGCACAACACTTTGTGGGGAAGGCTCAGAAGCTAAGGGGTTAATAATAATAAGGTAGCCCAATGTCATCCTATGGGAGAGGTAGGCCTCACAGTAGTGAAAAACAAATTTAGGATTTTTTCACTACAAGGACATGTAAGACTTAAAAGTATATGTCTAACTTTTAATTACAATAGACCCTGTCCTATGGGTTACCTTTGGCCTCCATAGGTGTGACTTATGTTCAATTAAAACGGAGGTTTAGGGATAGGCAAGAGCGTTAAATTAACTTAGCAGTTTCAAACTGTATTTAGACTGCAATGTCAGACCTGGTACATGTCTTAAGATGCCACTTAAGTGGTTGACACAATCCAAGGAAAAGCCCTAAATTGGACTGCACTCTTCATATCCAACCAAAGCTACCTCAATTAGAACTAAGGGCCTAATTTAATACTCATCGGATGGGTTACTGTGTCACAGCGGTGATAGGTAACCCGTCCACAAAAAACGAAATCCGCTTCTAACCTATGGGATTTAGATTTCATCGGAAGGGATATCTGGCACTGTTGTGACAGAGTAACCCTTCTGTCAAGTTCTAAATCAAGACCTAAATCTGCATGAACTGCAATCCAACTCTCTCATGCTATGTAACCTTGAGCATGATATAACTAGAGCCATGGTCTCAGTGACTTGTCCAGACCAAGTATTAGAACCTCAAACTCTTCACCCAAGGTTTCTCATGTGGGTCACAATACAACCACACATTTCTGGTACCAAACGTTCAGATTCACTTGTAATCATCAGAGAACCAGTGGCAGCTGAGGGCTACACAAGTGTCACATAACATAACATAAGATATCTTTCCAACATGAAATGCTTGGGCTTCAATTAGCAGAGAAATTACTTATATAAATGTCAATGTAAATTGTACTCCGCAAGTAATTCCAAGTTACTTAACCTAAGTGGTAGCTTATTAAGCAGAATGTCGTATATCTTGATGTAGTTGAAATAGGGCTGTAGAATCAGATGTTTTGTCTCTGCATTTACTACCTTCCCACCCCTGGAACCAGTTAAAAAGATAATGTTATGATTTTTGTAAGTATGGAACCTGCTTGCTGTCCATTGCATGTAGTATTCTTGTTGCATGATCATTATGTAGTCCTTGTTTTGTCTCATATTGTTTTAGTCTGTTTTGTTGTTCAAGGTTGTTGTATTTGTTTTAGTATTCACATGTGCTATGTGTTATAAAGTACAATACTGGATCTACTAAGAATTTTCAATTCAGCAGATACATTGATGCTATGAAAGAAACCATCATCAGATGATAACAGTCTGTTCCTCAATTACTAAATCTCATTATATTTACTATGTTTTCCTTTCTTGATTATATCTGAAAGCTGAAAGAATGTGGGCAGCACAGGCGAAGGCAAATAATGGTTCTGTTGTCTTGCCATTGCAGATAAAATGTGCAAAATATCTGTGGCAGTTTTTCCAACAGGATAGAGTTGTCTCTAAAGGAAATTGAAAGAAAAATAATTTAGTTATGAAAAACGTTATCAATCATGTTTAACCATTGTTTGGACCCAATTAACCTACATTCCCACCTTTTGTCACAATTCTGAGCTTACAGTTATATTTGCTAACTCTGTCCAAAATCATTCATAATAGATCATGATAATAGTATTGGTGGTCAAACACGCATGTAATTGTCCTTGGTGACTTCGAATTGTGTTTTGACTCAAATGATAATACAGCAAACATCTTCTTCAAAGAAATAGAAATCTATAATCTTGCTTTGATTATTTATAAGACCATTAATGCAAAGGGTCACCTGCCTGATGCTGTTTTGCTACTGTAATATAATTTGTATGGTAGAAGCACATATTTCATTCAATTGGACAGATCATATGGACAAATCATTTACTATTCTTTCACTTAAAAAAAACAAAAAAAACAGAATAACCAGGGAAGTCAGATATTATCCATATTTAGGAATTGGAAGAAACTTTGTATAGGAAATCTAGAGGTACTGTTTAAGCCCCCCCATCAACACCTTGACCGAGCAAGTCAAAAAAGAGAGCGCATTTAGGACCCCGACTAGAGAAAAAAGATTCTCTAGGAAACATAATTAGTTTAATGAAGTGCTAAGCATGTGAAAGCTTTAAAAAGACAATTTGAAAGGAGATGAAGAATAAATTACTCCGATAAAGCCCAAATCAGTTATCCTGAAGCCCTATGAATCTATACAAAATCATTTTTCAAATAAAGAAATTAAATTTTTCTTGTAAAATTACTGAGGATACTAATACTTAGAAAGGAGCTTTTTAACATTGTAAAGTCTGTGGCCTCTCAGAAAGCATCAACCAATCCGATCTCTCCATCACAGGATGTATATAACACGTTGTCAAATTATTGGAAGGTTAAGAAGCTCAGGAACCAATTTAACTGTGAGAAACCACCTGATGAGACCTTCAGAACAGAGGGCATTAACTTTCAGGAAACCAGAATTAAAAATGAACCCATTTTGCTTTAAAACACTATTGTGCTGATACAACTTCAACCATTAAGAAAGCAAAACCCTCAGATTCACTTCCAGATCCTTGTTTCACAGCAATCATGAAGCAGCTAGCTCCTATATTTCTAGAAAAAAATGTTTCCTTATTTAATCTATCTTTAAAAGTATGAGTAGTCCCCATCAACTTGGAAAAAGCAATATTAAACTTCTGTTAACCTCT
The DNA here is from genome assembly GCF_031143425.1 of Pleurodeles waltl. NCBI lineage: Eukaryota > Metazoa > Chordata > Amphibia > Caudata > Salamandridae > Pleurodeles > Pleurodeles waltl. The sequence continues at coordinate 1,487,038,222 of NC_090440.1, read as the reverse complement.
ACAGTGTGGGTGCATTCGAGGGCCAGGAAACCCTCATTAGACACCAGGGATTTCACTTGGGTGGGGTCGGCCCCCTCGGGAAATGAGCTGGCACCCCCGGTGGCAATTTGTTTCCTAATATTAGGTTTACCCCTGGGGGGGTGCGATTGTGTCCGATAGCACCCACCCCAGGGTTGTAATTCGTATTATTTTAATGTAAAAAAAATAAAATGAAATTGGTGGCTCCCTGTGTTTCTTTTTTTTTACAGCTGTATGGTTTCTCTGGGCGGCCACTATGACCCCCAAGGAAACCATTCAGCTGTTATATATATATATATATATATATATATATATCTATGTAGATATATCTATGTAGATATATCTATCTCTATTGATAGATACATCTATATATAAATAAATATGTATATATATATATATATATATATATAGATCACATATATATATATATATAGCGATCACTTATGTTGATGTGTGTGGTTTCCCTGGGCGAGCGATCGGCCCCCAGGAAAAGCACACCCACATATAAAAGTGATCTCTTTACATATATAGGCAGCAATAAAAAAGTCAAGTAATTCGTGTGATTATGTTTCTGCTAGAAAAGGATCTGACTGTTGTCTAGTGGCAGTTTTGATGCCATAAAGTAGCGCAAAAGGTTTATATGCCTACTAAAGGATAAAAACTGTATTATACGTGAATAGCTGAGTGGATTAGTAAAGCCAGCCATTACCTGCGCTATATAATACAAATGAAATGTATGTGCAAGAGGGGTTATAGAGAGATGAAATGCACTTTTGCTGGGTGGTAGTGAGGGACTCCGAGGAGGAGGTAATGGGAGTGGGTGAACCAATAATGATTGTTGGACTGGGCGATAGAGGTGGTAAAGACTATGACGATTGGTATGTGACAAGGTGAAGTAATGTGTCTTTTTTGAGTGTCTTGAGAGAATATCCTGATTATGCTGATTGAGGGAAGAAGCAAAGGTAAGGTGACCTCTACTGTTGCAGGTATCACACACACAAGCAATTTTGTGACTTTCTACGTAGGCTAGTATTTTAGAGTGACAGTTTAGCCAGTAGCGGAGATGGCATCTCATTGGATGACTGCTGCTCAAGCCCTAACTCGGGTTATAGAGGACAGCTCTGATGTAGGACCTGAGACTGAGACAGCATCTGAGGTATAAGGCAATGGCGCAGATTCTTCTGGGAGTGATTTTTCAGTCGGAGGAGTCCCATTTGATAACTCCTCTTCTATTGATTATGAGGGAGGCGATGAGGACAGTCCTGCTGTCCCCTCGCAAGCACAGTCTGTGCAGCGGTACAATAGCGGGTTAGCCCAACCCAGAGAGCAGGTGCATGCGGCGGCAAGCACAGAGAGACTGTCCTCTTGTGAGTGCCCCAATTTAGTTCAGCCCAAAATTCCACTGCCGTAATCGTTATTGTGGAGACATCAAAATTATCCATCACAAAACAACCTGGTTTTGTGAGGCAGGCATCTGCATTTTTGGTCATGGGCTTGGCGGCCAAACAGGGAAACCTACCAAACCCAGATATTTCTGGAAACTAGACATCTGGGGGTGCCCACAGAGGTGTGACTTGTGTGGATATCCAAAGTTTTCTTACCCAGAATACCCTGCAAAGCTGAAATTTTGAATAAAAATTCTTCTTCTTCTTGCATTTCTGTCACACAAACTACAGGAATATGCTGGCACTTTGCAAAAAACAGGTTAGTTTTATTGTTGGAAAATGTGATGTGTCCACATTGTGTTTGGGGCATTTCCAGTTACTGGTACTAGGCCTACCCACACAACTGAGGTCCCATTTTTATCAGAAGACTTAGGAGAATTCTGGATCGAAGGAGGTTTGTGGCTCCCCTCAGATTCCAGAGCTTTGCAGCACCGAAATCTGAGGGAAAAGAGTTTTATTTGCCAAAGTTTGAGGTTTGCAAAGGATTCTGGGTAACAGAACCTGGTGAGAGCCCCACAAGTCACACCATTCTGAATTCCCCTAGGTGTCTAGTTTTAAAAAATGCACAGGATTAGTAGGTTTCCCTAAGTGCCGACTGATCTAGAGTCCAAAGACCACAGCTAGGGACTTTCCCAAAAAAACGTCAGATTTCAATGTAAAAATGTGATGTGTCCATGTTGCGTTTCCTGTCGCGGGTAGTAGGCCTACCCACAGAAGAGAGTTACCATTTTTATAGGGAGACTTGGGGGCACACAGAATAGCACAACAGGAGCTATTGCCCCTTGTCTTTCTCTACATTTTTCCTTCCACATGTAAGACAGTGTGTAAAAAACAAATCTATTTGAGAAATGCCCTGTAATTCACATGCTAGTATGGGAACCCCAGAATTCAGAGATATGCAAATAACCACTGCTTCTCAACACCTTATCGTGTGCCCCTTTTGTAAATACAAAGGTTTCCTTAATATCTATTTTTCAGTCTTTATATTTTGCCAAATGAATTGCTGCATACCTGGTATGCAATGAAAACCCATATCAAGGTACAGCTCATTTATTGGCTCTGGGTACCGAGGGTTTTTGATGAACCGACAAGGCCCTATACATCTCCGCAACCAGAAGAGTCCATAAGACATAACGGTATATTGCTTTTGAAAATTTGACATAGCAGGAAAAAGTTACAGAGTAAAACGTGGAGAACAATCGCTGTTTTATTTAGCTCAATTTCAATATATGTTTTATTTTAGTTTTCTGTAGGAAAACCTTGAAGGAGCTACACAAATGACCCCTTGTTGAGTTCAGAATTTTTTCTACTTTTAAGAAATGTTTAGCTGTCTAGGATTCAGCGTTGGTTTCATTCCCATTTCTGTCACTAACTGGAAGGAGGCTGAAACCACACAAAATAGTAAAAATGGGGTATGTCCCAGTAAAATGCCAAAGTTGTGTTGAAAAATGTGGTTTTCTGATTCCAATCTGCCTGTTCCTGAAAGCTGGCAAGACGAAAATTTTATCACCACAAACCCTTTATTAATGCCATTTTCAGAGAAAAAAAACACATGCTGTCTTCTGCAGCTCTGTTTTCCTATTTTTTGGAACAAAACAACATTTTCACAGTATTTTGGCTAATTTCTTGGTCTCCCCCAAGGGAACCAACATATTCAGGGCACTTTTAGAATCCCTAGGATGTTGGAAAAAAAGGACGCAGATTTGGCATGGATAGCTAATGTGGACAAAATGTTATGAAGGACTATGCGCAAACTACCCCAAGTACCCAAAAAAGGGCTCAGTGGGGGGAAGCCCAGCAGCTAAGGGGTTAAAATAGTACATTGCCTGCATTAGACCCTAACAACTACTGTCCAATTTTGCTACTCCATTTCTAGGCAAAATATTGGATACCCTAGTCTTTGACCAATGTTAGCTATTTGTGGAAAAACAAGTGATTCTTCATCCTTATCAAGCAAGCTATTGGGCCAGGCAGATCACAGAGATGGTATGTCTATAAAGGCTTGATTACCTGAGACAGGGGACAAACAGAGGTGTGGCAGATGCTCTTGTCCTTTTAGATTTATCTGCAGCATCTAATACCACTGGTTGTGTATTATTGATATTCAATCTTGATGAATTGGGTTGTGATCACCTATCAATAAATTAGTTCACTTCCTTTCAAATGAACCAAACGTATTTACATTATCAGTTTGAATCAGATCCAAATGCCATGAAATATTTGTCCCCTCTGTTCAACATAAATGTGCAACCACTAGCCAACCTATTTATGACAGTGGAATGTGGTTATATGTATGCAGATAACACACAGATCATCTTTGATTTACATCACTTTAGGCAAATAAAATCAAGCAGTTCCATGCTTGTGGCAAAACGATTCCCTGTTCTTCATACTGTCCAAAAGTGGATGGCAAAATAAATCTAAAACTTAGGCCCATATTTAGGACAACTTAGCTCTGCCTTTGCGCCATTTATTTTGATGCAAAAGTGGTGCAAACCTAGTGCCATATTCATATTTAGTCATTAAACCTGTCTAGTGACAAAATATTAGAGTTAGTGTCATTTTTTGGAAGCGCCACCCCACCTTGCATCATTTAGTGACACTATAGGCAAGGTAGGTGTTCCCTTCCAAAAAATGATGCTATCCCTCCAGCGCCATATTTACTGCTCCATGCTAGAACGATGCCCATTAAGGAACTGGTCCCAAAAAATGATGCAAAGTCCAACTAGCGTCAAATGTCAACACCTGGTCAGACCAGATGTTAAAATGAGGCATGCACTCCTCTGCATGAGGAAAACACACAAAAAGAGCATTGGCAGCACCCTGGACAACATGGAACTGTTAATGCTCCAGCTTGGCACACACCTCAGACGACAGCGACGACAACAGGTCCTACCAGCACCACCATAGCAACCACAAACATTACCACACCAGCCAACAGGCAGCGCAGAAGGTGGGAGAGGATATTTTGACAGAGCATGACCATCCTTGTGCCCAGGAAACAAGATGTCATTATAATTTACCATCTGAAGTGGGAGACCATTGTACGCCTGCTGCTCCATATTACACCAGACATCATTGTAAGGGAGGAAGCTCCAGCAACTATTTCAACCATAACCAAACTCCTGGCTGTCTTCCACATGCTGGCATCAGTATCGTTCCAGACAACTGGCGCACAAGTGGGTGGTATCTCCCAGCCATCCTTCTCAGCCTTTCTTCCAAAGGTTCACACCTCACCACAGCTGCTTCGCTAACAACCAGCAACTGCAGCAGGAGATCAAGCAAGGTTTCTACCAAATTGCTAGGTTCCCGCATGTGCTGGGTGCAATGAACTGCAACCATGTCCAACTTGGCCCGCCCACTGCAATGGAACACATCTACAGGAACTGCAATCACACCCATTCTAGAAATGTGCAGGCCATTGTGGACCACTGTGGGCTCTTCACAAACATCCTATCCAAACATCCCGGCAGCGTCCATGATGGCTACATATTCTGGTACTCTACCATCAATGAGTGGTTCCAGGACAGATAATATGGCAATGGCCTACTCATAGATAAGCCACCATAGTATCCGTTACACAAGAAACACCCCAACCTTGTAGGACAAACAATACATACACCACACATGGACAGATGAACACATATGCACAGACAACAACACATATGCCACATGCTACACTACACCACATTCATTGCACTTCACACACATATATTCCTATATGTACATAATACAGGCACAACCTTACTGGCACCATGTGAAGGACAAGTAGAGCTATGTCCCCTTTGCATACAGAAGTCCGCTGGTTGACAACTAAATACAGATCACACACACATAACACCTAACAAGGAATAGCTCAGCGATATGAATGGCATTGGCCATGTCAACGTAAAGAAAGTCACACATTTGGAGAGCCCCACATTTCTCATAGTGTAGAAGGCTCCGGCGCAACCAATTTCAAATGCCATCCAAGTATTGCCATATCCAACTCCTTATCACTTAAACATGCCAGACGTACCCATTGTGTCAACCTTCACCTATCTGGTGCATTGTGCCACACACATAGGAATACAACATCACCAGCCATGAAAGACCACATTTATGGATGGACACAGCACTCCTACAATCATATCTGGTAACTCCACAACTCCCTAACATGATTCCAGGGTACCAACAGGGCACTGTGGAGCTGGACTATTGACAAAGTACTGGGAGAGGCCAGACATGCATGTGAATGAGGAGACATGGGACTTAGTCATGCAATTCAGAGCATTGCAGAAAAACACATCATTACTTCTCCTGTCACACAAAAAACTGAAAATGCATGCATACATCACTAAACAAACCATACAAATGTGCCACACTGTGCCCATGATCTACATGAAGATATGTATGGCAGCCAGCAATTGCCAACAACAAAACTTTGGGCAAGGGAGCTTTTCAAAGGGAAAAGTGGTGGGTATCAAATGCTACACACAGGGCACAACACCTGTGTCATGGCCCACAACACAACAAAATAGGTTCCCAGAACATCACTCATCTGCAGGTCTAAAGTGAAGGGACTGAGGGCCATACATCAGGAAAGTTACGCAGCATCAATAGCAGCGCAAGTGTAATTGTGCCCCTATGGCGCACCATACTGCCAACATGTGGGCCCGTATACAATAAATGGCGTACTATGGTGCAGAGTAGGTGCAATAGTGTCATGATAATGGATGTCATTGTTGGAATCTGTAAGAGTATTGAGAATATACCTGACCATTTCATGCACAGTACATAGGGACCCATTACAAAATATGGTGTGCCCCTCCTAATGCCTGCTCTTTGCAGGTGTTGAAAGTGTCTGTGATAAATCACGTCTAGGAAACTTGGAGAATCCTCTGCACCAATTTTTCTAGTCCTTCTATTGTGTGAATCTCACCCTTGTACACATGATGGCTGACACAGGCATAATCTGCCACAAAGTGTCACTAAGGCCCTCATTACAAGTGGCGGTCTCACCACCACAGAGCCGCAGTGAAGCCCGCCGTATTACGAGTTGTGGGGTTTGGCTTAAGCCAAATCTGCACAACTCCACCTGACCAGCCGGTGCGGTTTCACCACTGCGACTGGTGGTGACCTCCTCCATTCTGGCGGCAGGCATCAGGCCACCGTCTGGATTATGAGGTTGCACACCGCCAGGCTTTCCGTGGTGGTCACCCTGCCACAAAAATTCTGGCGGTCACGCACCCGGTGACAGGAATCTTCATTTGGGTCGCTGGCACACACACACATGTCCCACACATGCACACATCCCCCTCACCCGTCACCACTCACAGGCACCCCTTCACGCATGAATGCATTCACATACACACCCATTCAGCATATGCATACATGTACTCAGACACACTCACTCACTCGCATTCATCCATACAGACACCCTCATACATGTGCACATACATGCACACACGTACATACACTTGCAGACACACATGCATTCAACACCCCCTCCACAGAAACATACACTGACCCAAACACACCACAGACCCCATAGCCCACTTTCGGATGCCCACTTACCTCTTCCGTCGAGGAGGACGTCCTGGAGGGGATGGGTCCTGGCGGTCTTTCCTCTTCACCATCACCACCCCAGCAGGACACCTTCCGAGCCATATTACTACTCGTAATATGGAGGGCGGAGTCATTCTGGCGTGGCGGTGCCAGCGAGGGAACAGCCTCTGCACCGCCAACCACCAGAACGAATAATGGCTGCTCTCCACCTCAAAAATAGCAGTGAGCAGCCATCACTCGTAATATGGCAGTCTGCTGACCACCAGCACTGGCGGTTGAATGGCAGGTTCGGCTTATTGACTGCCAAAGTGGTAATAGAGCCCTAAGTGTTGCACTGCATGCGTAGTGCTACATGGTAACCTGGTGGCCTGAGTTTGGCCTTGAAGGGATACCATGGTGCCAATCCAAATGGCAATATTGTGGGGCAAGGAGGTGCCACTAACACTAGGACCTGTTCCACTAACAATAGGACACAGCTTCAAATATGGACAACACAAAACATAATTTGCATGATCAAACTGTCTGTTGTGATTTAATTTGATAATCACGAGGTCCCTGAGCCAATACCCATGATAGTAATGTCCACCGCCACAAACCAATACAACCATTGAACAAAAAAGGGACACACACAATACCTGATACAAGTCTGAGTCACCACTCCACCTAAAACTACCATCTGCTCTGGCACATATGACACCCCAAATATGCATGACAGACACATGTTTTCACATTCCTTTGCAGCCGGCCAAAGTTATGGCATTCAGCCATGGGTGATGACTCCTTTTGGCAGCAGGCATACAATGAAGGGCACAGAAGGACATGAAATGTGGGCTCTTTAAGTCAAGGTTCAGGTACTTGGCCCTGACAAGAGGAAGCCTGTTGTATGCACCACCCCTGGTATGCAAGATGATCCTTTTATGTGCAATCTTGCATGATATATGTATTCGGACCAATGTCCCCTTGGATGAGCTGGTAGATGTTCCCAATAAGAAGGAAGATGACAATGGTGCTGCACAGGTGGAGGGGGGACAACAAAATGCTACTGCAGGAGTTTGTAGGAGACAACAAATTATACTGAACTTCTACACCTAAACACTGTACAACAGAAATCAGCCAGTAAATATCACCATTAAATTACTTTGCACCAAATTGTCCATGGTGTACTCATTCTCGGCTACATATACCATTGGAAATGTAATCATACTGCTGAGAGAAGGAAAAAAACACAACAGTTGCAAAGAATGTTGGAACATAAGTTGTGATGTAAGAGGGTCTAGCGCCTTCATGCCGCACATCAGTGTCATATAACTCACACTCATGTGGCCCTTGAAGGCCTAGATCAATACACCAGAAATACTAAGTGGCGTAATGTAGGCTTTGCGCGAATTCCAACCCCTTACACCACATCATGGCTATGCCAGGCAAGATGTATGCAAGTGGGGCGTACGTACAGTAAGGGCTGTTTCCAAATGGTGTACTTCAAAATGAGGAACTAAATTGTTTCACATCTCAGGCGGGTAGCTGTAACGTCAGCACTGAGCACGTGTGACAAGGGTGAATATCATTGGTATCAATGGACCATCATGGACTAGTCAGGGTTAGGGACACATGTTTGTGCCTAACCCTGCATTGTATATCAATGGTATTATGTGCAGTGAGTGCCATTGGCCCCAACCCTGCCACATGGTGTGCTGTCTCACAAATATAGCACACACACATGTTGGCTGTAGAGTTCGCTAAGGGTCGCAAGACAAGTGGAGTAGCAATGGGTGCTAATCTGCTTGCCGCACATATGCCCCATAGTCAGGAATGATCAATAAAATTAGAATGTACCACCACATGAATGTGTGGGTGGAATGTAGGCAGAGTCTGTAACACTTCACATATGCCACACAATTGTGTTGTCTTGACATATGGCTGCAGCTAATATGGAATTACATGTGAAGACTGCTGTACAGGTGCATGGCCTAGGTAGGAGAGGGTTAGCAATTACCTACGATGGTTGATATATGTCTGCAAGGTAAACCAGTAAAGTCTGTATGATACTATCACACACCACATATGAAAATATACCTCTCATTGACACTCATATGTCTGACCAAGAGAAAGTGACCTGCTGGGACCAATACCCTAAACTGTCTAGGTCTCCCACATGCCAATCCGGTTTCGGATGTGCAGGTACGTCTAGCAATGTCTAAACATATCACAGACCCACAAAAAATTGTTTGGGTGAAGGAGACAGAGGCGGTCATTCTGACCCTGGCGGTCAAAGACCGCCAGGGCGGAGGACCGCGGGAGCACCGCCGACAGGCCGGCGGTGCTCCAATGGGGATTGGCATGGCATTGGCATGGGCACTGCAGGGGCCCCCAGGGGCCCCGCGGCACCCCCTACCGCCAGGTAGACGGGAGACCCGCCAGGAACAGGATGGCGGTAGGGGGTGTCAGAATCCCCATGGAGGATTCTCAAGGGCAGCGGAAAGTCGGCGGGACACCGCCGACTTTCCGTTTCTGGCGCGGCTGAACCGCCGCGGTCAGAATGCCCAGCGGTGCACCGCAAGCCTGTTGGCGGTGCTACCGCGGTCATTCGCCCTGGCGGTTTTTACCGCCAGGGTTAGAATGACCACCAAAGTGCCACAGGAGCAATGATGAATGGAGTGTCATCATTCCCTGACAGCAACCCTGCTATACAGTTGTATGTCAATGTATGTAACTGTCAAAACAAACATGTTGTGGTTGATTATATGTACCAAGTTAGTGCCTTGCACACATATGTCTGAAATCTCAGCACACATGTACCACTTCAATGGTACAGTCCTGGTACTGTGTATTGGAGTATGCACAAAAGTCATCTTTCCTCTAATAAAAATATATATGTATCACATGATCATACATAGACTTCAATGACCTTCAAATGTGTTCCCATATAGGGACACATAGGTGGCATTGATATGAATACACAACCTTGAAAATATAGCCAACAAATGCCCATGCTGGAAGATACATTTTTGAGAATACATATCCCATTAACACACCGCTTTGGCATTCATTACACATTTTACATGAAACATATCTTTACACACAGACGTCACACACCACCCTACAATGTCACATGTCATTACACCATCTCCTGCATCATAGATGCATGGGGAACCATGTTACATATGTAGCATAGCTTCATGAACCCTGAACCATACAACACACCACAGAGTGGACACACATGCACTCACATTGCCATGGGTTACGTGTAATCAACCCAGTCGTAGTACACTGCATCCTCTGAGTACGATTTGTCAAACATATCACATGCATGAACATGTATTGGGCATAGCCCTTCATATCTAAAGTGGTGTTGTCAAACATACATTTGGAAAACAGAAATGACAATGTGGTAGACTCACAAATATTTGTTACATGACATATGAACACTCCCCGTACACCTGTGGTAACATGTATGTGGAAAACATCTACCAACACATGCACATATGCAAACGGTATTAGTCATCGCATTCATCATACACACATACAAACATGTGGTAACCTATTCAGATGTAACTGTTACAGATATGAATGCACATGCACACACATGTAGCCATAACATACTGACCACATACATGCATAGCCCCTGTAACAAGGTATGTGAATCTGGGTGCACTGTCAGCCTTTCAAACAAAATCCACACATTCCCCTTACGTGTCAAAAGTTTTGACGCAAACGACAATACTCCATATTTCACTAATCAAAAAAATGACGCCTGGCCCCTGTGCGTCAATCGCAAGTCGACAGGCCTTGTCATCCTTCATGAGAAAAATACCATGCATGACCGTCATGCATCAAAAAAACTGACACATATCAGAAAATGTGACACGCACGTCTAGGAAGTGATGAAACAGGACTTCCTTGAAGCAAACATGGTACAGTGCTTTAACTTTCACTCTTACTTTATAGTCTGTTTGTCTGTGATTGTGATAGAGGGTATGTGGAGCTGGTGTTGGTCGGGGAAAGGTGGTTTTTGAGAGTTTGGTGCTATGTCCTATTGCTGTCCTGTCAATTTTGTCATTTTGCTGAGTCTTGTGTTGTGTTTTTGTCCAGTCATAGTAATTGTTTTGTCTGGCATTTGTCTTGGGGTAACATAGTCTGTTGGGGTATTTGGGGTTATGTGGGGGTAGTGTTTTATTATTTTTGGGGCTATTTTATTTGCAGTGGAGGGAAACTCCAATATGTGGGGGAAGGGGAGAGCACAAAGGATGAATGGAGATAAACTGGGAGGGTTCATCTGGCTGGTCAAACACTATCTCCCAGTGATGTTGTGTAGGGGTGGCTGGGTCATCCAGGAGTACCCAATGGAAGCACGGAAGCTGCGGTGTGGCAAGGGGCCCCAGCACCTATGGCAGATCTTTGGTGTTGTGCACAACGACCACTAAATAAAACACAGTTTGGTAGACCTCATTGCACAAGAGTGAGATTTACTGGATCACCTGGTGATTCAGATTGGTGGACCAGTTGGAAAGTACCCCTTTTGCATTGTAGCATCCTCATTTGCATTTGCATGACAAGGGGACATAAGGTTAACTGCAGAATGTTTGGTGAAGGGTCATGACAGGAAGTTTTGTGTCTTAAGCAAATGGCAAGAGAACTTAGCTATGCATCAGGTGCAGACAAATTGTAGATTCCTCTGTGTGTACATTGTGTATCACATACACACCATAAAGTGTCAAATATCAAACATACATGTGCATTGGTGCAAGGGTACATGTTTCATAGGCACAAAAGTACACGTCCGTCATGGTCATTATAGGTGTGTAAATTTGGTAAGTAATGTTTAAGTGATGGGAAACATGACACAGGAGTATTGTCCGTCATGGGTGTGTCTTTGTGCCAGGAGCCATGTATGTGCAGAGTGGCATGACAGTTACACAAATGTAAGTAGGAGTCATGCATGAGTGTCTATTTTTTTAAAGTTAATGTTGCCACTGTAGGCAACTTTTACCTAACCATATGCTGAAAATTGGACAAGTGCAAGCATTGTGGCAGTGAAAGGTTGGTGACACATGACAGCATAACCAGGCCTGAGGAATGGAATCCGTGTATTCCTGCTATAAGTGGCACCCAACAAATATAGCCTCACCATCAACTTGGTTATACTGTTCCTTTATTGGAGTCAACTTATATAACTGTCTATGGCTGGTTGATTACATGTCTGGTCTCTTGTCATCAAGAAGCCAATGTCCACTTTGCACATGTAGCATATTCATGTATGGTGTCAAACATGGCAACTGCAACCATACTGGCAGGGTTCCCAACATAAGTGTCCTGACATACACCATAGTGTGCCATATGGGACATATGGCATGCAGATGATGGAAGTATGTGTTGGTGCTATGTGATTGAAAACAGGCAAGCATCTAAGTGGTTGGCTGTTTCTTCACAAAGATCAACTACGAATCTATGGTTTAGCCAAAGGCCAGTATCCTGTTCCCCTATATTGTTGTATATATGTATCTGAAACATGTACATAGGTCAGCCACCCAAATCTGTGCATGTTCTTGTGTGATAACAATGAGCCACAAATGTGTGAAACAAGTGCAGCACAGTGCTGTGCCAACGTCAGCAGCACTGTGCTGTGCTGAATTTGAAACACAGGCCTGCCCCGCATTGTGGAGAGTACAGGGCAATCCTGTATCCACCCCTGCACCAGCACATAACTCAGCAGCCTGCGCCAATGCAGGCATACTTGGACCACAGTGTAAGTGTGTCTGTGTTGAGGGGAGTGTCTATGTGCAGGTAGGTATCCCTTCCTGGACATAAACAGTCTACAATGGCGATATGCCACTTCTATGTGTGCTGCAAAATGCAGCCCACATAGTAATGGCAAGACATCCGTTATGTTATTTTGTAAATGTGCAGGAAGCGACATCTACGTGGGCAAAAGCAAACATCCATGGCATTTTACCACTACTGTCTGTGCGCACATATATACAAAGCAAGAAACAAGGAGGCGTCAATGCATTCCTCAACTCTTTGCTATGCTTACATCACCCCTGGGCTTTTGTCAGTCTTTAGGTGCTGACAACAAGTAAGATGTCTTCAAAATCTGTGGCAGCGTCAAAAGCAATGGGGGTTACAAATGGATGTCCACTGCAATAACCATTTTATGCCCCTCTGATGCAGAATAATTTGTCATGCTGCCCCATATGTGCATGGAGGCATTATGCTACAAAAAGCTGCATGACAGATCCTTGAACATATAGTGCAGTGAAAGGCACCACAGGAGCGTCATAGAAATGTAAAGTTTGGCAGTTCTTAGTCCTAGCACAAAGTTGACTTGCTTACATGAATGTCCAAAAATAACTAAGCTATGGGTGCCTTTCAAGTCTTGCAGGTGGGCCTCTATCCTCCACAATTGGAGAGGTGTCCCAGTTTGAAGACCCCAATGCAGCTAGTAAGTGTCACCTTGTGCTTCACATGTGTCATTCCTAAGTTTTGTGTGATGTTGAAATGTCATGCGTGACCATGTCTGATGCAATGTTGACGATGTAGATTAAGTTGATTGTTGCACAAGTGCTAACCTGCGCTGCTATCAAATTGTGGGTGTTAGGGAAAGGAAAGCATGCCCACATACACAGTGATGTCAGTCAAGATATGTGTCAGAGGTTTATTTATCTGATTAGCATGCATGTTGCCAACATATTTGTCACAACACTTTTTACAGCACTGTATGCCACATGTTGCTTTCAGTTACTCATGACATGGTACAAATGATGTACATGTGTTGAGGTCTCTAGGGAGCTTATGTGGGAGACACTTGCACCACCGGTGCCTCACTTCTCTTCAGAAATTAAGTTAGGCAGAGGCCATGCAAGGAGCCTTATTGGGCTGGGCAAAAGTCAGTTGAGTACACAGTGAGAATACAACTCTCCTCCAGATGGATGTAGGACATGTCTATGGATTTTCACAAACTAGATGTGTGCAAATTAACCAACATGATCTCTCTATCATGATAATTGTGAGTGAGCTTGGTCACATCACATGTGTACAGAATGTGGGTACTGAGTGTATACCTGGTATGTAGATGTAAAACATGCATGTGCACAGGTAGTTCAATAAGAAGGAATACTATTGCTGCACCCAGTGCAGTGTCACTCTTCCTGTTCCCTTTATGGCACCAATACATCCACCATGTGTGCACAGCATAAGACGTTTTGCACACCATGCCACAGGGTAGGGGGCAACAGGTACAACATCTGTAGACAATGTAGACAATATCAATCTACTGTTCAGGCCTAGGGCAAATTAAATGGGTACTAACCCTTAACTGTACAAAGGGGCCCATTGTAAGCAATGGTGTGCCCCCTTGTAACGCCTGTTCTGAGCAGGTGTTAACCCAAGGACACATGAATGATGCATTAGCATTTCTTAGAATTCCCAGTGCCATTCCGCCTATCCCCTTACCGGAGGAACCCCAACTTCCATCCATGATGCCTGGCCAAGGCACGATGTAGCCCGAGGGCTGTCAAAGTGGTAGAATGTATGCATTGTGCCACTTTGTGACTAAGGAACAGGGATTTGGTACTTTTTGGGCCACTGGATACACACAAGTATGATGACACAAATGTTGCACAAGGAGGCACTAGTCCACTTGCCTCTGGGCCCTAATGGTCAACAATGCATAGCCATTCACCAAGTGACATGTACATGATACCATAGATGGCTGATAGGAAGTTTAGTTTTGAATTGGTAATAGACATTGTTGTGGAATGTCTGGTGGACAGCATGTGTCATCTGAGGATGCTGTGTACATTGCATTTGTTCTACCTCTACCCAATGCATTATTTGATACCATGTTCTCTTCATTGTTTTAGCTGCCACTAAGACCACAACACAGAAGTGTGCCTTTGATAAGAGGGCAGAGCATTTCCACCACATCATGGAGGTACAGGCAGCGTATTGAAAGTTGGCCAGGATACATCGGCGGGAAAAGTCTTTGTGGGCTTGACTTACCTTTACACATAGGGGACCTCCGAAACAGGCCACAACTGTGCAGGGCACATTGGGCACAACATTCGGAGACAGGGGGGCCTCAGCTGGTCCAACCCCCTCCACATCAATACCACCTATGCCTACTTAGCCACCACAATAGCCACCAGCAGCCACACCCTCAAACATTGAGGCAGACAGGAGGAGGGACATGGCAGCCATTCTTGCAAGGTTAGACAAACTTGAGCATGACAATGCTCAGAATTTCAAGTTGATGAAGTTTTCAAAAAAAAAGCTGAAAAAGCCTTAATCATGTTAACGCACAGCCTCCCAGTTCTCTCCCTTCTCCTGTTGTGTATTGTAATCAGTTTTTAGTGAGTTCTAGGTGGGTAGTGATGTGTTAGTTAAATAGATTAGGCTAGTTGTAGAATAGATTAAGTATAGTGGGGGTAGGTTTTTATTATTGTTTTTTGTTATGGGGGGGGTGGGTGGAGGACCATGTGTGTAACATTTAAAAAAAAGAATTCCATAAAAAAATCCCCAACATTATATGTTTGTTTAGGATATAGGCTAAGTTAGTATATGTGTAGCTTTAGTTATTGTTGTCCTACTCATATCTTGTCTTTTAAGTGGGGTGAGGGGACAATGCTTAGTGTGTAGCATTAAATATTTATGATATGTTTAGATCAGGATAAATAGCTGGAGGGATAAGTTTAGATAAGTTAGTATAGGTTAGTTTAGTGTAGGATAGTCTCTAGGTTAGCTTTTGATAAGGTGTTTTTTTAGGTTTCAATAAATCCTGTTAATTTTAGACAGTTAGGTGTTCATGTTGATTGAGTGTCTGGGTGTTCTCATGCGTGCACTGGCCAAGTTAGACGATTGCCTTAGGGCATGCTTTCTGTATTGATTTAATGAATGACTGTGTGTATCCCCTGTGACTAAAGAGCTGTCAGATTGGCTGCAATATGACATCAGTTACTCAAAACAATTGTCATCCCCAACTCCTGACATTCACATTGTTAATGTATACAAAATCTTTGACAGGTAAGTGTAGATCTTCAACTGTCATCGCTGAGGTCTGTTAGAAATGATCTTGCAAAGTGTGGCACATATTACTTAAACTTATTTGGGGTATGTATCCTGGCACACTGACAGCTGCACGTCACTGATCAAATTTGCCTCTTCTGTTCCACACATATTAATTGTAGTGATGCTCTCATCAGGAAAAATTTCAGACACTTAGTTCTGACCTATACATGCCATATGTCAACATAGATATCTGTTCAATACATGCTTCTAAGGCTCTGTAAGTTGGTTGAAGCCCACAACACCATCAGTCACCTCCTTCATGTTAGAGTCTGTCTGTGGCCTTGTGTCTGACAGTAAGCCACACATATAATTAGGTTCTGTTCTCATTAACATAGCTTCAAACAATGCATATATTTAGATGAGTTGATGGATCAAAGTAAAAGATGACATGATACATGTGAACATGGAGATTTATTTACATGTGCAAGTGTATTTTCAGGTGCAATAAAATGTCCACTTCACAGACCCATAAGAAATCCTGAGCCATGTGTTGTACATTCAGAGTCCAAGGGTGAGGGACATGTCATGAGACATGGGTAGGAGAAGTGTGCATTAGTAAGGAGGTGTCCTTATTGACAATAGGTAGGAATTCAGATAGAAACAGTCTGTAGCAGATAAGTCAACAGTGGTCGAGTGAAAAGGGCACATTGCCAGCTGTCACAACACTGTCATGATCTTAAGCATGTAACTAAGGAGATCTGTCCATGTGTCACAGACTGGTGCTGCAGGGTGGTTTTCCATGTGAATGTTCATCCTCTGATGTGTGTGGTGCCTCATGTGCCATGGGTGATTCTGTTGTTGAAGATGAGGAGGGCACATACACATCAGGGGATAGAGATGTAGATTCTAAGGTCCTGGAAGCTGCTATTAGTGGGAACACATAAGGCATCACTGCAGCAAGGAGGAACTGCTGATTTCCCAACACCACAGCCACATCATGGTGGTTGGCAGCATGGTTTTCCCTGAAGGAGGCCACTTCTTGCACTATGGGCTCCAGGGTATTTTTTATAGCCCCCAGCCATCTATCTATCATGCTGCTACCACCTAGAGAGGGCAATTGTTGAAGCCTCCGCCTCAGGACAGCGGTTATGTCAGCCAGGGACTGCTGGAGTCCATTTAGTGGGGAGTGGGAGCCTCTGATGGCAGATGAGTTGTCCTTCCTTAGACTGAGGTGCCACTGCACTCCCTTTAGGATGCCTGCAATGGGCTCCATCCCCACCCACAATTGCTTAGCCAGCTCCCGCTGGACTCCTACCACTGTCCTCTGAAAGGTGATGTCTGGGTCATCCGTGTCTAGGGCTGTGGCAGGACTGGTTTATTCTGTGTGCTGATAGTTGGGTGGTTCATGTGGATACCCCACAATGCTGTGTGTCCACCCTGCGACTGGAGGTGGCGCCTGGAGGGATCCTAGGACATC
Source organism: Pleurodeles waltl (assembly GCF_031143425.1). Classification (NCBI taxonomy): domain Eukaryota; kingdom Metazoa; phylum Chordata; class Amphibia; order Caudata; family Salamandridae; genus Pleurodeles; species Pleurodeles waltl. The sequence goes on along the minus strand of NC_090440.1, from coordinate 1,487,020,732 downwards.
CTGGAGAGTCTCTTCAGGGTCGGCAACTAATCATCCATGTCATCTGTAAAATCCAGGACAGGCAGGTCGGCAAGAGGTAAGACATCATCCGCTGTAATTCTCTTTCACAATTTTGGTGCTTTATTGCATTGGCACCATGAATAATAGCACTTGTGCAGCAAAGTGCAGGGAGGTCCAGTGCTTATAATACTTGTGTCACGTTGTCATCTGCCTTTAGCCAGCTCCACACATGTGCTGATTGGATGGCACAGTGCCACCATTATGGAATGTCACCCCCATTAGTTTGTCCCTCTCTACATTAGGGACATTTCATTGCATACAGTGTATCTGCCACAGGTAAATGTTGGTGTAAGGATGTACAATGTGGAACAATGCATGCATTTGGAGACTTTGTTAATGTGGCACAAGGGGTATTGGCATCATGGATCCACATGGGCAACTGCTTGTATGATGGTATTGTTGCATTACGGCTAATGACATTGTGTCCATAGTGCAACATTAATGCCACTTGTGCTTGTTTTTACGCATGAAGGTGTCCTTTTTGCACAACTCCAATCATTCACACAACCTTGTTACATGATGAATACTGAAGCTACTTGTACAGCAGTACAAATGATGGTCACAGACATGTCCCATGTGTTGTATGAATTCACTTTTGTGCCCATTCCCAAATGGTACATGGAGGTGCGTGAGAGTTGTTGTTGGGCCACCCTGTGCGGGTTGTGTTCTACATGATGCAGACTGAGGCCCTGATTTTATCTCAAGTGGCACAGCTCTGTGCAGTGGCAATAATATTTGCACCCTGCTGCGCCACTTTTGAAACACAGGGATGTACCGTATTTTCTGGAATACACCACAGCCCTGCATTTTTCCCAACGCCTGTGCAGATTTGTTCTCCCTGCACCAACTCAGGCATCCTTACACCATAGTTCAAGGGTGCCTGCGTTGAGGTGATAGTTTGTTTATATGCAGGAAGGTGTCCCTTCCTGCACATAAAGAATCTATTATGGCAAGGTGACATTTCTAAGTGTGCTGCAGGATGCAGCACACATGAGAAGGGCAAAGACACGAGGAGGATGGAAAACATTTGCCTTGTTGTGCCATCCTGACACCCTCACTAGGGAGGTGTTGACTTTAGTCAGAGTCTCTGGTGAACATGATGTCTTGGATCTGGGGCAACAACAATAGCAATATGTGTTGTTGTGGCACAGCCATACTGATTGCATGCCCCTTCCAGGCAATGTGCTGCGTGTGTAGGGGCCAAATTTAGAAGGTGGTGTTAAGCCACAGTAAGTATCTTACTATCATGTTGTGTATATGTTGAAGAACATAGAGCCACCAGAGCATCACTAAAAGTGAGGCTTGGGTGGTGATGGGGCCTTTTGATTCTGGCCCTATGTGTCTCTATGCATCCTTTTTGCATGCATGCAGTGTGCCCTGTGTGCCTCCCCCTTCTGCCATTTGTGAGATTACAAATAATCCACCCCCTGCATTTTTGGTAAATATTTGTAGACAGCGCTGTCCTGTCCAGTGATTTCAGTGATCAGTTCCTCCGGGATGACCACTGCCACCGTCTTCTCCAGCTCATCCAGGTCCTCCTGGGGTGCTGGATTTCCACCTCCGGTCTGCAGTGCTGCCTTTCAGTTCCTGACCAGTTTCTCCTTAGTTCTGTGCTTGCAATTGTGCCAGTGCTTCTTGCAATCAGTGACAGTCCTCTTCACCTCTGCCACCCTGTTGACTTAATCTACTATTGCCTGCCGGATAGCCTCTCTCCTGCCTGTTGGCCATTTGGAGGTGACAAAGAGCTGGTGTTGATGCTCTGTCACCTCTCTGACCAAGATGTCATTCTCCTCCTCACTAAAGCACCACTTCTACTTCCTCTTCTCCTTCTCCTGGGACTTTGCTGGGTCCTCCTGTTTGGGATCTCCCTGGTGTCGTTTTAATGCCACTTTTGCAGCATTAGCATAATTTTTACTTATGCCATGTTGCAGAGGTTAGCATCATTTTTTTACTCTAACCATTTATTAGCATCATTGTGCGTCATTTTATAAATATGACACACAGATGGAGCTAGGGAATGACGTTACCTTGCAATAAATGTTTTCACGCACAACTTCATTAGTGTAGTTGTGTGTCATTATTCTTAAATATGGGCCTTAATGCCTTCAGAACAGAGTACCTAATCATCAGGGTCCCAATGCTCCTACAAATTTAGAAATGAACTGAAAATGAAATGCCATTTTTGATACCTGTGTTTGATTACAGGTATCAACCATGGGTTGTTTGGAAACATAGAGTAAACTTATATTTTCACCATCAGCAAATCTTAAGGATTTTATTGCTCAATGTCAGATTTCCCTTTGCCTAATTGTCTGATCACATGAATGTTCTGAATATGTCAAGGATTAGCAATTTAGCATTTTTCCCAAAACATTGTACCACAATCTAGTCTTCCTTGTACAGGAAGATATCCTTGCCAAGGCTTGACCACCATCTGTGTTCATCTGGTCTACTGAACATAGGGGTATCAGACATGTTTGAGAGATATTTATATCTGTGGGAACGATGGCCCTGATTCACAAAGGTAAACTTACACTTTTGTGTAAGTTTACAATTTTTGCTGTTCACAAAGGTATTTTATGAATAGTTTATTTACAACTGTGTAGTCTCCACACATAAAAAGATAGGGCTGTACTATAGTAACTGTTAAGCAGATTTATACATCAGAGACTCCAATTAATATGACTAAATACATTTACTCTCATAATGTCCTAACTTGTATTTTGAGGGACTGGGAGATTCAACATGTGTATGATGTGGCAGCTAGATTACCTTTTTGGCACAGTTTGCCACCAGCTCCATTTACTTTGCTTTTAAGCCACTGTGGCATAAGTCAAACCATAGTTGAAAAGAGTTTTTAGAGGCGCATTTAGGGTTGAGTGGTATAGAGGCATCTGCCAAAAATTATTTTTCAACCTAACCTATACATATCAACCTCATTTAGAAGTTGGGTAAACCCAATTTTCAAGATGGTAGAGCTGTTGGAAACTCAGTAGTCAGAAAAGCCCTCACTGTGAGAAATCCACCAGTTGACATGATTTCAAGTGCATGTAGGGAAGTGCAGATTTACTGTTCCTTTCGCTAATATGTTAAATATAAAGATATCTTTTAGGTAGAATTTTAGGGAAATATGTATAGGAAATCTAGACTTACTTAACTGGCAATATATATTTGTTTATATATTCTACCTATTATTGTGCTCCATTGATATTCTGATGTTGATTTTCTGGTTGCACACCTTACATAAAGGCTGTGTTGTTTTTTAAGCATTCCTTCTAGTGTCTAGACATTTGGTTTTTTTTTCATTGGAGTCTGCAATGAACATCTTAAAGTCTCAGACACGGAAATACTAGACATAACACCCACATGATGGTTAACAACTCCAAATGAATTTAGGAAATCGTTTCTTTGGAATGCTGTCTTTGGACAAATGAAAACTTCCCACACTAGCCTGTTATGCCACAAATTGCAGATCATCCAGCACTGTTTTGCCTTTTGGAATCGGTTCCTGCCAAGGAAAGACAGTCCTTAATGGTTTATCAAATGCACAAATTCACACACAAATTACAAGAGCATGTCAAGGTCATCATTCTGCACAAACACTTGAAACACTGCACCCACACCTATGCAGCCCTACCCCGATGCTTTATCCCACAAAGTTTAAACCAAACTCCCATACATAAGCTCCATCCCATAAGCAATGCAATTCATTCCAGAATAGTCCTATACACCAGCCACCTGTACTAGCCAATAAATCCTCACCTTCCCCACCTTATGCCATCCTGCACAAAACCAATCCAGCCTGAAATGCAGGTGCCCTTGCATCATGGCATCAGGCTGCCTGCTTTGGTTCTAGGCAGCACACAGTGTGCCAGTCATAGGATGGAGCAGAAGTGTGTCAAAGCTTAGCAGATGTGGTACAAATAGAATCTCTCCATTTCACACAATGCAGCACAGCAAGTTTTATGGCTGTATTGTTTTGCTTGAAGTGTTAGTAAATTGGACCCATAGATTTACCTCATGGGAATGTTTGCTTAAAAGTGCCCTGATGGCATAATGGGAATCTGGAGTAGCTTTTTGTGCGCAGAAGCTCATGCAGCCCCTTCGGTGATACAGAAAACACCAGTGTCAGTGTAATCTTATTTGCATACAGCATAGCCTCATGCAAAGGGGAAACTCTTTGCCTCTGTGCCTGTGCTGTGTAATAAATGCAGGCACAGAGCTAAAGGTGATTTTTTGGGCTCAATGACTGTGTACCACAAAGCTAGGGCCCCCATTTAGTATATCCATTGAGGCACTCCTTGGGAAAAGATAAATGGGATACTGTGGACACCCCATACATCCTCCTGCAGGTAGGTGCACTCACTCACTGCATACATCTGCAGGGGGATCTCTGTCCCCTTTTGAAGTACCTTGCCAATTGTACCCTGCACAATAAATGTCAGACCAGTAGAAGCAAATAGTTGGCCCACCTTCCACTAAGTTCCTGCCCCCAAGGGAGATGTGGGTTCCTGGCTGTATTGAGTGCAGAATATTTATTGAGAAAGTGTTCACTAATCTGATCTGCACCTGGCACTCCAGTGTAAGAGTGCCCCATGGTGAAAGCCAATGCATTGCACCTAATCTATAATATGGACCCAGAAGCACTGTTTTTGAGTCATTTTTCATTACTGTAGGCTATAGTAGTCCATACCCATAATTTGATAACACCAGTTTAGGCAGCTCTTCAAAACTGTAAAACTATTTAGTCCTAAGGAGTTAATTTTTAACACAGAGAAATGTGTGCTTCAGGACAAATTGCAATTTTCAAATGCCTAATTGCAATGTTCAAAAATACATGACAACTTCATTATATTTAGGTCTAAATATTCATCTCAAAACCCACTTGCAAAACAGCTGATTAAAAATGTAAGTTCATTAAATCAGAGTAACTAAAATGGAAATCTAGCAGATTCGAAGAGGTACATTTAAAAATAGAAACAAACAAATTAAAATACCATTTTCTGCAAAAGGGTATTTTTGACATAGCCAATGTGCGCACATGACATGCCCCATGACCTCGAAAGTGTTAATGCATGAAAGTAAAATACAGGAGTTAGGTAATGAAAATGCTGCTTGGCTTCAATGGGTAAGCTTTATAATAGATCCTGCCTATAACTAATCAGCGGTCTCTAGAAATCAATTTGATACATGACTAGCTAAGGAGAAATCCATGTACAGGTTATGTGATGATTTGACTTAGTATTTATGTGAATCTGATCGTCACCGGTACTACCTTTGCCTCTGATACTGGACCAAGATGAAAACTGATCCTGTCATTGCTGTAACAGAAGGCAAGTCACTGTGTTATTTGTCATCCTCGGAATTGTCACTGTACAGTAGCACTGGACTCGATCTTGTTTAACAAAAGTTTGCAAACAACAGTATAATGACGTACAATGTATGTCTGTAGTGTCATACTTAAAAAACTGTTTAAAAACACACCTCAAGATATCAATAGGACCCACCAATCTGGCACTAACTGCCTTCATGGCAATGGACCCCTATAGCACACCTAAACCATAATATACAGCAATCCCAAATAAAATTGTGTCCATACAGGTGTGTGCAATAACGTCCCTAACATTTCTAATACATAAATAGTATCCCCATTAGAACTACTCAAATCCATGATGCATTAGCAATTACAACAGAAAATGTTAGAAGTGGTGTACACAGAATGCACAACTGATCTTACCTCTAAACTGCAAAGATGTCTTAAATCTATGAAGTTCACATGTTCCCTTGGTGTGTGCAATTGTTGAGAATCAGTAGATGACATGTAACCCCTAAAGTGGCAGGTTCCCTGTGCAATGTGTATGTGCATATTATTGACACATGTCAAAATAAACACACATGCATTCACTAGTCACAATATGAGAAAGACATATACATTTGGTGTAAGTGTCCAGTAACATGATGAATGCTTGCACCAAAATTAATATGTCCATCACTAATGTACCCCAATAATGTATGTGTTAGAAATGGGGTCTCTAGTTGGCAGAGGTAAACTCCTTTGTCCAAATAGAGATCACAATCCTGATCAGGGTAAGTCACACACAATCCAAATTATCCTGTGCCCACCCTCTGGTAGCTGGCACTGAGGAGTCAGGCTTAACTTAGAAGGCAATGTTCAAAGTATTTGTGCAATAATTCATGCAATAACACAGTGAGAACAACAGAAAAAGACATCACATAGGTTTAGAAAAATATAAGATATTTATCTGGTTAAATTAAGGTCAAACCAATCAAGATTTGATAATCACAAGTTGAAATATCACTTTTGTAATGATAAGACGAGTCTTTAGTTCTTAAAAGCAACACTTGTCTCTTGCAAGCACACAGTACCTGGTTTGCGCCAAAATTATACGTACGAAGACTGCAGAGGAAGAGATGCGTGGAAAAAGGTAAGTGTGTGTCAGATTTCCAGGTGCACACAGATGATGCGTCAATTCTTTTCCACATGGCAAGGGTGTTGCATCGAATTCCAGTGTACAGACTTCAATCCTCTTTGTGATGCGTGGTCTTTTGATGCCCAGGAGCAATGCATGGACATTCTGGGGTAACAGGACGAAGTCAAAGCTGTTGCGTCGATCTAGTGGGTGATGCGGCAGAGTTTCTCTCACACGGTTGGCGCTGCATCGATTCCTCTCGCAGGAAGGCAGGCTGCATCATTGCGGCTCAGCGATGCATCGATCCGGTGGGTTGTGCGTCGAACCTCTGGTCGCAATGTTGGTGCTGCGTCGATCTCCACTCGGGGAGCTAAGCTGCGTAGTTCTGCTTCGATGATTCCTGATTTTCTCATGGCTAGACAGGCTGTGCGTCTATTCCGGCAGGCTCTGCGTTGATTCTTGCCACACAAGGAGTTTCTTTGCAGAGATTAAGTCTTTTTGGCCGTGATACTTCCGAAACAGGAGGCAAGCTCAATCCAAACCCTTAGAGAGCACTTCTCAGCAGAGCCAGAGGCCAGAAAGACAGCAGGGCAATAACAAGGCATCAGTCCTTTACACCTTTACAGCAAAGCAGTCCAGGTGAGTCCTTTGGGCAGCCAGGCAGCTTCTCTTGGCAGGTTGCAGGCAATAGGTGCAGAGTGTCTGTCCCAAGAAGTGTCTAATCTGCTAGGGTCAGAGACCCAGTAGGGGGGTTGGCAGTCCTTTGTGTAAGGGCAGGCCACTGTCCTTTAAAATGTGTCAGGCCCTCCACCCTCCCAGCCCAAGAATAACCATTCAGTATGCAGATTTGTGCAGGTGTGACTGAGCATCTTGTGTTTGTGGTTGTCTGGGTAAAATGCACAAGGGAGCTGTCAACCAGCCAAGCCCAAATGAGATGTGGATTGGAGACAGGCTGTAAAGCACAGAAGGATTTAACAGCAGAGAAATGCTCACTTTCTAAAAGTGGCACTTCTAAAATAATAATATAAAATCCAATCTCACCAGTCAGCAGGATTTTATATTACCATTCTGGCCACACTTAATATGACTGTTTACCCCTTTCTGATCAGAATCAACCACTCAAACAATATATGAGGGTAGCCCTAATGTTAGCCTATGAAAGGAGCAGGCCTCACAGTAATGACAAACAAATTTAGGAGTTTTCCCCTACCGGGGCATATAAAACACACAGATATATGTCCTGCCTTTTACCTACACAGCACCCTGCCCTGTGGGTTATCCAGGGCCTACCTTACGGGTGACTTATATGTAAACAAATTGGAGTTTCCGGCTTGGCAAGTACTTCTAAATGCCAAGTCAAAGTGGCAGTGAAAGTGCACGCAGGGGCCTTGCAATGGCAGGCCTGAGGCATGGTTAAGGGGCTACTTATGTGGGGGGCACAATCAGTGCTGCAGGCCCACTAGTAGCATTTAATTTACAGGCCCTGGGCACATGCAGTGCACTTTACTAGGGACTTATAAGTAAATTAAATATGCCAATTGGGTATGAGCCAATGTCATCATGTTTTAAGGGAGAGAGCATATGCACTTTAGCACTGGTTCGCAGTGGTAAAGTTCTCAGAGTCCTAAAACCAGCAGAAACAGTGTCAAGAAAAGTGGGAGGAGGCGGGAAAAAAGTTGGGGGTGACCACCCTAAGGCTGCCAGGACTAACAGTATGCATTTAACATAAACAACTAAAATATTCAACCTGTATTTGTCACTGTCACAAATGAGAGTAAGTGCCTGGCTCACATATTAGCAGAAATATCACCATCAGCAAACAATTAGTAACAATAAAAAGCAAGTCCAGGACAAAGGTTTTCTCGAAACAAAGATACTTTATGTAAGGCTGAGATGTCTCTCAATAAAAAAAAAATAAAAGTCCATTTGGACAAATGGATACATACATATTCACAAATATACCAGCCCATGTGGACCATAATGGCTGTCAGTCCCATCACTTGCCTCCTAACTTTAGTGCGTATGGGAGGTATGTTTTTGATTTTGGGAGGGGTGTTTTTGGATTTGGGAGAGTTGGGTTAGGATTCGGAAGGGGTGGGTTGGGATTTGGAAGAGGTGGGTTGGTTTGGGGAAGAGGGATGAGGACTTCTGGGTGAGGAAGACTTAGGTTTGGGAGGGGTGATCTGGCAGAAGGAAGGAAAAAGGGTCCAGGGCAAACAAAATGTCTTCTCTGGGGAAAAGGGTAGGGTAACCAGGAGGGAGCTCAGGTTGAGAAGTAGAGGAGTGGTATGTGGGTGTTGGTGTAGTGATCGGTGCGGTTTCTGCATGTGTGCTGGTGGTGTGTGTGGGTGTTGGTGTAGTGGAGGGTATGTTTGCGGATGTGCTTGTGGTGAGTGTGGATGTCTCTGTCATGGTGTGTGTGGTATCTACAAACGTGTTAGTGGTGGGTGTGTCTTTGTTTTGTGGTGGGTGTGGTACCTGTGAGTATGCTTGTTGTGGTGGTAGGGTATGTTTTGTCTGCATGTGTGTGTCTGTGTTTCTTGGCATGTCAGTGTGAGGATGTGCTGCTTGTGGTCATTGTAGTGGGTACGTGCAAATGTTTGGGTGTACTAGGTATAGGGCTGGATGAAGGCATTGTAGATAGTGGAGTGGTGGGTGTCAGGGCACGGGGTTGGGTTGGGTAGGAGGCTGCACTCAAGAAGGAGGCCAGATGATGGAATTAACTCTACAGGCCAGACAGGGTGCTGTGAATCCTAACCAGGTAAGCCAGCATCTGGGTATTCTGGCTGGCCAGCCCCTGGATGTCAGACAGTAATGCTGGCTGGCCTACAGTGATAGACTTTAAGAGATCTACAGTATCCTGATGCCTGCAGCGAAGTTAATGTCATCCCTTTTAGGGGCGTGCTACAGTCAACTGTGGGAGGAGCAAGAGAGAAGGTGGAGATTGGAACATGGGTGGTGGACAATGATGCAGGTGTAACAGTCACTCCAGAGTCTGTGACCACTAGTGACTGATCATCATTGGAGACCTCTGAAGAAGATGTTAAGTCACTTTGTGGCCTCCATGCTATTCCTCTCCTCCTCTGTGCCATTGACACCTTCAGTGCCCATGGTCTCCACACCTGAGCCACAGTGGTCAGCTTCCTCCCTGTCAAAATGGTTGCTGTCACCTTCATCTTGCCTAGACAATGTTGAAAAAACAGATACAACAATTTGAGGGTATCTTGGCGGATACAATTGGGCATGAACTGCTCAAAGTCCATAAATTCCCCAATGCTATCTCCCATATCATGTATGCTTTTGTCTCTTATCCACTTTTAGTCCTCCATGGGGTTTGGCAGCATGAGTAAACACATAGGCCTTGAGACATTTCTGACCCACTGCAGTACAGAACTTAAATGTATCCACATTTCCAAAAGAGCATTGTGTTGGCCTGGATATTGACTTCTTAAGATGGGGTACCAGAACATCCATCTGATGTAACCTTCCATCTGCAAAGGTCCCTTTAAGTTTCACATTTCTCACCATCATTGATTTCCAGTGTGGACAGAACTAAGGACACCAAAGTGTTGTTTGGTGGGCATGTAATTCTCTCACCAATGTGGACACATTCCTGCCTGTTGCAATCAATACATTTTGGCATGCAATGTCACGTTGTTTCACACAGACTGGCTTACATGCACATTTGTGAAGGACATCGCATTATGGCAACCTGCTACTGTCCACGTGTACTGACTAGAAATGTGCTGTATAAACAGGTTTCAAACAGGTTCCAGATAAGGAATGATACCACTGTACACATGTTTTAAGTGCTTTTAGAGCAGAATCTCATTGTCTGGGTGTCATTGCCTCAACTTACCATTGTCAAGTCGGATACATCTAGTGCATCATTTCCTACTCAAATTTGTGATGGGGGATCCAAGCAAACCCAATAATAAAATGTGACATGTTCACTCTAATTGTCCCTCATGACATAGAGAAAATACAGGTAGCTCTTTGTTCAGATACAGCCATGTGTCTGCTAAAAAAACAGTACATGGCTTGTGATGAGGAATCTAGTGGCAACCGTCAGCACACAGCAGTACCCCAGACAGAGCATCAGACACTGTCTGAGTAACTTATATATCCAGCAAACCTCGTGTGTGTTGAATCAAACATTCAACACACACGAGGTTTGCATCAACCGTCATGTTGATGCCATACAACATTGCTGGAAATTAAAAACGTTAAACAACAAAAATAGCTACAGACAATAACTTACCCCATTGATGCTGCTGTTGAGCCCTCAACTGTCCACCAAATTTCGTGTAGGCCACTGCAAGGATATGGGCCATTAGAAGGGTCAGGGTGTGGTGCACCCACTTAGATTGATGGGAGAACTGCCCTACCTGGCCTTCAGCAGACTTCTGAGTGTCGCAGTTCCTCTCACCTCATCCTATAATGCAGGCTGAGCCACCTATGGTCTGCACGTTCTTAGCGAAGGCCTTCAAAATGTCCCACTTTTGATGGGCCTTGACCAGTATGGATTGTAGAAAAGAACAGAAGTTTTGAGTGATTTGGTTTGGTGGTAGGTCTTTGACATAAATTTGTGACATCGCTCACATGCATTCACCGGACAGTTGCTTCATCTTTTCCTATGACATTTAGAGGTTCCTAGGAAATGCTGATTTGCAGTGATCTTTAGGGCATCCTCAACACTTTACATCACCTCATGTTACCAATTTAGCCCCAAAACATCATCTAGGCCAGGGCTATGAAACATTTCCTGTTGGGAGACCCAGTCCTCATTACTCACAATCATGGTGAACTACTAAAGGCTAAACAACCTGTATAATTCATGCACATAACCTAACACACAGCTACATTAGCTTCCTGCCTAACTCATATGAGTCAGAACTCATGGTTTGCATCACATACAGTGACTAATGGCACTATGGAAGTGCAGCTATGTATCAGCAAGAGCAGGAGTTTGGTGGTTGTATGAACAAGTGTGTGTAGGAATGGCACCTGCTTGTATGGAAGATTGAGAGCCTGTGGCCTTTGAACTTCCAGCACAGCAAACAACTTTCCCAAATATGTTACCATGACATGTTTGAGACATACAGAGCACCATATTCCACGATATGGGCTGTAATCTAACTTGACAGCACATCATCAGACAACTGCATACCTTTAAAACATATTCTTCCACATAACGTTACTATCATCTTAACTTGGGCTTACTGTTGTCACACATGCTGCTGGTACACAGTTTACTGACCACTGGTAGTAAGGGGCCTGTAGTTTGTTTGATAAAACTAGACGTGTGAGTGACATGGACAGATAGTACAGATATCCTCTCAGGTGCCTTCACATTTCAATGCACAGACATTTCTAACAGTGGCAAACACCTTCTGTCCCCAGCTAAAACATTCAGGGGCAGATCTAAAAAAAAGTGGTGCTGCACCTCTTACCTTGTACTCCTTAGTGCCCCCTACCACCACCATGTGTGCACCATAATTAAATTACAGTGCACCATGGTGCAGGGTAAGGGGCAACAGTGTATTTTTTTTTTTTTCCCGCTATTGTTGTACTCTGCAGGAGTAGAGCCAACATTTTGGCGCTGCTCCTGCAGAGTACTTAGGGGCCCATTATAAATAATGGTATGCCCTTTTTTAATGATCTGTTAGATTTCTTTGTACCATTTCTTTGGTCTCCCTATTGGGGGAATGCCCCCTTGCATTCCTTATGCCTGGTGCAGGTATAATGTGGCATAAGGGTTTACAAAGTGGCGCAATGAATGCATTGCACCTCTTTGTAAATATGGCTCAGGGAAATGCCACTTAAGCGCCGCCGTAGCATAAAAAAAAATATGCTGTGGTGGCACTAGGGAGGTGCTAGGGCTCTTAAATCTGGCCCTCAGTCCACTATACTCCAATCACAACTCGTCACCCATGAACAAAAAGGGGTAAAATAGCCTGTGGACAAAAAAGGAACCAGTTACTTAGTCAAACATTTCCCAATCAGAAATGTTCATTTGGGCTCCCATGGAGCTGGCTGTACAGGGACAGGACCTTATGGGCAAGGAGCTCCTGCTCCTCCGTGAAAGATATGACAAATTAAAAGTGAACCATGACTGAAGTTAACATTGGTAGTGCCGTGGGGGAAATATAATCTCAGTTGACTGTGTTTTGTAAAAACAAAACAAAAAAAGCTAGGTGTACATAATACATTTCAAATGTATTATTTACCCATAACAAATTGATTGGTAAAAATGGAGTACTGAAGTAAAAAATAATTTGAATATGTTGTCTTTACATATGTTACACAATGAGGTTCATAATGTTATCAAGATATCAGATGTGTGTTGATTATCAAGGTATGTTGTGACAAGTTAAGCTTATATTTTCTTTTGAACCCATGTAGACATTTGAACCCAGGTATGGGTAGGAAATGAGTGCCTTAGGTCTTCATGTCATTTCCAGAGCTTGCCACCATGGAGGAAAGGGATGTTATAAAAAGTTTCAGCTACATAGGCAAACTATCCTTAATGCATGTCACCAGCTGGAGCTTCATCTCCTGTCGCATAACAGCAATAGCACCAATAGTGAAACTCATAACAGTACTTTATTTTTTTGGCCATTGGCTCTTTTCATCACACTGTCACAGTATGTGTGGGCATCTCCCAACCAACTTTTACTGGTGTGCTACAAGGACCCCTTTCTGCAATGCTGGGATACCACAACAGCTACATGCAGTTCCCACAATAATAAGATTTGGACTCTGTGAAGAAAGAATTGTACAGTCTTGGTGCTGACACATGCAAGGAAACAAGTCTACTGCAATCAGAAGAGCTTCCAATCTGTTTATGTGAAAGTTGTCTGCATTAGCAGATTTGTACATCTTACGTGTGCGCAAGCTTCCTTTCTGGGGTCAAGACATGATTTATTTGTACTACAGAAAATCACCATATCACTGTTAATCTCACAACTAGGACTAGACAGGGCCAGGCTTCTTCATATGTACAATGTGTCGTGAGGATCATTCGCTTGAATCCTAGTTTAGGAAGGTACAATGGCTTGATATGATATTATCTATTGATATGTTGCTTCTATGTAGGAGACTCAGCCTATCCTAGTCAACCATGGCTGTTGGCACCGCTGTGGATCCAACAATGCTAATGGAAGTTGGCTTATATGAGGCCCATGGAAGAAAAACAGATGCCAATGGAATGGTCTTTTGGCTTCCTCAAGGCCAGGTTCAGTTGTCTTGACAAGACCGGTGGAGCCTTCCTCTACTCACCTTATAAGGTGGGCAAAGTCATGGCTGCCTGCTGCATGCTCCACAACATCACCCTGCAACAGAACATCCCAAACATAGCTGAGGATAGAGACAGTGAAGAGACACCGGTTGAGGATGTTGAAAGACCCAAAGACCATGACAGTGTTGAAGAAAAAGGAATTGACATATGTGAAGATGTAATTGACCACATTTCACCTGAATTTAAGTGTACCTTAACATATTGTGTTCTCCAGTGTCAGTACAACTTATGACATAGGGAACGTATCAGCCTGCAATTATAATTTGGTAGGAATTGTCAGTTCTGGAAAGTCAAAGGCTAAGATGTGAGTCGATCAGAGTATCCCTACATTGACTACTATGTCCGTTGCTATATTTTAACTTTGCTTGTGCTAAGTATATTTGTCATCCTAACTTGATTTTTGAAAAAAATATATTATGCAAGATCGTTAATCATCCTTTGTTATTCTGTTTCAGGGTCCTTCACCATGTCATCTTCATTTGGACATTTCAAACTGGTGCCATTTGCAGAGATATGTTGCTGTTGGAAAGTACAAAGTAAACGTGTTTGCACCTGGGACAGACACCTACTTGGGATGGACAGATCTTGTACAGAGGCAACTTATAGTGTGGTGGAATGGAAGTTGAGTACAATGGATCAGACCTATTTTCTGTGTAATGTTGCCATCAAGGCAATATGTGCCACTTAACTTGCTAAAACCACATGTGTATGTCATGCCTTTTCATACTGTTCCTCCTTCACATTGGCTAAATATAGGGATGGCTGAAGAATTGCGCTCCGCCAGCATAGTTCACAGTTTTTCCCATTCTGCACTCCATGCAGAACTCAGAGTTCCGAAAAAGTCCACGAAGTGGAGTTTTTTCTCTCGCTTATGCTCACCAACTTTGACAAGCGTGAGCATTATTTCGGAATGTGAGCGATAAGCCACGACTGCTTGTGATGAAAAAGCTGGCGCTCACATTCAGGAAGCTGCAGCTCAAGTAGAAAATCTACTTGAGTGGCAGAAAGAAGTTAGCCCACTCTGGCGCTCAGTGTGATGTTGATCGTGCTGATTTTACAGCTCAGGAGAAACTCCCACACGGAAACAGCGCAACTCGTGGAATTCTACGTAGTGTGACAGAGTCTTTTGGGCACTTTGTGGAGTTCAACATAGCACAGCTCTGCAAACACCATCCAGGTCTAGGCAAATCTTCAATTTCTGTTCAGTCAAGGCAGCTGTTGATGAGTCACCTCACAGTTGATAGAACAATATTTTTGCACAGTGCTGAATGGTTATTGTAACATTGCACCAGATACTGCCATGGTGTTCTGTAATGGGCATTTGGCTTCAATTTTTTACACTGCCATGATGTAGATTGTTGGTGTTGTTGATGTAGGATTCCTATTGTGAGGGCAGGATATATGGCTCCAGCTGAGGCCAGGCATTAATGATAGTTTGCCTATTTAAGTTGATCCCATGCAATATACCCTTTCTTCCATGGTGTCAAGGTCATGGTGTGTCCACCTCAAAATGGCTCTGATTATTGGGGTTATGTAATTGTAATTGTAATAATATTTATATAACGCTCACTACCCCTGACGAGGCGTTGAAGCACTTTTTGGTGAGTAGCATGCTTCTCTGGAACCCAGCAAGAATCTGTGATGTATTAGTACAGGGAAAAATTAGTACAGTTTTAGTATTACTATGAGTTAATTTGAGCCGGGGATATTAGAGTTTGTTAGTTAGATTGACTGGAGTAATGGAGGGGTGGAGGAGGAAAGAATCCAGAAGTGTTAAATGGGAGTATATGGTAATAGGATGTAGGCTTGGGATGAGTAAAGGAGGATGGAACAGGGAAGAGTCTGTGGAAGGGGTTAGGGAGATCATAGTAGCAGGGTGAGATAAATGAGGGAGAATTTAGTAGGGTTGTTTGGGAGGTCATGGTAGTAAAGTGAGGTTTGGTGAGTTAGATGAGGAAGCGGAGGGAAGAGCTTAGGCAGAGTTATTTTGGAGATGAAAGTAGTAGAATGGATTTGGGATGAGTCAGAGTGGGAATGGAGGATAGATTAATAGAGACATGACATATGGTGATGGGTAGATAAGTGTGATATAAGATGAGAGCAGAGATTCATGGATATCTAGTAGAATAACCCACCCAGGAGCCATGCAATGACCCACGAACATGCCAAGCACAGAACAACATACACACATACATATATATACATATATATATATATATATATTCACACACACACACATACATACATACATGAATACACACACATAGGCAAACGTATATGTACATACATATACATATTTAAAACCGTGAGTAAATATACTAAGTTAAACAGGTATAAAGATTGTGTGTGTAGTTTATTGTTTTGACATAGTAGCGATACATATTTTCTAAAGACCTATACATAACTAGAATATGCACATAATCAGAAAAAATATTTCTCAACATAGGCATATGCAGTCCATAGTTGTTTGAATATCATGTTTATGAAGGAAAGAGCCAACTTTTGAGTAGTTTTCTGAAGACAAGAAAGTTATCTGTGGCTCTTATAGTTGGGGGTAATGAATTCCATCGTTTGGCTGTTTGAACGGAGAATGATGTACCACCTATAGTCTTTTTCGTATATGGTGGCGTTCTAAGGTGGGAGCCAATCTTGAGCGGAGGTTTCTGATAAAAAGCGGTCCTGTTCCATGTATAGCTTTGTGGGTGATACAAAGCAGCTTGAAAGTGCATCTTCAGGCAACGGGTAACCAGTGTAGTGCTCTCGAGGCAGGGGAGATGTGGGCTTGTAGCTTTACATGTAATAGTAGCCTGGCTGTGGAGTTCTGAATACGTTGTAGTTTTTTCATAATAGATAGAGATGATCCATGGTAGAGGCCATTGGCAAAATCCAGTTTGGATAGTACAAGCGAGATACTGCTTGCACCTTGTGTGGAAATCCGAGGTGGGGGAAGATGCGTCGTAGAGTCTTTAAGGTGATGAGGCTTGTTCATGCTAATTTGTCCACTTGGGCATTCATAGTTAACTTAGAGTCCATGGTGATTCCAAATATTTTAACTTCCTTGGATAATTGAGGAGGTGGTCCGAGATTGTCAGGCCAGGCGCACAGTGGGTCATAACTTTTCCAGTCACCACATATGAGTATTTCTGTTTTGGAGGTTTTTAGTTTGAGATGGCTCCAGGTCATCCACTGATCAACGGCTCTGATGCAGCTGAAGATTTCTGAGTTTTCAATGTTTTTGGGGCATTCTAATTTAAGTAGTATTTGTGTGTCATCTGCATAGTTGTAGCATGTGAGATGAAAATCATTGATCAGTTCTGGTAATGATATAATGTAGATGTTGAAAAACAAAGGTGAGGTGATTGATCATTGGGGGACCCCTACTTTTATGAGGTAGGGTTTGGACGAGAAGGGGGGCGAATAGATGATATTAGATCTTTTTTGAAGATAGGATGTAATCCAGTCAAGAGCAGTCCCTTGTATGCCGGCTTAGTGGAGTCTTTGAAATTGGGTGTCATGGTCAACCGTATCAAAGGCAGCCGAGAGGTCCAAGAAAAGTAGTGCAGCAACTCCATTGCAGTCAACTGTGTTTTTAAGATCATCCCAGATTGCTATGAGTGCCAATTCAGTGCCTCTCCCTGGGCGGAATCCAGTTTGGAGGTCTGAGAGTCTAGAATTGTATGGTTTGTGAAACTCACCTCTGATTTCTACAAGGACTTGTTACCTACATATTATGTTACTAATACATTAGGAATCTGTATTGTTTTGTTTGAATGAAATGGGTAACACAGTACCTCTTTCTCTTTTTCTTAACCAATTTCATTGAGTTTCATCACAGTAAAAAAGCATACAGCAATTACACTAGCATTATTGTAGCATGCATATACAGAATGTATGTACTTATCTCCACTGCTGTGATTACAGAATCATAATAACAAAAGGAGTAATTCAGATCTTATAACCAAACACTAATAAAACCTGCATTTACTAGTCATGCAGAGGTATCAACAAATTAGGCATTGCTTCAGCATTGGGCATCTGTAAGAACAATTATGAATCTCCTATCAGTGTGCAGCATGTTGTTGCACAGGTTGTGGAGACAATACAGTTGGGTAAGTCTATCAGGGAGTAACACAGTATATACATTGGGGGTGTCCCTGTACCTTACATGAGTGGAGGGAAGAAGAGACATAGCGAGCCCAATTTTTCAGGGATCCAAGTGTGGTTGATATTGCATACTTGTGTTCGATCAACTGGTTCTTATTTGAATGTATGGAGGGCCTGCAATAGTGTTTCCCAATCACCTGCTCTGAGGAGTAGGTGCAAACCACTAACTTCCTTGCACTGCAGTGCCACTGCCTCTGCTCTACAACACTTTAGGATTGTCATGCACCAATGCCTAACATCTGGCAATACCTGACCTTTCCAATGCATGGCAATGAGTCTGTGAACCATTAGCCAATGGAGCGATTCACAGCTATTGCTGTTGGCGAGCCTTTGAATAATCCTAGTAACAAGTCATCCATCGTACAGAGGTTTGGACAAGCAGCCGTCTCCATCAGTGCTTCCAAAACAATGTTCCACAACCCAGTGTTCCACAACCCAGTAGCTGCTGGGAATTGCCAAAACGTGTGTATCATATTTGCCTTGGCTTGGTGGAAATGTGGACAACTAGTGGGAGAGCCAAACATCTGGTGTGGCATTTTAGGCATGAGATGTGCTCTGTGTAAACTGTTATGCAGTATGTATTAAAATTTGACATTTCAAAACAGCTTTCTAGGGTATAAAATTGCTCTGTCCCACTCTTTCTGCTTACGTTCATGGCCTACATCAACTTTCCAATCAGAGAGGACTGCTGTTAAAGGGTCTGTGTAGTGTTTGTTTGGGGTTGGACAAACCATGTGATTAGTTTGCGGCCTCAGCCCATGATATGAATGGCATGTATAAGCTATTGTTAATTGTGTTCTGTGTCCGTGATATGTCACACCCTGCCCAGTTCTGGCAACCGTAGGCTAGAAAGTGCCCTTCCGATAGTCTTTTCTCATCCTATAAGCTATTGTAAGTCATGAGCACCCCTTCCTGAAAAAAAAGTCCCTAGGGTATCTACTCCTGCATCCTCCCATGCTGTCATCCTGTGTCTCATGTTGGTGAATGGGATAATAGAACCAATGGTATTTCAGGAGAATATGGAGAAACTTATGGCATTAATCTGTGGCTGCAGTGGAAACTGGTGTAGACAATCTTCAGTAGTCTTGGTGTTTTGTGGGAGTCGTGCATGGGAAAGAAAAGTTTGTCAAAACATACTCTGTGCCTGCTCAGTGGTGGGCAGTCCTAATTCCTCAGGAAGGCTTCCCACAGGCCAGTACACAGGCCTTTTTAATTGTGATGCTAAATAATATTGCTCACAATCTGGGGCTTCCAAGCCCCCATCATCTACGGGTAGCTATAGCTTGGAGAGCAACACCTGTTGTGTCCACGTGTTCCAGATAAAGTTTCCCAGGATGGAATGCAGCATGCAAAATTGTATATCTGAAAGTGTGTACTGGGAGAGTATGGAAGTAGTACAATAGGCCAGGGAGCATAACCATTTTTTATATGTCCCTACTCTGCACTGTAAGAGGTAACATACTCCAAAAAGCCATTTGGTGGCAGAAAGATGCAAGGGCTTTAGTGAGATTTCCGTCTATCAGAGCTTGTGTCTCATGGTATATGTGTATTCATAAGTATCTAAATGTGTGTGGCTCCCAGTGTATGTGTTGTTGTCCAATATGAACTGATGTGGAGGGCATTGTGGATAAAGGGGATACAAGCAGGACTTTGCCCAATTTACTCTTAAGCCTGTGGCATTCTGGAAGGTTTGTAATATGTTCTGATTGTCGGTTATACCCTCTTGACTATCACCGATGTGAATCAACTAGTCATCCACATATAACAAAGCGACATGCATCTCTCCAGTCAACAGGATCTCCCATTTATGGCCGCTCAGGTGCAGCTGCTGCACAAGTCGTTCCATCTCCAGTGTGAAAAGCAACAGGGACAGCAGACAACTTTGTCTCATGCCCTTATTCACTGTAAAAGGTTGTGAAATACAGTGGATGATTTTAACTCCGGTGATAGATTCTGAGTACAGTAAGCGGATAAGTTTATGCAGTCTGCCTGCGATACCCATCTTAGTCAGTACAGAGAACAAACAATCCCAGCCTATGGTATCAAAGGCTTTCCCCAAGTTCAGCACCATGCATGCCACTGAACCAGAGCAAGCTCCATCACCCTATATAGACAGCGAATATTGAGAATGGTAGACTGTCCAGGTAGGAAACCATTTTGGTCAGTATGGATCAATTGCATCATAAGTTCATATAAATGACCTGCTATGACATTACCTAGAATCTTGTAATTTGACCCCGGCAAAGATAGAGGGTGATATGAGGTTAATTCTGCAGGGTCTATGCCAGGTTTGGGGATTTGTGGAGGGACACCAACAGTGATTCTCATAATGTAGGTGGTAGGCGGCTCTCCGTTAGAGCAGACTGATATAATTCCAGCAGTCAGGGAGGCAGCAGAGATTTTTATGCCTTACAGAACTTGATTGGGAGCCCATTGAGTTCTAAGGTTTTCTGTGTGGTGGTGCCGCGTAGTGCTGCTCGTATCACCTGTTGCTCAATCAATATGTTGATTTCCTCCCAGCGGTGTCCAGTGAGGATAGATCAATCACTTTCATAAAGTCATGGATTGCTTGAAGGCGATTCTCAGGAGTCCGACTGAGAGATCAGTGAATGTGAGGTGTATGTTGCCTTGACTGATAGCTACATGTATGGGAAACAGTTGAATCACGGTGATGGGCAAATGAGGTTTGGTACTGCATAGAAGCCATGCTAATTAACAACCTACTTTATCCCCTGTGCATGTATTTTCACCTAATATGCTCTGAAATCTAGGCAGAATAGTTGCTCTATAAGTTGTGTATATCAATTCAGAGCTTCTGTGAGGTTGGCCTAATGCAATACATGTGGGCTGCCCTCTTCAAAGCTCTTAATATCTGTTCAATGTGTACCCAGTCCTTCTGTAGGCTAGCTCTGGCTCCCATCATTGTCCGTACCCAGTGTCTTCTGAGTGCTACTTTCAGCGCCTCTAAGTCTATGGATTTAGTGGAGGCTTTGACCCAGTTTTCTGCTCTATAGTGTGACAACATTTCCCTAATAGTGTTTTGAAAGGCTTGGTCTTTGAGAACCACGGGTTGGTGCCACAAAGTAGGGACCGGGGGTGTAGCACTTCCCATCAAATGTATCTGTAAGGGGCTGTGATCGGAAAAGGTTTTTCACAGGTATTCCTCAGCCATCTCTTGTAGTCTTGTAATTAGGTTGAAGAGTATTCGGTCCAATCTCACCTGCAAATCAGGTTGGGTTGAGTAATAGGAGTATTCGCAGACAGTTGGAAGGAGTGATTGCCAGCAGTCAATTAACGACCCATGCACAACAAATTGAGACAGTTGTGCAGCAGCTGTTACCACTGGGAAGGTGGACAGTGGGGAATGGGAGCAGTCTAAATTGGTGTTCAGCACACAATTGAATTCTCCCCCAATTATCCAGGGTCAGTGTGTCCACCATGTGGGCTGGCTGTGCTGTGTTAGGTACGTATATACTCCCCAGAATCATAGGCCTGCCATCTAATTGCCCCTCAACTAGTGGACAGGAGTCCTCAGGGTCTGTCTCTATTGGCACATGGTAAAAGAGGACTCCCGACCTCAACCATATGAGAGCTCCCCTAGCAAAGCCTGCATACGCAGTGCAATAATATTGATCTGTCTAGCATTTCTGTAACCTAGAGCCAGATGTATGAAATTCAGAGTTTGCGACTCGCAAATTGCGAGTCTGAGCGACTCGCCAATTTGCGACTCACAAACCTGGATGTAGGATGGTGTCCCTGACACCATCTGCGAATCGCAAGGCAGTCGGAAAGACCCAGCTCATTAATATTACTGAGGTGGGTCACAATCTGCGACCCCCTTGCGATTCGCAGCACTCACAGGGATGGTGGCCTTCTGGAGACAGCAGACCACCATGTCTGTGACTGCTTTTAAATAAAGCAGTATTTTTTTTTTTATTGCAGCCCGTTTTCTTTAAAGGAAAACGAGTTGCAATACAAATGAAGAAATGAAACATTTTTTTTCATTTTTTCACTGCCTGCTCTGAAAAAATGTTTTCAGGGCCATTTACAAAGGCATGGGACCCCTTCCCTTTTGCGAATGGGTTACCACCAGTGTGACACTGGTGCTAACTGCGAATTGCTTTGCGACCGCATTCGCGGTCACAAAGCAAGTCTGCATCGCGATGCGAATCGCAAATAGGAAGGGGAACACCCCTTCCTATTTGTGACTTGCATTCCCATTTTGCGAGTCGGTAACCAGGTTACCGACTCGCAAAATGGGAATGAGCATCGCAATGTGCTTTTTGCATGTCACAAACAACTAAATTAGCTGTTTGCACCATGCAAAAAGTTTCGTACTTCTGGCCACTAGTGTACTTCCCACCTGCGATATGTGTCGCCTGAAGTAACGCTATCTGTGTGCCCCTCCTTTTAATGTATTGTTGCACCATATGTTGCTTGTGACCCTTGCCCATTCCACAGACATTCCGTGCCAATATGTTAACTCTTACCTTTATTTAGAACTGGTGTAAGGCAAACGCAAAAGCTTGCAGTAATATGCGTGATCATTCCCACATACCAATTCCTGCATGGAGCAACTTGGGAGTTAGTATCTTGTGCATGACTTCACAATCTCAAAACCAAAACCCTCAGCTCCCGTCCCAGGTCATCCCAAAAAGCAAAGTCACCCAAAACAGTGAACAAACAATCCCATAGATTGATTTCTCCTAACATCACGTAGGATAATCCGTAGAATGACCAGGGCAGGGAGGGAATGCAGCTTCTTAACAGCTTGCGTCAGTTCTGGGCTGGCATGGTGTTTACCAGGAGCAAAGCATTAATGAAGACAGTGTCAGCAAGCCAACTCTGAGATTTCTTCCGTCAGCAGGCACCTTCGGTTTAAGGGATCATATTGGGGTCTCTGGCCATCCATCACATCCGGCTGTAGCTGTTCGTTGTGTTACCTCAGGAAGTATTGTCGAGAATGTATTGCTGGTCAAATGAAGAGAATCCATGTCTGAGGTGATGATTTCTGGACTCTGGGGTGGTGAGGGCCTCCGGTTCTTCCATGGAGCACTTGTAGCAGACAAGGCCTGTATCTGTTCTTCTATTGCTTGTTCCGGGTATGGTGTTCCCTGAGTTGAGGCACCCAGGGACTGCTGAGCCATATGCCTAGGCCAACGCTTACAATGTGCCAGGTGTGATCACAGTGAAAGTGATGATGGAGCAGAGGATTCATAGTAGCACTGCTCCACCCAAATCCATGCATCTCCTGTTTCTGTAAAGAACTAACTCCTGCCACCTACCATTACTTTGAACTTAGCTGGGAAGATCAATAAGTAAGTCAGTCTAGAACATCATAGTTGGCACTTGACCCCTAAAAAGAAAGCTCTGTGGTATTGCACAGATAACGCATAATTTGGTAAAATAAAGATATTGGCATTCTCATAGCAGAGTGGAGCTCCTGTGTGTGATGCCTATAGCAGGACCTCTTTGTTTCTATAATTCATAATTTGTGCCACCACAGGTCTGAGAGGTGTGCCTGTTGGCTGTCGCTGAGGCTGGACATGGTGGGTGAATTCCAGTATCAAGTGAGGAGATAGTTTATCTGGGGCTATCACCTGTGTAAGCCATTTCTGAAAGATTGTGACAGGTGACAGGTCCCACCCCTTCATATCCTTCTGGAAAGCTCACTTTGTGTAAATTATTGAGACAGGACCATCCTTCGGAGTACTATGCCATAGCCTCCTGCTCTTGAACCTTAGCAATGAGTGATCGAACTTGACGCACCAAGTCTGTTACCTATGGCTGCAATTCGTGAATCACGCTTTCATGCTGTATAACATGGTTCATAAGCTTGCATTGGTCATACCAAAGCAGACTTAGTTCAGCTGCCACAGCGTCCACTCAGGCACTTAGATCCTGCCTAATGTCTGTTATTACTTCTAAGATTTTCTCCAGTTTAGTATCAGTGTGGGTGTCAGGGTTCCAGTGTTGGCCAAGGTTTCTTAATCGGGGTGAGCCACTCTGGCCATGCCGGGGCATCCTTACGATTGAGGTCCCACTCCACCCTTTCGTCCCAAGACCTGCCTCCACTAACCAAACAGTCAACTCAGTTTACTTCGGCCTCACTGTGCATGAGGTTCTTTAACAACTAGCCATGGGGATGTCATGGACCTACCTGATTCCTGTCACACTTTAGGCATGCGTTATGGCAGGGAGGCATGAACAGTCAAGGTGAAATGATAGTCTGATAGGAGTTTATAGTCATTGTTGTGGGTTGCAGTCTTTCGTTGCAGGGGGTCTCTTTGGCACTGTCAGTAGACCTTACTGCTAGATCCGCCTCTCCCTGTGACCTAAAGGAATCATCTTCACCAGGGAGACATGAGGAGTCCCACAGTGTGGCTAGAAGGATATTGAACCATTTGTAATCAAACTGCCCCTTCTAGGTCTAGTTCATGTACAAGTCGGCGACTATGAACTTCTCATTATGGTATTCTCAAGGTACCGTTGTGGCCGTGTCACATTCAATCTCTCCCAGAGTGGGCCCTCTGCATAGCCAAAAAGAGCAACATAGAGATTAAATGGCAGAATATGAGACACTCTAGGGATTTACTGGCCATAGGAGTAGTGCTGCCTGTAATTTGGCTCACATTAGTGGCATGTGAAGGTATGCACTCATTCAGCTGCAGCAAAATACTGCTCATGCAATAAGCAGGGCTTGTGCTCCAATAACACTCACAACATTGCTTGGCACATGGTGCTAACAGCCTCGAAGGTCACACACACCTGCGCACACCACTAGACCGGGGCAGCCGCAGCGCCCGATGTCATGCTTTGTGAAGGGGGGCTGGTCCGATCTCTCCAATCAGAGTCAGTGGAGGTAAGCCCTACTTCACAGTGATACTTTCGGTTCCAGGGCCCGTGCATCACTTCTTGGGCGCTCTGGTGGCCTCCACAATCTGGCACGACCTGACCCCAGATGGGGCGGAGGAAAGCTGGGCACGCACTTTTATCCACGATGAAGGCCGCACAGGCCCAAGAAATGTCTGATGTCAGTGACGGGCGTCCGTCAGAGCAAACTCGTCATCATGCAGCGTGATGTGTGCTGTGGCAGCTGTAGAACTCAATTTTGAGAGAAATGACTTTGTAGTAGCGTAGATGGTGGAGGCTGTTAGAGGATCATGCGTCTAACCCACCGCCCCCCCCCCGCAGCCATCCTAAAACCCGATCGCCATCTTGCAGTGACCGGCCATGCCCCCGAGATCATTACCTGTTTGTCAGTTCTAATTTTCCTTGGCTAACAAATGTTCAGAAAATTGGACAACATGATGTTGGAAGACGAACATGACAAATTAAATGCCACAATAAATCCAACAAGAGTCTAGTAGTATGTATCAATATAATTTAATTGCCTAACACAAAACAACAGAAAGGTGAATCGAATAATGAGAAAATGAACAACAAAGTCTATCATGGTGGATGAAAGTCGAGAAGTAGAGCCAAAAACAGTTTAGGGTCCAATGTGAAAAATACAACAGTCATCAGAAAAGGTAGATGTGTCCTTGAAATAGTCCAAAGAGTGAATGTTAGACACATACTGGAGGAAAATATAATCTCATCTCATGGAGGTGGTGGTGGAGATCTTGCCATCCTCTTCTGGTGGTCCGGATGACCGTCCCTCCCAGGGAGGAGGGGGGGCACAGGTGCAGGAACTGGGTGGGAAGAGCAGGCTCCTCATATTTCCGGGCCTCCCTGTCTGTGGTTGGCCGGGCTTATGTGGTGGTAGATGTCATAAAGCACCCCAGTCAGGAAGCTCACATCTTCATTGTGGTTGCGTATTGATGCCCCAGGGACAATGCAGAGAAATCCTGAGTGTGCAGGACAAAGTCTCAGGAGCTGCGTCGATCTGGGGGGCGATGCGTGGAAATTTCTGTCACACGGCAGGTGCTGTGTTGATTCTTCTCGCAGGAAGTCAGACTGCATTGTTCCAGCTCGGCTTTGCATCGATCCAGTAGATCAGAATCTACCACATAAACAGTATGTGATGCATAGCCCTAATGCTATCCTTTGAAAGGAGCAGGCCTCACAGCAGTGTAAAAATTAATTTAGGAGTTTTACACTACCAGGACATATAGAACAAACATGTTTGTATCCTGACTTTTACCCACATAACACCCTGCCCTATGGGCTACCTAGGGCCTACCTTAGGGGTGACTTATATGTAGAAAAGGGGAAGTTTAAGGCTTGGCAATTACTTTTAAATGCCAAGTGGAAGTGGAAGTGAAACTGCACAGACAGGCCCTGCAGTGGTAGGCCTGAGACATGGTTAGGGGGCTAGTTATGTGGGTGGCATAACCAGTGCTACAGCTCACTAGTAGCATTTAATTTACAGGCCCTGGGCACATGTAGTGCAGTTGACTAGGCACTTACAACTAAATTAAATAAGCCAATTGGGTATGAGCCAAAGTCACCATGTTTTAACGAGAGAGCACATGCACTTTAGCACTGATTAGCAGTGGTAAATTGTGCAGAATCCTAAAGCCAGCAGAAATAAGGTCAGAAAAAGAGAAGGAGGAAGGCAAAAAGTTTTTGGTTGACACTGTAGAAAGGCCATTTTCAACAACAATTATTTAAATTATGCAGCAAAGAAGGTATATTATTGGACACGTTTTCTGACAGCATTCATTTTCAAATTTGCGCTAGAAATGTTGGGATAGATTTCTGAAAATTGACACTGCATTTAGTGCAGCTCCATTTTCTCGCTCCCTTTAGCTCCCCCCAAATGCCAACATGTATGCGCCCTATTTAAAGTACAGCACACCATGGCAGTAGTTAGGATACTAGGGTGAGAATTCGGCGCTTTTAACTCCGGCTTTGAACAAGCTTTAAAAGTGCAGAAAAATTGGCACTGAGAAATCTCTTAGATTTCTTTGCAACATTTGTTTGCCCCCCCCCCCCCCTAATGGGGGAACGCCCTATTTGCATACATTATGCATTGCGCCACTTTGTAAATTTGCTGCAGCGATTTTGGCCTTTGCACTAGGGGCTCCTAAATGTGCCCCATATTTTTAGGTAAACCTGCAAATGGTGTGGCAGATTATGTGGAAAATGTCGCAAATCCATAATTATGTGTTCAGCTGCAGTCACAGAATCACATGAACCTATTGACCCTCAGTATTGTTCATTGTTTTATCAACAATTGTTTCATGAAAGATAAACACAACTATTCCAGTTCCAATCAGTACCCTACTGTATGGTACACTTTGAAGAAAACATATTGTTCAAGTAAGAACCCCAATAAAAAACATGTATTATAAAACTTAGATTACAGGCAATGTCGGTAATCTCTCCTGTATTGCCATCCCTGGGTTCTAGTGACATTCCCACATGTGCACCATCACAATATAAAACAAACACCATTATAAACCACGCAACTATCGTAAAACATAAAAAATTCAATATTGTACTAAAAAACGCATACCATGAATTAGAAACTCTCTAACATAAGCATGCCATCATGGCCTCACGATAAGATATCGTGTTGTTTTATGTCAGTTCTCACAAAACTGTGCACTTTGGCTTCCTAGTAAGGGAAATAGGCTCAGGGAATAAATAGTTTTAAACGTTCAACTTTTCTTTCATAATGCAATGGGTGAAAGAAATATTTTTTAGAACTGCAGGTGCTTAATATGATAGGTTCAACTTTAATTTCTACACATGTATTTTTTTTAATATATATCTATATAGCTGTGTGCCTGTCCCTTTGTTTAAACCGAGGAGTCTGTGTTCGTCCCAACACATGTTCCTGTCCTTGTGGATTCTATGGACCCCAGTGTCAAAATGGTAAGAATTTTGAAAGATCGATAAACAAATGTGCCATCTATTAGTGAATATATCCCATTCGCAGTAATCTTACTTTAAGATTGTATACTACGTGAGTCATTATTCGTAGCTCTACTGTCCTTTAAAACGTCTAAGATGTGTATTTTAAAACTTTACCCTCCTTAAATCCAGTGCTTGCTTTTGCCACAAAAGTATATATTGTAAAGAATGTATTTCATACATATCCTATGTATCTCATAGGTAGTTAGAAAGAGGTTATAGGACCACAGTTCAAATGTATTCTTTCAGACATTCGAATGTCCTACTTAATAACCCATGGTGTACATATTCTTGCAATCTGCAGCCTAGCTGAGTAGAACATACATTTAATGCTCCCAGTATTCACTAAGGTTTGCAGACATTTTGAGTCTATTATTATTGGACCTTGCTACAGTGTGCTATTATTAGTCTGTGGATAACTTATTTGGGGGAAGTCTGGCTTAACGTCTTTCAACACTCTACAGAAGGCTTAGTTAAGGGAGGTGGCCAGAATGGATTTTTTTCACCAAGTAACCGATACTTGTGTACTAATTTTATTTTACAGGCAGAAGAAATGTTTTATTGATAATGTATGTATTCATTCATAATGTTAATATATAGCGAACCATGTTGCAAAAGCACTTTGATACACATTCAAATATAGGTTCAGTACATAGTAGCAATATAGTGTCTGTCTATGTATACGTTCTGCGAGATCAGACACCTAAACCCCTCCATAATACATGATAGATAATTCCCTCTCTTAGTACTTAGGCCCATAGTTATACTTTTTGACGCAAATCTGTGCCAGGGCAGATTTGCGTCAAAAAGTTTACCGCCGGCTAAAGCCATTCCAACGTGCCAGCCGGGCGCCTTATTTATGGAATGACGTTAGCCGGCGTTGCGTCATGGTTAGTGTCAAAATAAATGACAGAGCAGTGAAGGCAAGACTGGGGGTTGTGTGCCAAAGAATGGTGCACGTCAGGTTACAGTAAAAAATATTGGCTCTTCCCTGACTTGCGCCATTTATTGATGCACAACCCCCATGGAAATGACTCCTGTCTTAGCAAAGACAGAAGTCATGCCCCCTGGCCAATGGCCATGCCCAGGGGACTCCTGTCCCCTGGGCATAGCCATTGGGCACAGTGGCATGTAGGGGGGCCCAAGTTAGGCCCCCCTATGCCACTTTTTTAAAAAAATGGGTGTACTCCAGGGGTGGGCTAGGGTGGCAGGGGGTGTCCCTGGGTGCAGGGAAGTGCACCTGTGGACTGCTTCCATGGTCTCCCACCATGGAAATGAGCCTGCAGGTCCCTTAACGCCTGCCCTGACCCAGCAATTAAAAAACTGTGCAAATCTGGCTGGGCGCCATGTTTTAAGGCCCGCCTTCTCCTGTGCATCATTTTGACGCCAGTGGATAAATAAGGCGCACATGCCTTAGAGTCATTTTTTGCACAAGAACGCCTACCTTGCATACCATTAGTGCAAGGAAGGTTTTCACAACCAAAAAATGACTCAAACTCCATAACTTTGGCTCTGGATAGGTCTACCGCCAAAGTATAAATATGGAGTTAAGTTTGATGAATTTACATTAAAAAAATGCAGCAAATCAGGCGCAAAAAGAGTATAAATATGGGCCATAGTGCTTTGCTCCCATTCGGGATATTTAAAAGTCTTGTAAGCACATTAAGGAGTTGATGGTTCGTTCTTCTTCCAATGTGCGGGTGAGTGTTTTAGAGGAAGAGGGCAAAGTTAGAGCATTGTCATGTTTTATCTATGTCTAGGGGAAACATTGAGACAAATTTGATAAATGTTTTAATAAATGAATGTGCGTTTGGGTAGTGACATCCCCCCCGGTGGCAGGTTTCGCCAGTGCCCCATTTTTAACCAACCTGGCCCCTCTCCCTTGTGCCACATCACGGTGACAGCCCCAGTCAGCAAAACGGCACTGATATCATAGCCTGCGAACACCTAAGGTGTGCTCTGTTGCTTATTTTCTTGCAAAATATTACTTATGTGTATAGGGTACTGTGAAAAGAGTCTCCTATCTCTGTGAGTTCAAGTGATGGGTGAGTTTTTATAAATGGCTATGATATAGAACTTATATAGAGGAGTTAGAGGCTAATACACTTTAGTTCTTTCATGGTACGTATCAGTGGATCATAAAGCAGTCAGAAATGCATGCCTATACAATCCAATTGCTTTTCTCTGCATTACCAATGACCAAAATCTCTCACCAAATTCTGCTATAACCCCTGAGATTTCATTTTGTGCAAAAACCAGTTTGTTGCTTGTTTATGATCGCGTAGGCTCTCATTATTCTAATGTGACTACTGGATTTTGAGCGGCAGAATCGCCAGTGGTGTGGGAGACTACGTCTGACCCACTGCAGGCGACACCTGTCGCTGAAATCTGGGTTTTGCTCCGGCTAACTGGCAGTGCTTCATCTCTACCCAAGGGCAGGGATGACTGGGCAGCCGAGCCCATGACATAATTGGTTTCTCAGGGACCCCGTGGTCACTCAGGTCTCATCTGTTTCTCTCAGTTACATTAGCCTCATATATGCAATGGCAAACAGAGGCAGTATATGTTTCAATAATGATTTTAATAAAGCAACTGCATCTTAGATAGCAAAGCGTGAGCTGCAATAACCAGAATGACACAGCATGACAGTATTCAAATCGTTACAAGGAGAGTCAAGCATAAGAATAACGCTACCATATTGTCACTACAGTCAGTAGCCTAATTCCTATCAAGATTATAATAGAGCACAGAGTGTTACGCTCTAATTCTGCCCTTCAGGTTCCGCTGGGAAGACATCATCCCCCATAACTGAGTAAAGGCCGGAAGTCTGCATTAGCATCTATAGCAAAGCATTCAGCAATCAGCATACAGTTGTGGTTCTCTGGCTGGAATCTCCCTCTAATGTGTAAGGGACAGGGAAGTGTTTTTATAATAAAACAGCTGATGTTCTGAAAAAATGGCCCTGTGTAAGGATGTGTGTTTTCTACAAATGCCGGAGACTAAACTTATACCACATTCACCGGCAACCTATCTTGCTGCAGCCTTGAAAGAAGCACAGAGTGAGCAAGAATGTCTTGTTTGAGAACAGAGTGCTGGCCTAGGCAAAACAGTTACACAGATAGAAAATAAAACCAGACCGTAAAAGTGGCTATTGTAACAATAATAAAATGAAGCCAAATAAAATGTATCTAAGTTAAAGTGCACAGCGGCAGGCCTAGTATGCTAAAATAACGTACATGGAGCTATAGTTAAAATGGCTACACAACAATTTGACTCTGGTTCTTTCTGTGAAATTTTTTAGTATCATTGACTTCTTGCATGCGAAAGAGCATAGCTTGGCTGTGCCACTGCATCTCTGGATCAAGAACGTGACAGGGCGATAATTTTCTGGTAGTCACAAATTGGTGGTCACATTTTGTTTCACATTTAATATGATTAATTTAATTCCTGCACTGCAAAGCATATGAGTCGAGTGCATCTTTGTATATGGCATATAATAAATGTTTTATGAATATCTATTCAAGACTACTGTCTTATTATTTTACATATTTTGCATGTTCTTTTATGTAGTGCTTAGAATTAATTCAATTTGAAGGTATATTTGTGTTTTAGTAACTTGGCTGGAGTGAAGGCACACACATATCATTTCCTTTTTTTTCCAGTTAGCATTCACTGTAGAGTTGTTTTTTTAAATGTTCCTTTCAAAATGCAAATGTCAGGAGTGGAGACAAAGTCAACAAGAAGCTCACTGTGACTGAAAAATAAGAATGCCTGAGACAGATATGCAAGGACGATGAGAGGAGTGTTTTGGAAGTCTGGCAGTCGTAACTCTCTTGAATTTGCTGAGACCAAAGAGAATCAAGATGAGAAGCATCAGGGATTGGAAATTGTAACTTCCAATTCATTTTAATTAGAGTTTCATTTGAGAAATTTCGACTGTGATGTCATCATCCTGGTAAATTATGATATCAGGAAGGTTTAGTTAGTGAAAGATTTAGACCCCTTTCTATCCTCAGAAATGAACTGATCCTTCTGAGATACAGACTCATACTTTTACGTGGCTTCATGCCACCACACCTCTCTTGTCAGAATATTCAATTGAATTTCTGTATGTGGACCTTTTTCAAGTACTCCTAAAGTATTAGAATAGTTAAGGTGTAGTTTAGATGGTTAAGCAAGAGAATTTGGTTCCAGAGACCAAGAATCATATGGCTTTTCTGATTTTTTGCATTGTTACAATAGAAGTTTTAGTATTGTCTGTGCTAACCAGGTTTAACATTGTGCAGTTGTAGGAAAGTACCATCTTGCCTGGCATCTTACCCCCATATTTCACTGTATATATGATGTTTTAGTGTATGTGTCACTGGGACCCTGCCAGCCAGGGCCCCAGTGCTCATAAGTGTTCCCTGTATGTGTTCCCTGTGTGATGACCAACTGTCTCACTGAGGCTCTGCTAACCAGAACCTCAGTGGTTATGCTCTCACTTTGCTTTCCAAATTGTCACTAACAGGCTAGTGACCAATTTCACCAATTCACATTGGCATACTGGAACACCCTTATAATTCCCTAGTATATGGTACTGAGGTACCCAGGGTATTGGGGTTCCAGGAGATCCCTATGGGCTGCAGCATTTCTTTTGCCACCCATAGGGAGCGCTGACAATTCTTACACAGGCCTGCCACTGCAGCCTGAGTGAAATAACGTCCACGTTATTTCACAGCCATTTACCACTGCACTTAAGTAACTTATAAGTCACCTGCATGTCTAACCTTTACCTGGTAAAGGTTGGGTGCTAAGTTACTTAGTGTGTGGGCACCCTGACACAAGCCAAGGTACCCCCACATCGTTCAGGGCAAATTCCACGGACTTTGTGAGTGCGGGGACACCATTACACGCGTGCACTATACATAGGTCACTACCTATGTATAGCGTCACAATGGTAACTCCGAACATGGCCATGTAATATGTCTAAGATCATGGAATTGTCACCCCAATGCCATTCTGGCATTGGGGAGACAATTCCATGATCCTCCGAGTCTCTAGCACAGACCCGGGTACTGCCAAACTACCTTTCCCGGGGTTTCACTGCAGCTGCTGCTGCTGCCAACCCCTCAGACAGGTTTCTGCCCTCCTGGGGTCCAGCCAGGCTTGGCCCAGGAAGGCAGAACAAAGGACTTCCTCAGAGAGAGGGTGTTACACCCTCTCCCTTTGGAAAAAGGTGTCAGGGCTGGGGAGGAGTAGCCTCCCCCAGCCTCTGGAAATGCTTTGATGGGCACAG
This sequence comes from Pleurodeles waltl, assembly GCF_031143425.1. NCBI lineage: Eukaryota > Metazoa > Chordata > Amphibia > Caudata > Salamandridae > Pleurodeles > Pleurodeles waltl. Next base: position 1,486,987,635 of record NC_090440.1, on the reverse strand, counting down.
ATGGTGCCCATCTCTGCATAAGTCAGTCTACACCAGTTCAGGGGTCCCCCAGCCCTGCTCTGGCGCGAAACTGGAAAAAGGAAAGGGGCGTGACCACTCCCCTGACCTTCACCTCCCAGGGGAGGTGCCCAGAGCTCCTCCAGTGTGCTCCAGACCTCTGCCATCTTGGAAACAGAGGTGCTGATGTCACACTGGACTGCTCTGAGTGGCCAGTGCCAGCAGGTGACGTCAGAGACTCCTTCTGATAGGCTCTTACCTGTGTTGCTAGCCTATCCTCCTTCCTAGGTAGCCAAACCTCCTTTTCTGGCTATTTAGGGTCTCTGCTTTGGGGAATTCTTTAGATAACGAATGCAAGAGCTCATCAGAGTTCCTCTGCATCTCTCTCTTCACCTTCTGCCAAGGAATCGACCGCTGACTGCTCGGGACACCTGCAAAACCGCAACAAAGTAGCAAAGACGACTACTGCAACCTTGTATCGCTGATCCTGCCGCCTTCTCGACTGTTTTCCTGGTGGTGCTTGCTGTGGTGGTAGTCTGCCTCCTCTCTGCACTAGAAGCTCTGAAGAAATCTCCCGTGGGATGACGGAATCCTCCCCCTGCAACCGCAGGCACCAAAAGAACTGCATCACCGGTCCTCTGGGTCCCCTGTCAGCACGACGAGCGTGGTCCCTGGAACTCAGCAACTCTGTCCAAGTGACTCCCACAGTCCAGTGGCTCTTCAGTCCAAGTTTGGTGGAGGTAAGTCCTTGCCTCCCCACGCTAGACTGCATTGCTGGGTACCGCGTGATTTGCAGCTGCTCCGGCTCCTGTGCACTCTTCCAGGATTTCCTTTGTGCGCAGCCAAGCCAGGGTCCCGACACTCTAACCTGTAGTGCACAACCTCCTGAGTTGTCCTCCGGCATCATGGGATCTCCTTTTGTGACTTCGGGTGAGCTCCGGTTTACTCCTCTTTGTAGTGCCTGTTCCGGCACTTCTGCGGGTGCTGCCTGCTTCTGTGAGGGCTCCCTATCTTGCTGGGTACCCCCTCTGTCTCCTCACGCAATTGGCGACATCCTGGTCCCCCTTGGGCCACAGCAGCATCCAAAAACCCTAAACGCGACCCTTGCAGCTAGCAAGGCTTGTTTGCATTTTTTGTGCGTGGGAACACCTCTGCAAGCTTCTTCACAATGTGGGACATCCATCCTCCTAAGGGGAAGTTCCTAGCCCTCTTCGTTCTTGCAGAATCCACAGCTTCTACCATCCGGTGGCAGCTTCTTTGCACCCTCAGCTGGCATTTCCTGGGCATCTGCCCAATCTCGACTTTGTCGCGACTCTTGGACTTGGTCCCCTTGTTCCACAGGTACTCTCGTCCGGAAATCCACTTTGGTTGCATTGCTGGTCTTGTTCTTTCTTGCAGAATTCCCCTATCACGACTTCTGTGCTCTCTGGGAAATATAGGTGCACTTTACACCTACTTTTCAGGGTCTTGGGGTGGGCTATTTTTCTAACCCTCACTGTTTTCTTACAGTCCCAGTGACCCTCTACAAGCTCACATAGGTTTGGGGTCCATTCGTGGTTCGTATTCCACTTTTGGAGTATATGGTTTGTGTTGCCCCTATACCTATGTGCTCCTATTGCAATCTATTGTAACTATACACTGCTTGCATTACTTACTTTTTCTGTTACTGCATATTTTTGGTATTGTGTACATATATCTTGTGTATATTTGCTATCCTCATACTGAGGGTACTCACTGAGATACTTTTGGCATATTGTCATAAAAATAAAGTACCTTTATTTTTAGTATATCTGTGTATTGTGTTTTCTTATGATATTGTGCATATGACACCAGTGGTATAGTGGGAGCTTTGCATGTCTCCTAGTTCAGCCTATGCTGCTCAGCTATAGCTACCTTCTATCAGCCTAAGTTGCTAGAAACACCTCTTCTACACTAATAAGGGATAACTGGACCTGGTGCAGAGTGTAAGTACCCCTTGGTACCCACTACAAACCAGGCCGGCCTCCTACAGCAGTGCTTTAATTCTCCTTTGGTGATTTCATATATTTACACTATCGTTATGAGACTTATTTATGTAACGTTGACTTGGAGTCAGTAATAAAACCCCTTTAACCCTATGAATTGACTCTGAATGTTATGTGACATTTGGGTTGTAAAGAAACCATTTAAGGGACTTGATAACTGTTACTCTTCACCCCTTGGAACTGAGAAACAAAGATTCATCAAACCCCAGAATTAGTGAAAAGGCCCCAAGCTCTATAAGATGGTTCTCTTTCTGAAGTGAAGAAAACTGGAAACGTGTTCTAGAGTAGGTAGACCTCAGAGCCCAATTTCCAGTGGCAATGCCCAGAGTTGAAAAATCGGCAAAATCACAGAAGAGCAGAAGAGAATTGGTCTGGCAGAGGATTAGTGAGTCTTAACAGGATGCAGAGTGCAGCAATCTGGGATTAGATTCTGGTAATTGCAAAGTTGGATGGTGTTTTGCAGAGATGTTTCGAATGTTGTGTGAGTGTGGGGATTTATAGAGAAATTGAAATGGTTATCAGGTCTGATCTGGCCTACGATCCCAGGATAGTTTAAAGGTGCAAAAGACACCATATTATCATGTGTGCTGAAGATATGAGCTCATTGTGGTACGTCGTCAATGGCCAGGTTAAAATAGAAGCTCACTTTGTGTGAATGTGAGAGAATTGGTATGGTGGATCTTATTGCATAGAGTGAAACTCTACTGATTTGAATGTCACCCTGCAGTTGAGGTCTCATCAGAAGTGATTGTGAACTTTCTTGTGTGATTAAAACTGGTATTCTCTAGTAAAGCAGACAAGGGTTTATTTTACTGTATTTTGTATGTGCATGGTGCTTTGGAGAGAGAGTGTGTGCAGATGATAAAGGAGGGGGAACTGCTGCGAGGAGCAAGAGCCACGTCACAGTGTGCCGCACTAGTATAGGTTGGTTGGTGTGATAGTGGGTTGCCATTGATGGGTGACATCATAGGGCACTGCACTGTGATTGGTGGTTGCAGTAGAGCAAGGGATTGTAGATATGGCGATATTTTAAATTGAATTATTGCAACAAGTTTGGAAAAGTTAAATGTTTAAAATTAATAAAGGACATGTCTAGAGAAGTCATTTATATCCCTAGTAAGGAGGGAGAAGTGGCACTTCCAGAATACACACCAGGTCATTATATGGCGAAGAATGTAGGGATTCATACGTGTGTCTAGCTTGGTCAATAGTACAAGATCACAGAAAAGGATGGTTTATTGAGATTCCTGCAGTATGGCACATTTAATTTGCAAATTAGAATGCTCTATGAAGCCACCTCCTAGACCTGTACAATGTGAAGCGCTTAATGCTTTGGAACATGCTGCTTATGCAAAGGAAAGAGAGAAATATCAAGGTAGGGGACAGAAAGCTGTGCAGAGTTCTGCAGATGCTAGATGGGATGCCGACCAAAGGGGTGGGGAACAGACATTGCAGAGGGAGTCAAGCTGTATCCAGCCCTGACTACTGAAGCATCGGGGGGGTAATAGCACAAAACTAAAAAAAAGGAAACCAAGGGAGCCAGATGACATGAGTTTGGATAGTGATAGGGATTCTGGAGATAGTTTTTTGGACTTGCTACATTCAGAATTTCTATCCACTTATAAAAAGAATCAAGATAAGAGTGGGGATCAGAATGTTGGTGGTAGTGGTCCAGTTGCTATTGTGACTGCCCCAAAAATTTGACCCCTAACTCAGTAGGAGTTCTTCTATTGGAGCAGCTTGTGGGTCTCGGAGAAGAAACAGTGAGTACTGTGGACGCTCTTACAGTTCCAGTCACTATTGGTCCAGTGATTTATGTACAAGGCAGAAGGTCCTGGAAGAAATATGTATAATCTGAAAGTACTGGGAATGCTGAATGACAGAGTGGAGTCTCAAATGTTTCAAGTGCCAAGGATTTTGTTAATTAATTCTAACTCATGCTAGTACTCCATGTGGGGCAAGCACAGATACAACAATGAACATGTCAGGATGTGCTTCCATAGGGTCATATCAAAAGATGTCCACTTGTACTGCTCCCATCTGGGAACCACCTTTGAGTCAGGGAAACAATTCCACCCCAAAGATTCCTGTGGTTACATGGTCCATTATTACCAAGGACATAGATAAATATATTTGATTCTTTAATGGGAATACTCCATCTAAGGAGAGTACGAGCACAGAAGCGAGTGAGGGGATGCTTTCATCACTCCGAAGGGAGAGAATTTTAGATGTGACCAAATTAGAGGGAGGGTTGGATGCGATGATTGTTGGAAATTTTGGTTTGGAGAGGCTAGATACATATCAAGAAGATGAACTCGCTTTCATGTGTAGGGACATCACTCAAAGTGTGGGCCAAGTGCATGATAAGTTGGCAGAATTGGCACAGAAATATGAGGGAGATATGAATAAAGCAAAAATCTTGCAAATAAGTTATCAGGGATGTTTGAGTGACAAAGATATTTTTGAGATAAGGACACCAGAATTAAGGACTCAGATTAAGGAACTGATTTAAAATATTAGAAAATGGAATGAGTTGGATAAGTGGGAGACCAAATGGGCAAAGAAGAAAGAGGTAAAGAAACCTTCGGTGAACAACCTGTGGCTGGAGCAGAGGAAAGCATCAAAACTTTCCCTTTGAGAAATGTGCCTGGTGGATGTTATGTACATGTGCCATCGAGTAGGATTGATCTTGCGTCATTCACCAATGACTTCCCAAAATTGCGAGACAAGCCATTTGAATAATACAAACAGGTTGAGAGGTTTGTGAAGATTTTGCAGGTGTAGTGGATTTATTTTAACACAGTGTTTGATATTGCTGTTCTGAGTGAAGTATTGGCAGAATGTAAGATAGCTGTTTACTGGCCTAAGAATGAACTACTTAGGAATCTAGTAACCACGGGTCCCTCACCATTGGTTATGAAGCAGTGCCAAGAGGTTATAATGTTTCTGAAAGGGAAGGTTTGGAGAAGAGCACAGAAGCCCTAGGAGCTGCAAAACATACAGTGCACAGGGGTACTGTCTGCCATGGGGAGGCAATCTCACTGGATTCAGCCAACAAGTCTTGGTTCATAAAAGAACCCGTTTTGCCTCAAAGAGGCACTGCCTGACCGAGGAGGGACCTGGGGGTCTCAACATGGACTGAGGAGACAAAGGGGGTTCTCAGCACTTCAAAGAGCCATCAGAAGACCAGACAGCACCCACAGGAGTCCCAGGACACAGGGACAAAGGAGTTGCAAAGTGCAGTCATCACAGCACTACACAAAGGGATCCCATGGTGCCAGAGAACAACTCAGGGAGCTGAGCGTCACAGAATGGAGTGCTGGGGACCTGAGCTTCACTATGCATGAAGAACTTTGGGAAGATGTGCACAGAAGCCCAAGGAGCTGCAGAAGACGTGATGCACAGGGGGAGGCAAGCCCTTACCTCCACCAAATTTGGACAGCTGGACCTTTGGACAGTCAGGATCACTTCAGTCTACCACCTGGGTTCCAGGGATCATGCTCGTCAACAGGAGAGGAGTCCCAGAGTACCGGTTGCCATTGCAGAGAGGTGCCTACTGAAGCAGGGAAGTGACTTCGTCACTCCACAGGAGGTTCCTTTGGTTCCTCTGGTGCAGGGTGAAGCCAGGCAGTCCTCAGAACATACACAACCTGGAAACTGTTGCAGTTGGGGCTGGACTTGAAGTTGCAGGTCACAGTAGCCTTCCTGGATACTTTGTTGCATTTACGGTGGTTCCTGGAGAAGTCTGTGGTTGATCCAACGGTCAGAAGCTGAAGCAGAGGATGCAGAGGAGTCCTGGTGGAGTCTTGCAAACCAAATTTGATGAAACACCCAGAGGAGAGACATTAAATAGCCCTGAGTGAGGGATTGGCTACTTACCCAGGTGTGCACCTATCAGGATCTCCTGGAACCCCAGTGCCCTGGGTACCTAGGTACCATATACTGGGTATCCAGTGTGCCAATCAGAATTGGAATATGGAGTCACTAAACTATAGTGACAAATTTGGTAAACAGAGAGAGCATAAGCACTGTAGTTCTGGTTAAAAGGACTCCAGTGACACAGTCAAGCATACTGACAAAACAGTAAAACATACTGACATATAAGCCGCAAACTATGAGCAGTGGGGTCCTGACTAGCAGCATCCCAGTGAGACAGAACAAACACACTGACAAACAGGCCAAAAATGGGGGAAACCATGCTAGAAGAAAGCCACCTTCCTACAAACATTCAGAGACAATAAAGTGGATGGCCACCCTGTGTCATTTTTGGTTGACACTGGTGGTACCCGTTCTACTCTAAGAACAGTAGAAGTCACAAACCTACCTCTCTTGGGAAACAGATCCACGTTGTTGGTGTGGAAAATAAACAGATGACATTCCAGGAAACCACCCCAGTTTCAGTTAAAATAGAATCCTTTGAAGAAAGGTGCAAGTGCATATTATGTGACAGTAGTCCTGTGAATCACTTAGGAAGATATTTGTTGGCAAATTAAATTGGCTAGTTTATTGTACCCCAGCAGGAATAGAAGTTTATACTCAAGATGAAGATGCTGCCTTGATGAACAATTAGCTATTTTGCACGTAACTAACTCTGCTAACAGTTGATGATCTGGATTTGAGGGAAACTTGTAAGCATGAATTGTGGTATTTTTCAGGAATGGAAATTGGACTGATAAAAGGTGTGGAACCTGTCCAAGTCACTGTCAAACCAAATTCTAAGTTTCAAATGACCCTGCAATATAATTTGACTCCTGAGATGATTGCTGGAATAAATCCCGTAATCAAGTCGATGATTCAGCAGGGAATTCTGAAGGAGAGAATGGGAAGTCCTTGTAACTCTCCTATCAATGGTCTTCAAGAACTGAACGGAAATTACAGGATTGTACAAGATTTATGAAAAGTAAGCAATATTGTTACTGCCTGTTGCCCTGTGGCACCGAATCCAGCTGTGATATTGTTTTTGATTCCATGTGAGGCTGAGTGGATCACTGTCATCGACCTGTGTCAGGCCTTGTTTTCAATATTGCTGCATGAGGGCAGTCAGTTCCGTTTTTTGTTCTGCCTCAGAAGCAGGGCCTTAACATGGTGTCATGTCCCACAAGTGTATACTAAGCACCTCATTAATACTTTGGCTGTCTTTTCTGAAGACCACTGAGGTGGCGGCTGCCAAAAGACCACCATGTTGGTGGTAATCCAACTGCTGTATTATGACTAACACTGGGAAGGCTGCCAAAAAACAGCCACAAATCTGACACTGCCAGGAGGTAGGAGGATGGGAAAGATGTGATTCCACCACCAGCACCACCAGCCCGACAGAATTCCACCCACCATATTATGAGCCACAAATCACCAATGCCGAGAACCTTTGGTGGTGTAAACCACCACATTGGACAGTTTGAACAACCCACACCTGACACACATACCCACACCAAACACACCTACTCAGTGCACTAATTAACACACTCCCACATAACCCACAATCCTTTGCCACATATTCGATGTACACAAACATCCTGGAGCAGCTTGCAGAGCATTGTTGGGCGAGGTGAGGGACAGAGGGGCGTGGGAGAAAAACAATATATTTGTTTTTAAATCACTTATCTGCTTTGCTCCCACGCTGCTCCTCTCTGGTCGCTGCTGCAGGCACAGTTTTCCAGCCTGCCCTGCGCCAAATCCTGATGCTGCTAGGAGCAGCATCAGGATTAGCTGGGAGCACCTAGCCAGGGCACTCACTCCCAGCCCAGCAAAAGCCCTGTGCCCATGTGTGTTTGGCCAGGCCGAGACAGAGGGTCAAACACACATGCACTCTGAGGGGAGTGCACAGTGCACTCCCCTCTGCTCGTCACCCCTAATGCCCGCTCCTTTCACATGGAAAGGATAATAAAAGGGAGTTTATTAGCCTTTTCGTGTAAAAAGATTTGCAGTGGTTGCTGCTGGTGGGGGGCGACGCTTCTCCGCCAAAACAGAGGAGCCGTGCCTGCATACATCGAGAGCAGGCAAATAGCACCATTACACCATAGGCACACACACACATCTCACTCAGCACACACCACACAGCTAAACTACCAAAACAAAACACACATAACGAGCAGACACACACAGCACAAATGTCCATCACTCACCATGCACCAGCCCCACCCTATCAATCACCCTTACACGCACAACACTCTCCCCACCCTCAACACAAACACTATCATGGTCCCACAAAAGCACTCACAGTTAACAGACAATGGCCTTCATTACAACCCTGGCAGTTTGTTATAAAGCAGCGGTAATACAGCCAACAGGCTGTCTGTAAAACAAATGGAATTTGACCACTGCGGAAACCGCCAACACAGACATCCACTTTAACATATAGGGCCTCATTCCATGACCGCCAGGGCCGGGGACGGAGGAAGCACCGCCTACAGGCTGGCGGTGCTTCAGGGGCAATTCTGACCGCGGCGGTAAAGCCGCGGTCAGAAAAGGGAAACCGGCGGTTTCCCGCCGGTTTTCCCCTGCCTCAGGGAATCCTCCACGGCGGCGCTGCAAGCAGCGCAGCCATGGGGATTCTGACCCCCTTCCCGCCAGCCTGTTCCTGGCGGTTTACACCGCCAGGAAGAGGCTGGCGGGAACGGGTGTCGTGGGGCCCCTGCAGTGCCCATGCCAGGGCCCCATTAGGATTTTCAGTGTCTGCAAAGCAGACACTGAAAATCGCGATGGGTGCCAATGCACCCGTCGCACACCAGCAACTCCGCTGGCTCCATTCGGAGCCAGCTTCATCGTTGCTGGGGCTTTCCCGCTGGGCGGGCGGGCGGGCGGCCTTTTGGCGGTCGCCTGCCTGCCCAGCGGGAAAGTCAAAATGACCCCCATAGTCTGCCACTGCGCTAGCAGCAAGCACCACAGGCGTAACTGCCAAGAGCCAGACAGAACACAATGTTCCACCCACTCTTTTATGAGAGGCCAATCCGCCACCTTTTCTGGGGCAGTACCAATGCCATCAAAAGCACGGTGGAAACAGTACACAGAAGGGAAACAACTCACCTCTCAACACTCAAGGAAGAACCACGACGCCATGGAGCCCCAACTGCAGAACTTCCCCATGCTGGTATACCTCCTTCTACACCAGGAACACGAACGGCGGTGAAGACGACCACAGTGAGCACCACACCTAGCACACAAGGGAAGGGGGAGGAAAAAAAGAGTGACACACACATACAACACGCAACACCCCACCCCCAACACCATACACACACAGATGCAGTAACATTACATATTCACCCCGTATCCCTCAGGAATAATGCAAGGACAAAATGAAGTGAGTAAAGCCAGTGTAATAATATAAATTTCGAGACACACATCCTCAAAGCACAAAACAGTATCTACAAGATATACAAATGGAGGGAAAATGCGCATTGCAAAATGTCCATGGCCCACAGGACAATAACACATAGGCAAAGGCCACACTTGACTCCTGCCTCAATACGGAAAGAACACTGCTGGGGCATCAGGTTGAAGATACACAGGCACCTCAGGGGGAAGGGTGGGCACCTCAGCCAGAAGATAGTAAAACGCCACTGCTCCTGGAGGGGGCTACATGCCCTCTGCGATGTGCTGGGGAGTGCAAAGCCACAGTCTCTCTAGTGGGTGGTATGCCCACTGCTTGGTCCTGGGGAGTACAAAGCCACAGTCTCTCTAGTGGGTGGTCTGCCCACTGCTTGGTCCTGGGGAGTGCAAGGCCACAGTCTCTCTAGTGGGGGTCAGCCCACTGCTTGGTCCTGGTTAGTGCAAAGCCACAGTCTCTCTAGTGGGTGGTATGCCCACTGCTTGGTCCTGGGGAGTGCAAGGCCACAGTCTCTCTAGTGGATGTCTTCTTCCACAGGTTCTGGAGGGGGCCTTGTGCCCAGTGTGCTTCATCCTGGCAAGGATGCAGTGAGTGGATGGTTTCTTCCACAGGTTCTAGAGGCGGCTTTGTGTCCAGTGTGCTTCATCCTGGCAAGGAGGGGGTGAATGGATGCCTTCTTCCACTGGTTCTGGAGGGGGCTTTATGCCCAGTGTGCTTCATCCTGGCAAGGAAGGGGTGAGTGGATGCCTTCTTCCACTGGTTCTGGAGTGGGCTTTGTGCCCAGCAATACAGATTCTGGATGGTGCCAGGTCAGTCTCTCACCTGGGTGTCACACCTACAGTTGTTGCAGGGGCCAGGACGCACTACAGCCAATGTAGGCACAAGAACACACTGTTTGCCGGCAGTGATGACTGCTCAGTGGCGACAGTTGCGGTGCTGGCGGCAGTGCTGCCAGTGGTGGGGGGAGGCTCCAGCCCTTTCCCTGCAGCCTCGGATGGCTACCTACTGGGGCTGCTGCTGCTGGCAGTGGTGCAGATAGCGGTGCAGGTGGCAGTGCAGGTGGCAGTGCTGGCGGCAGTGCAGGTGGCAATGCTGCCAGTGGTGGGGGGAGGCTCCAGCCCTTCCCCTGCAGCCTCGGACGGCTGTCCATTGTGGCTGCTGGCAGTGGTGCAGGTGGCGGTGCAGGTGGCGGTGCAGGTAGTGGTGCTGGCAGCGGTGCAGGTGGCGGTGCTGCCTGTGGTGGGGGGAGGCTCCAGCCCTTCCCCCGCAGCCTCGGACTGCTGAAGTGCCATTGCTGGTGTTGTTTGACCAGATGCTGCTCCAGCACCAGGCACCAGATCCATCCTGCCTGCGGCGTCTGCGCCTTTTTCATTGCCCTTGGCAGCTGGTATTTCCTTCCTGCCCTTGGCAGCTGGTGGTGCATCCTTGCTTCTGCCAGCTGTTGTACCCTTCCTGACCTTGGGAGCCTGTGGTCCCTTTTTGACCTTGCTAGCTGGTGGGGCCTCCTTGCCCTTGCTAGCTGGTGGTGCCTCCTTGCTGTTGGCAGCTGGTGTTGCCTCCTTGCCCTTGATAGCTGGTGGACCCTTCTTGCCCTTGGCAGCTGGTGTAACCACAATGGCAGTGCTGACAGGTGTCTCTTTGGTGCCTCTCACACCTGCAGTAGCTGCAGAAATGACAGTGGCCGTGGACTGGGTGGCTGAGGTGCTGGCCTGGGTTCTGCCCACTCTGGCCCAAAGTGAAGGACGGGGGAGAAGGGGTAGGGAAGAGGTCAATGGTGGAGAGGAAAAGCTTCTTAGGGACATTGGGCAGGAAGAGGGTGAAGGTTTAGGAGTGGAGAAAGAAGGAGTGGTTGTAGGAGGTGTCTGCTGTGTTTGGGTGCAGGTGCATGGATTGGATGCTGTTGTGAGGTGGATGACTGTTAGGTGTCTGAGTGC